>NC_069501.1:253719003-254067336 GCF_027579735.1 Bombina bombina | reverse complement strand
GTAGGTGTCGACGATGTTAGAGACAGTAGATTAGGGTTTCATAGCTATAATGTAGGTTGCGGCGGTGTCCGGAGCGGCAGATTAGGGGTTAATAATATAATGCAGGTGTCAGGGATAGCAGGGGCGGCAGATTAGGGGTTAATAAGTGTAAGGTTAGGGGTGTTTAGACTCGGGGTTCATGTTAGGGTGTTAGGTGTAGACTTAGAAAGTGTTTCCCCATAGGAAACAATGGGGCTTTGTTAAGAGCTGAACGCTGCTTTTTTGCAAGTGTTAGGTTTTTTCAGCCAGCTCAGCCCCATTGTTTCCTATGGGGAAATCGTGCACGAGCACGTTTTTCCATCTTACCGCTACCGTAGGCAACGCTGGTATTGAGAGTTGATGGGAAGCTAAATTTGGATCAACGCTCCCTTTTCTGAGGCTAACGCAGCCATTCAGACAACTCGTAATACCAGTGTTGGCTTAAGGATGCGCTGGAAAAAAAGGCTTGTTAGCACCGCGGGTCTTTACCGACAAAACTCGTAATCTAGGCGATAGTGAAGACATCAGCATGGAATGAGCATAAGCTTGATAAAACCTAACATTAAATTACAAAAAATTGTCTAAAATTACAAAAAATAAAAAACTCTAAAATTACAGAAAAAAATAAACAAAATTCTCAAAAATTAAAAAAAATCCCTATGAAAATAAAAAAGCACCCCAAAATAAAGAAACCCCTAATCTTTACTAAACTACCAATAGCCCTTAAAAAGGCCTTTGTAGGGCATTGCCCTAAGTTAAACAGCTCTTTTACATTTAAAAAAATACTAAGTCCCTCCTAACAGTAAAACCCCCCCACACACTAAACCCCCCAAAATAAAAAAAAAACTAACACAAAAAAAACTAAACTACCCATTGCCCCTAAAGGGGCATTTGTATGGGCATTGCCTTTAAAAGGGCATTCAGCTCTCTTACTGCCCCTAAAAGGGAATTCAGCTCTTTTACAGCCCATTATATTCCTAATCTTAAAAATAAGATTTTTTGTAGGGCATTGCCTTAAGTTAAACAGCTCTTTTACGTTTAAAAAATACTAAGTCCCCCCAAACATTTAAAAAAAACCAAAATAAAAAAAAAACACTAAAAAAACCTAAACCACCCATTGCCCCTAAAGGGGCATTTGTATGGGCATTGCCTTTAAAGGTGCATTCATCTCTTTTACTGCCCCTAAAAGGGAATTCAGCTCTTTTACAGCCCATTAAATTCCTAATCTTAAAAATAAAAAAATATAAAAATAAAAAAATCCTAAGACTAAGCCCCCCATTAGGTACTTATCATTCCTGAAGTCCGGCGGAGAAGGTCTTCTTCCAGGCGGCTCCATCATCTTCTATGTTCGTCCGGAGCGAAGGTGATGCAAAGCGTAGGTGCGGAGCTGGATTCCCCGATACACGGATCATCAGCAACGGTCTTCAGTGGCGGCGGTCCTCGCGGCATGGAGGCTTCTCTTCATGTGATCGTTCGTCGCACACTGAAGATTGAATGCAAGGTACCCCATATTTATTTGGGTACCTTGCATTCCTATTGGCTGAAATTTTGAAATCAGCCAATAGCATGAGAGCTACATAAATCTTATTGGCTGATTTGAACAGCCAATAGGATTTCAGTAGCTCTAATCTTATTGGCTGATATCATAATTTCAGCCAATAGGAATGCAAGTTACCCCAAATTAAATACAGTACCTTGCATTCAATTTTCAGTGTATGCCGGAGATCGGATGAAGAGGAGCCTCCACGCCGCTGATGATCGCTGCCGCTGAAGACCGCCACTGAGGACCGCTGCTCCGGATCCACGCATTAGGGAAGACCACTCTGCACCTCCGCTCTGTGCCGCCTTTGCACAGGATGAAAATAGAAGATGACGGAGCCACCTGGAAGAAGACCTCCGCCAGACTTTAGGAACGGTGAGTACCTATTTGGGGCTAAGTCTTAGGTTTTTTTATTTTTTTATTTATTTATTTTAAGATTAGGGATTTAATGGGCTGTAAAAGAGCTGATTGACCTTTTAACCCTTTGAGTGCTAAGCACTTTCCCACCTGGGTGCTAAGCTGTTTTAAGATTTTTTTTATTTTGTATTTTTTAA
This sequence comes from Bombina bombina, assembly GCF_027579735.1. Taxonomy (NCBI): domain Eukaryota; kingdom Metazoa; phylum Chordata; class Amphibia; order Anura; family Bombinatoridae; genus Bombina; species Bombina bombina. Next base: position 254,065,224 of record NC_069501.1, on the reverse strand, counting down.
AATAATTTTTTTTAGCTTTTTTTCAGATCCCCAAGACTTACACTGTTGGAAATGTTAGGCCTTTCCAATGGGGGGTATTGGAGGTCTGTAGCTGCTTAGATGCCAGAGATTCTATACATAACTGTGCATTTTAAATAAAGTTGCGCGGTAACGTCATCACGTCATTGCGTGTGACGTCACCGCACATAACGTGAAGCCCCGGTGATGCCTGTCATTATGCAGGCACGATCGCCGGGGTAGGAGTGGGTGGGAGCCCCCAGATCTACCGCAAGTTGGGAGAGTGCTAGTGACGGCTCTGAGCCGTCATTAGCACCAGAGTGGGAAACTCTGTGACGGCTCAGAGCCTTCGTTAGCACTCAAGGAGTTAAGGGCAATAAAATAGCTGAATTCCCTTTTAAGGGCAATGCCAATACAAATACCCCTTTAGTTTTTTTAGTGTTAGTTTTTTTTATTTTGGGGGGTTGGTTGGGTGGGGGTAATTGGTAAATTTTGTAAGTAAAAGAGCTGTTACCTACTAAAGGCCCTTTTAAGGGCTATTTTTAGCTTAGTATTAGATTAGGGGGTGTTTTAATATTGGGGAGAGTTTTTATTTTTATAGGGTTATTAGTTTAGGTTTAAAATTTTTATTTTGGATAGCTTTGTTTATTTTTTCTGTAATTTTACATTTTTTATTCTTAGTAAAATTAGCTTGGGGGTTTGGATTTTTTAAACATAGACTGCCCTCTTTTCAGGCTTATCGCCAAAAATATAATCTTATATACGTCTAGACCACCACCATTTAAGACTGTATAACATTTAAAATTTGAACATAGTTTTTTTAACTAATAAAGTTTAGGCTTAAGTTGTATGGAGCCATCACTTTATACCTATGTACCCCTAATCTGCTGCCCCTAACACAGCCGACCCCTATATTATATTTATTAACCCCTAATCTGCCGCCCCCAACGTCGCCTCCACCTACCTACAATTATTAACCCCTAATCTGTCAACCGGACCACACCGCTACTATAATAAATGTATTAACCCCTAAAGCTAAGTCTAACCCTAACACTAACACCACCTAACTTAAATATAATTTAAATCTAACAAAATAAATTAACTCTTATTAAATAAATTATTCCTATTTAAAGCTAAATACTTACCTGTAAAATAAACCCTAATATAGCTACAATATAAATTATAATTATATTGTAGCTATTTTAGGATTAATATTTATTTTACAGGCAACTTTGTATTTATTTTAACCAGGTACAATAGCTATTAAATAGTTATTTACTATTTAATAGCTACCTAGTTAAAATAATTACAAAATTACCTGTAAAATAAATCCTAACCTAAGTTACAATTAAACCTAACACTACACTATCATTAAATTAATTAAATAAAATACCTACAATTATCTACAATTAAACCTAACACTACACTATCAATAAATTAATTAAATACAATACCTACAATTATCTACAATTAAACCTAACACTACACTATCAATAAATTAATTAAATTTAATACCTACAAATAAATACAATTAAATAAACTAACTAAAGTACAAAAAATAAAAAATAACTAAGTTACAAAAAATAAAAAAATATTTACAAACATTAGAAAAATATTACAACAATTTTAAACTAATTACACCTACTAAAAGCCCCCTAATAAAATAACAAAGGCCCCCAAAATAAAAAAAAATGCCCTACCCTATTCTAAATTAAAAAAGTTCAAAGCTCTTTTACCTTACCAGCCCTGAAAAGGGCCATTTGCGGGGCATGCCCCAAAGAATTCAGAAAAATTCTGATTGGCTAATGGAATCAGCCAATCAGATTCAAGTTCAATCCGATTGGCTGATCCAATCAGCCAATCAGATTGAGCTTGCATTCTATTGGCTGTTCCGATCAGCCAATAGAATGTGAGCTCAATCTGATTGGCTGATCCAATCAGCCAATCGGATTGAACTTGAATCTGATTGGCTGATTCCATCAGCCAATCAGAATTTTCCTACCTTAATTCCGATTGGCTGATAGAATCCTATCAGCCAATCGGAATTCGAGGGACGCCATCTTGGATGACGTCCCTTAAAGGAACCTTCATTCTTCAGTTGGACGTCGAACGAAGAGGATGGATCCGCGCCGGAGGTCTTCAAGATCAGCCGCTCGTCATCCGATGGAACAACATAGAAGATGCGGCTTGGATGAAGATGTTTGCCGGTCTGGATGTCCTCTTCTGCCCGGATAGGATGAAGATTTCTTCCCGAAGATGGACTTCTTCATTTGCCGCTTGGATCCAGACTTCAGCCGGAGGATGGACGTCACTCTTCAGCCCCCGCTTGGGCTTGGATGAAGATTTCAGAGGCTCTTCTGGACAGATCGGGACCCGGTGTGGTGAAGACAAGGTAAGGAGATCTTCAGGGGCTTAGTGTTAGGTTTATTTAAGGGGGGTTTGGGTTAGATTAGGGGTATGTGGGTGGTGGGTTGTAATGTTGGGGGGGGGATATTGTATGTTTTTTTTACAGGCAAAAGAGCTGAATTCTTTGGGGCATGCCCTGCAAAGGACCCTTTTCAGGGCTGGTAAGGTAAAAGAGCTTTTCTATTTTAATTTTAGAATAGGGTAGGGCATTTTTTTTATTTTGGGGGTCTTAGTTATTTTATTAGGGGGCTTAGAGTAGGTATAATTAGTTTAAAATTGTTGTAATATTTTTCTAATGTTTGTAAATATTTTTTTATTTTTTGTAACTTAGTTCTTTTTTATTTTTTGTACTTTAGTTAGTTTATTTAATTGTATTTATTTGTAGGTATTGTATTTAATTAATTTATTGATAGTGTAGTGTTAGGTTTAATTGTAACTTAGGTTAGGATTTATTTTACAGGTAATTTTGTAATTATTTTAACTAGGTAACTATTAAATAGTTATTAACTATTTAATAGCTATTGTACCTGGTTAAAATAATTACAAAGTTGCCTGTAAAATAAATATTAATCCTAAAATAGCTACAATATAATTATTTGTTATATTGTAGCTATATTAGGGTTTATTTTACAGGTAAGTATTTAGCTTTAAATAGGAATAATTTATTTAATAAGAGTTAATGTATTTTGTTAGATTTAAATTATATTTAAGTTAGGGGGTGTTAGGGTTAGGGTTAGACTTAGCTTTAGGCGTTAATACATTTATTATAGTAGCGGTGTGGTCCGGTCGGCAGATTAGGGGTTAATAATTGTAGGTAGGTGGAGGCGACGTTGGGGGCGGCAGATTAGGGGTTAATAAATATAATATAGGGGTCGGCTGTGTTAGGGGCAGCAGATTAGGGGTACATAGGGATAACGTAGGTTGCGGCGGTGTACAGAGCGGCAGATTAGGGCATAATAATAATATGCAGGGGTCAGCGATAGCGGGGGCGGCAGATTAAGGGTTAATACATATAATATAGGGGTCGGCGGTTTTAGGGGCAGAAGATTAGGGGTTCATAGGGATAACATAGGTTGCGGCGGTGTATGGAGCGGCAGATTAGGGGTTAATAATAATATACAGGGGTCAGCGATAGCGGGAGCGGCAGATTAGGGGTTAATAAGTGTAAGGTTAGGGGTGTTTAGACTCGGGGTTCATGTTAGGGTGTTAGGTGCAGACCTAGGAAGTGTTTCCCCATAGGAAACAATGGGGCTGCGTTAGGAGCTGAACGCTGCTTTTTTGCAGGTGTTGTTTCCTATGGGGGAATCGTGCACGGGCACGTTTTTTAAGCTGGCCGCGTCCGTAAGCACCGCTGGTATCGAGAGTTGAAGTGGCGTTAAATATGCTCTACGCTCCCTTTTTTGGAGCCTAACGCAGCCCTTCTGTGAACTCTAAATTCCAGCGGTATTTAAAAGGTGCAGGGGAAAAAAAGCATGCGTAGCTAACGCACCCCTTTGGCCGCAGAACTCTAAATCTAGCCGATAGCTTCTTGTAGAGTCCATTTCCATAGAAGAGTCTTTTGTGAAATAATTTAAAATGAGCATAATTTGATATTGTGAGATGAGTGTAAGGCGAGTAGAACTCAGGTGCAGGAATAGACACCAAGGTAACCAAAATCAGTTAAAAGTTTTTAATAGCACAATATAAACTATATCCAAGGACAAGCCAGAGGTCTGGTACAGAGAAATCAGTCCAGCAATAGGATACCAAGAGATAAAGCTAGAATAGAGTCTAAGAACTGCCAAATGTCAGTTACCGGGAGATCAGTCCAGCAACAATGTACCAAGGGGTAAAGCAAGAGCAGAGTCCAAGAACAGGTCAAAGGTCAGGTAACGGTGATCATTCCAGCAACAAGGTACCAAAGAAGAAAGGGTGAAAGGAGAGCACTGGTAATTAGCAGATGGATTTGGCACAGATTATCAGACAGCTGCAGGTACAGGAAACCAAGCAGGCACAGGTGGTGAAGCTGGTGCGGGATACCATGTAAGTGCAACTGGTACAGCATGTAAAGGAAACTTTGTAGATACAGGTGGTGAAGCTGGTACAGGATACCAGGTAAGTTCAACTGGTACAGCTTACAGGTGGTGAAGCTGTTACAGGGTACCAGGTAAGTGCAGCTGGTATAGAAGGTACAGGAAACCTAGCAGGCACAGGTGGTGAAGCTGGCAGAGGATACAGGTAAGCGCAGGTGGTACAGCAGGTACAGGAAACTCAGCAGGTATAGGTGGTGAAGCTGGCAGAGGATACAGGTAAGCTCAGGTGGTACAGCAGGTACAGGAAACTCAGCAGGTATAGGTGGTGAAGCTGGTACAGGATTCCAGGTAAGTGCAGTTGGCACAGCAGGTACATGAATGTCAGCAGGTACAGGAAACTCAGCAGGTATAGGTGGAGAAGCTGTCACAGGTACAGATAGATCAAGGTAAATTGCAATAAAAAAACAAGGCAGGTACAAGGTAGGTTTGAAACAGAGGATACAAGGTGAGCTGAATAGCAGGAAACAGGCAGGCTCATGGTTAACTGCCTCATAACTTAGCACAGAATGATAAGTAAATGTACAGTATACAGGAACTACCATACCTGTGGCCTCTTAGGTGGGAGTTCCCAAAATTTTCACAAAGTGTAGTTAGGTGCTCCTAGGGGATTACAGCAGCCGCTGAAGGAGAAAGACTTTGGTGTTCCACGTGGAGTAGCACCGAAACTGTAGCAAGTTAGGTATGTACCTGACAAAGATAGATGTCAAGTGTTGTAGATGATCCGTTTATACAGCCCGTCTGGGGTGTTTTTGTGAAAATGTGTAGTTTTGCTTATTTTTAATATTGTGCTGATTTGCAGACTCCTAACCAAGCCCCAAAGATTTAGATGTATACTAATGTATACAGCCTTCGCATTGCTTCTGTTTGTATAATGGGTCCATTCATATGCAAGGGAGGGGGAGGGTCTGCTCTCAGCTCCTTTCAGTGGGTGTTCCAGACTTATCTCGTCAAAAGTGCTAAACTGGGAACTTCTAAGTAAATATTAAAAGGTTTTTATACTGGATTTTTATATCAGTATCTGTGCATATTATTCTTTATAGTATTGTCTATTTCATGCAGTTAAATGACAATTGGTATATACTGTCCTTTTAATAATGACTCAGGTTACATTGGGTAACATTTAGAATATATCTAATTCATACATCTTATTCATTACACTTATTATATTGTTGCACCACAAGAAAAAGAAGGAAACAGAAAAAAAAGGAAAAATATAACGTCTGCATTAAACAAATTCACCAACAGAAGTTTCCAGGCACAGAAGCAGATGGCAAGAGAGTTGCGTAGCTATTGGGCATATACTTATATTTTTGCTCATGAATTGTATAGTATACACCTATAGAAAACATAATTCTGCTGATAGCTTTTTACAATCAGCTTTGATAGTCAATTTTAATTATGAATGATAAACATATCATGTATGTATGTAATGAATTAAGAAATATTAATATAGTAGAAGTGATGACCAAAAACAAAAAAAAAAATTAAAAAAAATCATTCTCATTTTTGAGTAGAAGGGATACTGTGAAGAAGACTGGCTCCTAGTTTTGGGCCTGTCCCTAGGGATATGACAGGCAGAAGGTTCAAGTGCAAAGAAAATGTTGCTGGGTAACATACTGAAAAAACAACCTGGCAATGGCATGAAAAACATAGCAAAACATATAGCAAAACGAGTGCAAACAGGAAATGAACACTAACGATATGTAAGTAGCGCACACTCTCTTTTCTGCACTCAGTATATGATAAGGGTAGAAAACTAGGTGCCCATGGGATATGCTATTTCCAGCAGTAGAGCACTGATTTTAATGCTTCCTATATGATCTTAACCTGAGTGTACAAATACTTTGCTGTGAATATGAACAAGCTATTTTTATATTATGTGTGCATATGCTATTCTAGACCCTATCTAAAAACAGTTATCATTTGATTTCAAAGTATTATACTTTGTAGCATTGTGTTTTAATGTATTTTAATCTGATTATTCTTTTAACAGGATTGTAATGGTTCTGATAAAACTTAAAAAGACATAAAAACACAATTTTTTCTTTCATGATTCAGATAAAACGTGATTGAAAATAACTTTCTTAGTTACTTCTATTATCAAATTTGCTTCATTTTCTCTGTATCCTTTGTTGAAGGAGCAGCAATGCACTATTGTGAGCTAGCTGAACACATCAGGTGAGCCAATGACAAGAGGCATATATGTGCAGCCCCCATTCAGCAACTCGCTCCCAGTAGTGCATTCTGCTCCTGAACCGAAGTATGCTTTTTAAAAAAGGATGCAAAAAAGAACAAAGCAAATTAGATAATAGAAGTAAATTGGAAAGTTGCTTACAATTTCATGCTCTACCTAAATCACAAAAGAACATTTAAACTGTATAACATTTAAAATTTGAACATAGTTTTTTTAACTAATAAAGTTTAGGCTTAAGTTGTATGGAGCCATCACTTTATACCTATGTACCCCTAATCTGCTGCCCCTAACACAGCCGACCCCTATATTATATTTATTAACCCCTAATCTGCCGCCCCCAACGTCGCCTCCACCTACCTACAATTATTAACCCCTAATCTGCCAACCGGACCACACCGCTACTATAATAAATGTATTAACCCCTAAAGCTAAGTCTAACCCTAACACTAACACCCCCCTAACTTAAATATAATTTAAATCTAACAAAATAAATTAACTCTTATTAAATAAATTATTCCTATTTAAAGCTAAATACTTACCAGTAAAATAAACCCTAATAAAGATACAATATAAATTATCATTATATTGTAGCTATTTTTTGATTAATATTTATTTTACAGGCAACTTTGTATTTATTTTAACCAGGTAGAATAGCTAGTAAATAGTTATTTACTATTTAATAGCTACCTAGTTAAAATAATTACAAAATTACCTGTAAAATAAATCCTAACCTAAGTTACAATTAAACCTAACACTACACTATCATTAAATTAATTAAATAAAATACCTACAATTATCTACAATTAAACCTAACACTACACTATCAATAAATTAATTAAATACAATACCTACAATTATCTACAATTAAACCTAACACTACACTATCAATAAATTAATTAAATGCAATACCTACAAATAAATACAATTAAATAAACTAACTAAAGTACAAAAAATAAAAAATAACTAAGTTACAAAAAATAAAAAAATATTTACAAACATTAGAAAAATATTACAACAATTTTAAACTAATTACACCTACTAAAAGCCCCCTAATAAAATAACAAAGGCCCCCAAAATAAAAAAAATGCCCTACCCTATTCTAAATTAAAAAAGTTCAAAGCTCTTTTACCTTACCAGCCCTGAAAAGGGCCATTTGCGGGGCATGCCCCAAAGAATTCAGAAAAATTCTGATTGGCTGATGGAATCAGCCAATCAGATTCAAGTTCAATCCGATTGGCTGATCCAATCAGCCAATCAGATTGAGCTCGCATTCTATTGGCTGTTCTGATCAGCCAATAGAATGCGAGCTCAATCTGCCAATCAGAATTTTCCTACCTTAATTCCGATTGGCTGATAGAATCCTATCAGCCAATTGGAATTCGAGGGACACCATCTTGGATGACGTCCCTTAAAGGAACCTTCATTCTTCAGTTGGACGTCGAACGAAGAGGATGGATCCCCGCTGGAGGTCTTCAAGATCAGCCGCTCGTCCTCCGATGGAACAACATAGAAGATGCGGCTTGGATGAAGATGTTTGCCGGTCTGGATGTCCTCTTCTGCCCGGATAGGATGAAGATTTCTTCCCGAAGACGGACTTCTTCATTTGCCGCTTGGATCCAGACTTCAGCCGGAGGATGGACGTCACTCTTCAGCCCCCGCTTGGGCTTGGATGAAGATTTCAGAGGCTCTTCTGGACAGATCGGGACCCGGTGTGGTGAAGACAAGGTAGGGAGATCTTCAGGGGCTTAGTGTTAGGTTTATTTAAGGGGGGTTTGGGTTAGATTAGGGGTATGTGGGTGGTGGGTTGCAATGTTGGGGGGGGATATTGTATTTTTTTTTACAGGCAAAAGAGCTGAATTCTTTGGGTCATGCCCCGCAAAGGACCCTTTTCAGGGCTGGTAAGGTAAAAGAGCTTTTCTATTTTAATTTTAGAATAGGGTAGGGCATTTTTTTATTTTGGGGGTATTTGTTATTTTATTAGGGGGCTTAGAGTAGGTGTAATTAGTTTAAAATTGTTGTAATATTTTTCTAATGTTTGTAAATATTTTTTTATTTTTTGTAACTTAGTTCTTTTTTATTTTTTGTACTTTAGTTAGTTTATTTAATTGTATTTATTTGTAGGTATTGTATTTAATTAATTTATTGATAGTGTAGTGTTAGGTTTAATTGTAACTTAGTTTAGGATTTATTTTACAGGTAATTTTGTAATTATTTTAACTAGGTAACTATTAAATAGTTATTAACTATTTAATAGCTATTGTACCTGGTTAAAATTATTACAAAGTTGCCTGTAAAATAAATATTAATCCTAAAATAGCTACAATATAATTATTTGTTATATTGTAGCTATATTAGGGTTTATTTTACAGGTAAGTATTTAGCTTTAAATAGGAATAATTTATTTAATAAGAGTTAATTTATTTTGTTAGATTTAAATTATATTTAAGTTAGGGGGTGTTAGGGTTAGGGTTAGACTTAGCTTTAGGGGTTAATACATTTATTATAGTAGCTGTGTGGTCCGGTCGGCAGATTAGGGGTTAATAATTGTAGGTAGGTGGAGGCGACGTTGGGGGCGGCAGATTAGGGGTTAATAAATATAATATAGGGGTCGGCTGTGTTAGGGGCAGCAGATTAGGGGTACATAGGGATAACGTAGGTTGCGGAGGTGTACGGAGCAGCAGATTAGGGCATAATAATAATATGCAGGGGTCAGCGATAGCGGGGGGCGGCAGATTAAGGGTTAATACATATAATATAGGGGTCGGCGGTTTTAGGGGCAGCAGATTAGGGGTTCATAGGGATAACATAGGTTGCGGCGGTGTATGGAGCGGTAGATTAGGGGTTAATAATAATATGCAGGGGTCAGCGATAGCGGGGAGCGGCAGATTAGGGGTTAATAAGTGTAAGGTTAGGGGTGTTTAGACTCGGGGTTCATGTTAGGGTGTTAGGTGCAGACCTAGGAAGTGTTTCCCCATAGGAAACAATGGGGCTGCGTTAGGAGCTGAACGCTGCTTTTTTGCAGGTGTTGTTTCCTATGGGGGAATCGTGCACGGGCACGTTTTTGAAGCTGGCCGCGTCCGTAAGCACCGCTGGTATCAAGAGTTGAAGTGGCGTTAAATATGCTCTACGCTCCCTTTTTTGGAGCCTAACGCAGCCCTTCTGTGAACTCTAAATACCAGCGGTATTTAAAAGGTGCGGGGGGAAAAAAAGCATGCGTAGCTAACGCACCCCTTTGGCCGCAGAACTCTAAATCTAGTCGATAGCTTCTTGTAGAGTCCATTTCCATAGAAGAGTCTTTTGTGAAATAATTTAAAATGAGCATAATTTGATATTGTGAGATGAGTGTAAGGCGAGTAGAACTCAGGTGCAGGAATAGACACCAAGGTAACCAAAATCAGTTAAAAGTTTTTAATAGCACAATATAAACTATATCCAAGGACAAGCTAGAGGTCTGGTACAGAGAAATCAGTCCAGCAATAGGATACCAAGAGATAAAGCTAGAATAGAGTCTAAGAACTGCCAAATGTCAGTTACCGGGAGATCAGTCCAGCAACAATGTACCAAGGGGTAAAGCAAGAGCAGAGTCCAAGAACAGGTCAAAGGTCAGGTAACGGTGATCATTCCAGCAACAAGGTACCAAAGAAGAAAGGGTGAAAGGAGAGCACTGGTAATTAGCAGATGGGTTTGGCACAGATTATCAGACAGCTGCAGGTACAGGAAACCAAGCAGGTACTGGAGGAAAAGCTGGCACAGCAGGTACAAGAAACTTAGCAGGTACAGGAAACCCAGCAGGCACAGGTGGTGAAGCTGGTGCGGGATACCATGTAAGTGCAACTGGTACAGCATGTAAAGGAAACTTTGTAGATACAGGTGGTGAAGCTGGTGCGGGATACCATGTAAGTGCAACTGGTACAGCATGTAAAGGAAACTTTGTAGATACAGGTGGTGAAGCTGTTACAGGGTACCAGGTAAGTGCAGCTGGTATAGAAGGTACAGGAAACCTAGCAGGCACAGGTGGTGAAGCTGGCAGAGGATACAGGTAAGCGCAGGTGGTACAGCAGGTACAGGAAACTCAGCAGGTATAGGTGGTGAAGCTGGCAGAGGATACAGGTAAGCTCAGGTGGTACAGCAGGTACAGGAAACTCAGCAGGTATAGGTGGTGAAGCTGGTACAGGATTCCAGGTAAGTTCAGTTGGCACAGCAGGTACATGAATGTCAGCAGGTACAGGAAACTCAGCAGGTATAGGTGGAGAAGCTGTCACAGGTACAGATAGATCAAGGTAAATTGCAATAAAAAAACAAGGCAGGTACAAGGTAGGTTTGAAACAGAGGATACAAGGTGAGCTGAATAGCAGGAAACAGGCAGGCTCATGGTTAACTGCCTCATAACTTAGCACAGAATGATAAGTAAATGTACAGTATACAGGAACTACCATACCTGTGGCCTCTTAGGTGGGAGTTCCCAAAATTTTCACAAAGTGTAGTTAGGTGCTCCTAGGGGATTACAGCAGCCGCTGAAGGAGAAAGACTTTGGTGTTCCACGTGGAGTAGCACCGAAACTGGAGCAAGTTAGGTATGTACCTGACAAAGATAGATGTCAAGTGTTGTAGATGATCCGTTTATACAGCCCGTCTGGGGTGTTTTTTGTGAAAATGTGTAGTTTTGCTTATTTTTAATATTGTGCTGATTTGCAGACTCCTAACCAAGCCCCAAAGATTTAGATGTATACTAATGTATACAGCCTTCACATTGCTTCTGTTTGTATAATGGGTCCATTCATATGCAAGGGAGGGGGAGGGTCTGATCTCAGCTCCTTTCAGTGGGTGTTCCAGACTTATCTCGTCAAAAGTGCTAAACTGGGAACTTCTAAGTAAATATTAAAAGGTTTTTATACTGGATTTTTATATCAGTATCTGTGCATATTATTCTTTATAGTATTGTCTATTTCATGCAGTTAAATGACAATTGGTATATACTGTCCTTTTAATAATGACTCAGGTTACATTGGGTAACATTTAGAATATATCTAATTCATACATCTTATTCATTACACTTATTATATTGTTGCACCACAAGAAAAAGAAGGAAACAGAAAAAAAGGAAAAATATAACGTCTGCATTAAACAAATTCACCAACAGAAGTTTCCAGGCGCAGAAGCAGATGGCAAGAGAGTTGCGTAGCTACATGAATTGTATAGTATACACCTATAGAAAACATAATTCTGCTGATAGCTTTTTACAATCAGCTTTTTACAATCAGCTTTGATAGTCAATTTTAATTATGAATGATAAACATAGCATTTATGGATGTAATGAATTAAGAAATATTAATATAGTAGAAGTGATGACCAAAAACAAAAAAAAAAATTAAAAAAAATCATTCTCATTTTTGAGTAGAAGGGATACTGTGAAGAAGACTGGCTCCTAGTTTTGGGCCTGTCCCTAGGGATATGACAGGCAGAAGGTTCAAGTGCAAAGAAAATGTTGCTGGGTAACATACTGAAAAAACAACCTGGCAATGGCATGAAAAACATAGCAAAACATATAGCAAAACGAGTGCAAACAGGAAATGAACACTAACGATATGTAAGTAGCGCACACTCTCTTTTCTGCACTCAGTATATGATAAGGGTAGAAAACTAGGTGCCCGTGGGATATGCTATTTCCAGCAGTAGAGCACTGATTTTAATGCTTCCTATATGATCTTAACCTGAGTGTACAAATACTTTGCTGTGTATATGAACAAGCTATTTTTATATTATGTGTGCATATGCTATTCTAGACCCTATCTAAAAACAGTTATCATTTGATTTCAAAGTATTATACTTTGTAGCATTGTGTTTTAATGTATTTTAATCTGATTATTCTTTTAACAGGATTGTAATGGTTCTGATAAAACTTAAAAAGACATAAAAACACAATTTTTTCTTTCATGATTCAGATAAAACGTGATTGAAAATAACTTTCTTAGTTACTTCTATTATCAAATTTGCTTCATTTTCTCTGTATCCTTTGTTGAAGGAGCAGCAATGCACTATTGTGAGCTAGCTGAACACATCAGGTGAGCCAATGACAAGAGGCATATATGTGCAGCCCCCATTCAGCAACTCGCTCCCAGTAGTGCATTCTGCTCCTGAACCGAAGTATGCTTTTTAAAAAAGGATGCAAAAAAGAACAAAGCAAATTAGATAATAGAAGTAAATTGGAAAGTTGCTTACAATTTCATGCTCTACCTAAATCACAAAAGAACATTTAAACTGTATAACATTTAAAATTTGAACATAGTTTTTTTTAACTAATAAAGTTTAGGCTTAAGTTGTATGGAGCCATCACTTTATACCTATGTACCCCTAATCTGCTGCCCCTAACACAGCCGACCCCTATATTATATTTATTAACCCCTAATCTGCCGCCCCCAACGTCGCCTCCACCTACCTACAATTATTAACCCCTAATCTGCCAACCGGACCACACCGCTACTATAATAAATGTATTAACCCCTAAAGCTAAGTCTAACCCTAACACTAACACCCCCCTAACTTAAATATAATTTAAATCTAACAAAATAAATTAACTCTTATTAAATAAATTATTCCTATTTAAAGCTAAATACTTACCAGTAAAATAAACCCTAATAAAGATACAATATAAATTATCATTATATTGTAGCTATTTTTTGATTAATATTTATTTTACAGGCAACTTTGTATTTATTTTAACCAGGTAGAATAGCTATTAAATAGTTATTTACTATTTAATAGCTACCTAGTTAAAATAATTACAAAATTACCTGTAAAATAAATCCTAACCTAAGTTACAATTAAACCTAACACTACACTATCATTAAATTAATTAAATAAAATACCTACAATTATCTACAATTAAACCTAACACTACACTATCAATAAATTAATTAAATACAATACCTACAATTATCTACAATTAAACCTAACACTACACTATCAATAAATTAATTAAATGCAATACCTACAAATAAATACAATTAAATAAACTAACTAAAGTACAAAAAATAAAAAATAACTAAGTTACAAAAAATAAAAAAATATTTACAAACATTAGAAAAAATATTACAACAATTTTAAACTAATTACACCTACTAAAAGCCCCCTAATAAAATAACAAAGGCCCCCAAAATAAAAAAAATGCCCTACCCTATTCTAAATTAAAAAAGTTCAAAGCTCTTTTACCTTACCAGCCCTGAAAAGGGCCATTTGCGGGGCATGCCCCAAAGAATTCAGAAAAATTCTGATTGGCTGATGGAATCAGCCAATCAGATTCAAGTTCAATCCGATTGGCTGATCCAATCAGCCAATCAGATTGAGCTCGCATTCTATTGGCTGTTCTGATCAGCCAATAGAATGCGAGCTCAATCTGCCAATCAGAATTTTCCTACCTTAATTCCGATTGGCTGATAGAATCCTATCAGCCAATTGGAATTCGAGGGACACCATCTTGGATGACGTCCCTTAAAGGAACCTTCATTCTTCAGTTGGACGTCGAACGAAGAGGATGGATCCCCGCCGGAGGTCTTCAAGATCAGCCGCTCGTCCTCCGATGGAACAACATAGAAGATGCGGCTTGGATGAAGATGTTTGCCGGTCTGGATGTCCTCTTCTGCCCGGATAGGATGAAGATTTCTTCCCGAAGACGGACTTCTTCATTTGCCGCTTGGATCCAGACTTCAGCCGGAGGATGGACGTCACTCTTCAGCCCCCGCTTGGGCTTGGATGAAGATTTCAGAGGCTCTTCTGGACAGATCGGGACCCGGTGTGGTGAAGACAAGGTAGGGAGATCTTCAGGGGCTTAGTGTTAGGTTTATTTAAGGGGGGTTTGGGTTAGATTAGGGGTATGTGGGTGGTGGGTTGTAATGTTGGGGGGGGGATATTGTATTTTTTTTTACAGGCAAAAGAGCTGAATTCTTTGGGTCATGCCCCGCAAAGGACCCTTTTCAGGGCTGGTAAGGTAAAAGAGCTTTTCTATTTTAATTTTAGAATAGGGTAGGGCATTTTTTTATTTTGGGGGTATTTGTTATTTTATTAGGGGGCTTAGAGTAGGTGTAATTAGTTTAAAATTGTTGTAATATTTTTCTAATGTTTGTAAATATTTTTTTATTTTTTGTAACTTAGTTCTTTTTTATTTTTTGTACTTTAGTTAGTTTATTTAATTGTATTTATTTGTAGGTATTGTATTTAATTAATTTATTGATAGTGTAGTGTTAGGTTTAATTGTAACTTAGTTTAGGATTTATTTTACAGGTAATTTTGTAATTATTTTAACTAGGTAACTATTAAATAGTTATTAACTATTTAATAGCTATTGTACCTGGTTAAAATTATTACAAAGTTGCCTGTAAAATAAATATTAATCCTAAAATAGCTACAATATAATTATTTGTTATATTGTAGCTATATTAGGGTTTATTTTACAGGTAAGTATTTAGCTTTAAATAGGAATAATTTATTTAATAAGAGTTAATTTATTTTGTTAGATTTAAATTATATTTAAGTTAGGGGGTGTTAGGGTTAGGGTTAGACTTAGCTTTAGGGGTTAATACATTTATTATAGTAGCTGTGTGGTCCGGTCGGCAGATTAGGGGTTAATAATTGTAGGTAGGTGGAGGCGACGTTGGGGGCGGCAGATTAGGGGTTAATAAATATAATATAGGGGTCGGCTGTGTTAGGGGCAGCAGATTAGGGGTACATAGGGATAACGTAGGTTGCGGAGGTGTACGGAGCAGCAGATTAGGGCATAATAATAATATGCAGGGGTCAGCGATAGCGGGGGCGGCAGATTAAGGGTTAATACATATAATATAGGGGTCGGCGGTTTTAGGGGCAGCAGATTAGGGGTTCATAGGGATAACATAGGTTGCGGCGGTGTATGGAGCGGTAGATTAGGGGTTAATAATAATATGCAGGGGTCAGCGATAGCGGGAGCGGCAGATTAGGGGTTAATAAGTGTAAGGTTAGGGGTGTTTAGACTCGGGGTTCATGTTAGGGTGTTAGGTGCAGACCTAGGAAGTGTTTCCCCATAGGAAACAATGGGGCTGCGTTAGGAGCTGAACGCTGCTTTTTTGCAGGTGTTGTTTCCTATGGGGGAATCGTGCACGGGCACGTTTTTGAAGCTGGCCGCGTCCGTAAGCACCGCTGGTATCAAGAGTTGAAGTGGCGTTAAATATGCTCTACGCTCCCTTTTTTGGAGCCTAACGCAGCCCTTCTGTGAACTCTAAATACCAGCGGTATTTAAAAGGTGCGGGGGGAAAAAAGCATGCGTAGCTAACGCACCCCTTTGGCCGCAGAACTCTAAATCTAGTCGATAGCTTCTTGTAGAGTCCATTTCCATAGAAGAGTCTTTTGTGAAATAATTTAAAATGAGCATAATTTGATATTGTGAGATGAGTGTAAGGCGAGTAGAACTCAGGTGCAGGAATAGACACCAAGGTAACCAAAATCAGTTAAAAGTTTTTAATAGCACAATATAAACTATATCCAAGGACAAGCTAGAGGTCTGGTACAGAGAAATCAGTCCAGCAATAGGATACCAAGAGATAAAGCTAGAATAGAGTCTAAGAACTGCCAAATGTCAGTTACCGGGAGATCAGTCCAGCAACAATGTACCAAGGGGTAAAGCAAGAGCAGAGTCCAAGAACAGGTCAAAGGTCAGGTAACGGTGATCATTCCAGCAACAAGGTACCAAAGAAGAAAGGGTGAAAGGAGAGCACTGGTAATTAGGAGATGGGTTTGGCACAGATTATCAGACAGCTGCAGGTACAGGAAACCAAGCAGGTACTGGAGGAAAAGCTGGCACAGCAGGTACAAGAAACTTAGCAGGTACAGGAAACCAGCAGGCACAGGTGGTGAAGCTGGTGCGGGATACCATGTAAGTGCAACTGGTACAGCATGTAAAGGAAACTTTGTAGATACAGGTGGTGAAGCTGGTGCGGGATACCATGTAAGTGCAACTGGTACAGCATGTAAAGGAAACTTTGTAGATACAGGTGGTGAAGCTGTTACAGGGTACCAGGTAAGTGCAGCTGGTATAGAAGGTACAGGAAACCTAGCAGGCACAGGTGGTGAAGCTGGCAGAGGATACAGGTAAGCGCAGGTGGTACAGCAGGTACAGGGAAACTCAGCAGGTATAGGTGGTGAAGCTGGCAGAGGATACAGGTAAGCTCAGGTGGTACAGCAGGTACAGGAAACTCAGCAGGTATAGGTGGTGAAGCTGGTACAGGATTCCAGGTAAGTTCAGTTGGCACAGCAGGTACATGAATGTCAGCAGGTACAGGAAACTCAGCAGGTATAGGTGGAGAAGCTGTCACAGGTACAGATAGATCAAGGTAAATTGCAATAAAAAACAAGGCAGGTACAAGGTAGGTTTGAAACAGAGGATACAAGGTGAGCTGAATAGCAGGAAACAGGCAGGCTCATGGTTAACTGCCTCATAACTTAGCACAGAATGATAAGTAAATGTACAGTATACAGGAACTACCATACCTGTGGCCTCTTAGGTGGGAGTTCCCAAAATTTTCACAAAGTGTAGTTAGGTGCTCCTAGGGGATTACAGCAGCCGCTGAAGGAGAAAGACTTTGGTGTTCCACGTGGAGTAGCACCGAAACTGGAGCAAGTTAGGTATGTACCTGACAAAGATAGATGTCAAGTGTTGTAGATGATCCGTTTATACAGCCCGTCTGGGGTGTTTTTGTGAAAATGTGTAGTTTTGCTTATTTTTAATATTGTGCTGATTTGCAGACTCCTAACCAAGCCCCAAAGATTTAGATGTATACTAATGTATACAGCCTTCACATTGCTTCTGTTTGTATAATGGGTCCATTCATATGCAAGGGAGGGGGAGGGTCTGATCTCAGCTCCTTTCAGTGGGTGTTCCAGACTTATCTCGTCAAAAGTGCTAAACTGGGAACTTCTAAGTAATATTAAAAGGTTTTTATACTGGATTTTTATATCATTATCTGTGCATATTATTCTTTATAGTATTGTCTATTTCATGCAGTTAAATGACAATTGGTATATACTGTCCTTTTAATAATGACTCAGGTTACATTGGGTAACATTTAGAATATATCTAATTCATACATCTTATTCATTACACTTATTATATTGTTGCACCACAAGAAAAAGAAGGAAACAGAAAAAAGGAAAAATATAACGTCTGCATTAAACAAATTCACCAACAGAAGTTTCCAGGCGCAGAAGCAGATGGCAAGAGAGTTGCGTAGCTACATGAATTGTATAGTATACACCTATAGAAAACATAATTCTGCTGATAGCTTTTTACAATCAGCTTTTTACAATCAGCTTTGATAGTCAATTTTTAATTATGAATGATAAACATAGCATTTATGGATGTAATGAATTAAGAAATATTAATATAGTAGAAGTGATGACCAAAAACAAAAAAAAAATTAAAAAAAATCATTCTCATTTTTGAGTAGAAGGGATACTGTGAAGAAGACTGGCTCCTAGTTTTGGGCCTGTCCCTAGGGATATGACAGGCAGAAGGTTCAAGTGCAAAGAAAATGTTGCTGGGTAACATACTGAAAAAACAACCTGGCAATGGCATGAAAAACATAGCAAAACATATAGCAAAACGAGTGCAAACAGGAAATGAACACTAACGATATGTAAGTAGCGCACACTCTCTTTTCTGCACTCAGTATATGATAAGGGTAGAAAACTAGGTGCCCGTGGGATATGCTATTTCCAGCAGTAGAGCACTGATTTTAATGCTTCCTATATGATCTTAACCTGAGTGTACAAATACTTTGCTGTGTATATGAACAAGCTATTTTTATATTATGTGTGCATATGCTATTCTAGACCCTATCTAAAAACAGTTATCATTTGATTTCAAAGTATTATACTTTGTAGCATTGTGTTTTAATGTATTTTAATCTGATTATTCTTTTAACAGGATTGTAATGGTTCTGATAAAACTTAAAAAGACATAAAAACACAATTTTTTCTTTCATGATTCAGATAAAACGTGATTGAAAATAACTTTCTTAGTTATTTCTATTATCAAATTTGCTTCATTTTCTCTGTATCCTTTGTTGAAGGAGCAGCAATGCACTATTGTGAGCTAGCTGAACACATCAGGTGAGCCAATGACAAGAGGCATATATGTGCAGCCCCCATTCAGCAACTCGCTCCCAGTAGTGCATTCTGCTCCTGAACCGAAGTATGCTTTTTAAAAAAGGATGCAAAAAAGAACAAAGCAAATTAGATAATAGAAGTAAATTGGAAAGTTGCTTACAATTTCATGCTCTATCTAAATCACAAAAGAACATTTTTGTTTTTTATGTCCCTTTAAGTCTTAAAGAAACTAACTAGTTACTTGGTACATGATATATTTTTAGTACTATAATGCATACTTTTTGGGACATAATTTTAGCTTAATTCTAGTTAACTTTATTTTCACATAAGTAGCTGTACCAGACGTATTAAAGTCATGGTAATAATGTTATTTTCTAAGTCACATTCTTAGTAGTTTTGTTTTGTATCAACTTCTCTATTCTATATACATTGTTGCAGAAATATATTACTTGGAAACGTTATCAAGCAGATTAAAATGATCACAAATGAGTCAGCTTACTTGCAAGGAAAAGATGACAAAAAGAGATATGAACACGGAAATGTGAAACAATTACAAATTGAGCTTAACTCTTAAAATACTCACTTTTGGAAAAAGCTTGGAAACAGCTTTGAATGAAATTTGATTTTTATTAAATGTTGCCCTCATTTCACCTGTCTATTACTAAGAAGATCATACTGGAAATTAGGGAATTTCAGATTCTGGTCCGGATTAGGAGTGGAGTGCTAACGTTTGCACGCAAGCAATATCAGGTTTTTGCGATTGTTAGCGCACAGGTTAAATTGCATTGGTATTACAAGTTGAAAGTAAATACGAATGCTTGAGTGCAATTCAAGTTAAAGGGACATTAAACATAATTTTTTTCTTTCATGATTCAGCTAGAGCATGCAATTTTATACAACTTCCTAATTTACTTCTATTATCTAATTTACTTCATTCTCTTGATATTCTTTGCTGGAAAGCATATCTAGATAGGCTCAGAAGCTGCTGATTGGTGGCTGCACATAGACGCCTCAAGTGATTGGCTCACCAATGTGCATTGCTATTTCTTAAACAAAGATTATCTAAAGAATGAAGCAAATTAGATAATAGAAGTAAATTGTAATGTTGTTTAAAATTGTATTCTCTATCAAAATAATGAAAGAAAAAATTGGGGTTTAATGTCCCTTTAATGCTCTTCGGGTTAGTGCGTCCTCAGTGCTCTGGTTAATTGTTTCGCGAAACAAAAAAGTGTCACAAAACACATTAAAAATACATTACAAAGTACAGTTACACTCATAAAAACACCATCTAATAAACAAATATTCACAAAAATATTGCATAAAAAAGTTATAAGGGCTCAAAGATATGAGTTCTCAGGTGTTACATAAAAAGGCAGGCAAGGACTTTAACAAAGACATAGATACATATACATGTCTAAATATGGATATGTATTTATTTATTTATTTATATATATATATATGTGTGTGTGTGTGTGTGTGTACATGTGTATTTCTGTATTTATATGTGTATATATATATATATATATATGTATTTATTTATTTTTATATATATATATACTTGTGTGTACATGTGTATTTCTGTATTTATATGTGTATATATATATATGTATTTATTTATTTTTATATATATATGTATATATATATATATATATATATACGTGTGTGTACATGTGTATTTCTGTATTTATATGTGTATATATATATATGTATTTATTTATTTTTATATATATATATGTGTATATATATATATATATATACGTTTGTGTACATGTGTATTTCTGTATTTATATGTGTATATATATATATGTATTTATTTATTTTTATATATATATGTATATATATATATACGTGTGTGTACATGTGTATTTTCTGTATTTATATGTGTATATATATATATGTATTTATTTATTTTTATATATATATGTATATATATATATATATCGTGTGTGTACATGTGTATTTCTGTATTTATATGTGTATATATGTATTTACAGACATATATACACATATAAATACAACAATACAAAATTTTTGCATAGGAATTAGCACATCCAGGCAAGTTCCGCGCTTGCTTGGGGAACTTGCCTGGATGTGCCAATTTCCTATGCAAACAAAATTGCATTGATTTACTTTTGAGACATGGAGGATTTTAATCTCAGATTTTTATCTCCACCATAATTTTTATGAATTTTCATATAAATACATATGTATACATACAGTATATAGACATATATATGTGTATTAGAGCCATTTGCAGTTAAAGAGGCATTAAACACTTTGAGATAGTAATATAAAATTATAAATCATATATCGAAAAAAATATGCAATATACTTTCATTATTTATTTTGTCCCCTTTTCCTGTAATTCCATTCTGAAATTGTGAGCATTTCAGTTCCTGTCTAGAAATAGAAGTGCAGAACATAGAAATAGAAGGGGAAGTTGTAAATTGTGACCTATTTATAACTGCCCCATATTCGCCACAGCAGTGAAGGTAACCTAAGTTACAATATGGCAGATCCTATTGTTTTATAGACACAAAGGGGTAGATTTATTAAAAGGCGAGCGGACATGATTCGCTGTAGCGAATCATGTCCACTCGACCTCGCTAAATGCCGACAGCATACACTGTCTGCATTTATCATTGTGCAAGCGATTCTGGTGAAATGCTTGTGCAATGTTGCCCCCTGCTCACTGGCGGTCAATAGCAGGGGCCATCAATAATCCTGATTGTATTGGATCGGGGTGATTTCAGTCCACCAACTAAAAGGTGGCGGAGAAGTTAAGGTGCAGCGGTCTTATGAACGCTGCTTCTTAACTTCTATTTCTGGCAGACCTGAAACGATGAGGCTCTGAAGCAACAGCCACTGCTTAATAAATGGAGCCCTAAAACTTTACACTTATTTTGTCAATATTTAAAACTAATGAAATTGTAAAAAATACATCTACGTGTTATTCTCAGACTAATCTTTTCTTTAATGCATTCAGTCTATCTAGCATTTATTTAGTGTTTAATGTTCCTTTAAGTAGATAAAAAAATGTAAAAAAATATTTATGCAATATTCATATTTAATAAAGTGTTATAGTATTTACTGTAAATATTTCACATTCCGATGTTTTGCACATAGCAGAATATGTTCTATTTGTAAATAGATATTTCTATATATATTTGTACATATCTATACATACTATATAATCATGTATTGTCCCGAGTATAGTCCGCACTTTTTCCCTAATGCAAGCCTTTAAATTAGGGATGCGGCCTATACTCGGGGTGTTACACAATTTGAAGCAGTTGGCTCTTTCCAGAGTATCCCGTACTGCCCGCCCCCCCACTGTGATGTCACACACACACGGAACTTGGCTGTACACACGCCGGCGCGCTGTAGGGGATCCCTCACGTCTCATCTTCACCACCGCTTGGAGCGCTTATGAATGCCGTGGGTGAGGTATTCGAGTCTTGAATGTCATAAGCTGGGTCCCCAAGATCAACACTTGTTATTACCAGCGTGTGACTAGGTGTGTGTAACTCGTGATTTTTGCATCAGTGTTGGATGTGGATTACATTGTGAGGATTTTTGCAGGTTGCAGAGTGAAAGGAGAGTGTGTCGCACAGGGAAACTTTGTGGAGGATTTCTTTCAATAACAGTGACGGTAGATTGTATAACTACACATGTATGGGTATACCAGTATTTTTATGATCACTGAAATGGCTCTTATTAAGGATTAATACGGTAATACCGGTGAAAACAAAATACAGTAAAAATAAAATCAAATACCATAAAGTCAAGTCCCCAAGTACTGATAAATGATTCTTTATTCCATGGTACGTTAAAAACAGGATAAAAAAGGAATACTGGTTTTAAAAAACGTCTTCCTTTTTTTTGTATCTTGTTTTTTTCAAGCACCATGGAATAAAGAATCATTTTGACAGTATACTGTATTATACTTTGAGTTTCTTCTTTTTTTTTACCAGAGTGGATATTGGCAGCCTGTGTAATGTAATTTCTTTAAAATGGCACCAAACTTTAAGGGTGCGGCTTATAATCAGGTGCGGCCTATACTCGGGGACAATACTGGTATATATATATATATATATATATATATATATAGGTGTAGATAAATATTATACCAAATACACACACACACATATATATATATATATATATATATCTATATATATATATATATATATATATAGCAATAGCAGTCAGCCCCCTAAGGGGAGGGAAAAACGCTTCACTCTTTGAAAAAACAGTAAAAGCCTTTAATCAATCCTCATAGGAAATTAGTAGAAAGAAGTCATCCCAAACGTTTCAATACCTGCTGGTATTTTTCTCAATGGGTTAAGACAAAATCTTGTGTCCCAAAAAGCTCCTAACAACCCACACACCCACTCACCTATTTATATCCCCCAGTGCTAATGCGACTTCTGGTGCTCCCGAGATGCCGCCCACAACGCACGTCATATCGCAAGTATTGAAGTAGAGACAGCATGGCTAATTACCATAGCCCTGCCCCGCAATGACTAGCAAAGCATCACCACGGCAAAACATCAGAGGCATCGCACATGTTGTGTAGCTATATCTCGAAACAGCACCGGAAAGCCCAATTTGACTACATAACAAAAAAACTCTAAAATAGGATCACTTAGTAATCCTAATATTACTAATCCTTTTATTGTTAAAAGTGTTAGAAAACACTGCAGGGAACCCTTGGTTTCAATACTGGCACTATATTTAGACTGATCAAAAAACATTAGCTTAAGACCGGATTCCTATCCCACTAGTCTAATGCTTAACATTATAGAAAAATAATAATGGTAATAGAAGCCAAAAAATGAAAAAAAAAATGAAAATAAATAAAAATAAGAGTAAGAATAAAAGTAAAAAATAAAAATAAGATTAACACCCCATTAATATACTTCAAGGCATCCTGGAGTATGGCAGAAATAACTGAAGCTAGCAACAATACACTAATTCTCAACAAGTCTCCAATTTAGAAGATAGTAGTCCCATGTAGTATGAATGTCTTATTGGAGCCAACCATTTCAATAATCCAGAGACAACCTAGATCGAACAGTCATAGAAGCCTCATCATAAGAATAACATTATAGTCCAACTGTACATTCAATCCTTTTGGGGTCACAGTATCAAGCTGGTAGATCCAATAAGTTTCCACTTGAAGAAGTTTTGTATTTCTGTCTCCCCTTCTCCTCAAGGGGGGCACATGATCAATTAGCATTGTCCTCAGGCTTGCTGGTGTGTGTCCTGCCTGGAGGAAGTGCCGGGCAACCGGTTGGTCCATTATCATTTTGTTTATTGTTGTTCTAATGGGCATGGCGGTGATTCGGCCATCCTTTCACGAAAGGTGGTAGAGGATTTTCCCACATAGACAAAAGAACATGGGGACATCAGTATATAGATCACATAGGTGCTCATACAGGATAATCTGTGTAGAATCTTGTATTTTCTCCCTGTATGTGGGTGATGGAAATACATCCCAGTAAGCATACTATTACAGTTTGTGCAGTCTCCACATCTATAGCATCCTAATTTCCTCTTGGCATCCATCCATGTGCTTTTCTCATAGCACTTAATAGGATCATTGTGAACCAAGATGTCCTTTAAATTAGACACTTTCTTATAGACCATATTTGGGGCTGTCATACGCAAATAGGGAAGTGTCCTTATCTGTTTTTACAATATCCCCAAATTCTTCTTCACAGATTCCGACAGAGCTTTAGATAGAGGATTAAAGGTTGTAACAAAATTTATGTTACTACAGGATTGTCCACATTCTTTGTTATATCACATTGTTGTAACAGTGTCAATTGATCATATTGTGTAAGCTTGGTATGTGTCTGTTCAATATCCTTTGCCTTATATCCACGTTGCTTCAACTATGCCTTCATTTCTTCTTCTTGGACACTCCTGGTCTCCATCAGTGTATTGTTGCGTGCAACTTGCATGAGTTGAGAGGAGACAACTCCCCTCTTTTGATGTTCTGGGTGGTAACTGGTAGACAATAGTAGGGAATTCTTATCAGTGGGTTTGGAGTATGGAGATGTAGAGAATTTACAACCCCCACTATCAGAGTAAATTAATGATGTTCAGATCTAGGAAGGGGATGGTATCATTGCAATATGCAAATTTTAAAGCGGATAGTTGACTCAATTTTATTAAAGGGACCACTGAACCCAAAATTTTTCTTCCGTGATTCAGATAGAGCATGCAATTTTAAGCAACTTTCTATTTACTCCTATTATCAATGTTTCTTCGTTCTCTTGCTATCTTATATAAAAAAAGAAGACATCTAAGCTTTTTTCTTGGTTCAGACTTCTGGACAGCAGTTTTTGATTGGTGGATGAATTTATCCACCAATCAGCAAGGACAACCTAGGTTGTTCACCAAAAATGGGCCGGCATCTAAACTTACATTCTTGCATTTCAAATAAAGATTCCAAGAGAATGAAGAAAAATTGATAATAATAGGAGTAAATTAGAACGTTGCTTAAAATGTCATGCTCTATCTGAATCACAAAAGAAAAAAATTGGGTTCAGTGTCCCTTTAAGGGTGTCAACCCAATGTGTTAATGACTCTACTGACCCTCTCCATATCAAAAATACATCATCTATGTATCTAACATATAGTTTGATGTTGTTTAACGTCAGAATATTCATGATATTGGTCTCATTCCAAGACATGTAGAGATTGTAGAGGAGACTAATGCTGCTGGGTAACAGTGGACTACCTTTAGGTTGAATAACCACAAGATCATCCAAAAAAAAAAACCCTCCCAGGGAAACGAAACGACACAGGACAACACATCAGGAGGGGAGGATACAAAAAAAGGTAACCAAAAAGAAGTAGACATTATTAACAATCTTAGCGAACGGCCCCTGAGTGCTGATGAAAAGAGCCTGTTGAATAAAGGTTTGTCCTTTGTCCCAACACCTAAAATAGATAAATTTCAAAGGAATGTAGATATCTATAAACTACAAAGACAATTAAAAATCAAAGATTTTTTTAACAGGACTGTGTTCAACAGGTTCAAATCTCTTTGAAAAACTTTGATCCTGTGAATCTTAACCCCTCCATACGCAGTTTTACTCGTATGATCACTGACACATGTGAACAAGCTAAGGTAGATAATATTTACCCTAACCTTTCCAAAGGTGAAAAAGAGGCATTACAAAGTTTGAAGAATGATCATTTGATTACTATACATGCTGCGGACAAGGGGGGTTCAATTGTGATTCAGAATTATTCTGATTACTGTGATGAGGCTTACAGGCAGCTCTCTGACAATAAGATCTATTGTAAACTCAGAGGTAACCCTATGAACTCTGTTAAAAAAAGAACTTGACTACATCCTAAAGTGTGGTCATGAAGCAGGGATGATCAATGAGAGTTCAGCTTTTTTACAGCTTTCTTGCTAGCTTGTCACTAAGCACCCACACTAACTACGCTGTTCTACCCCCTATACCGGTGCCCCCGGAGCCCCCCGCAATGAAATAAAGTTACTAACCCCTAAACCGCCACTCCTAGACCCCGCCGCAACTCTTATAAATGTATTAACCCCTAAACCGCCGCTCCTAGACCCCGCCGCAACTCTTATAAATGTATTAACCCCCTAAACCGCCGCTCCCGGACACCGCTGCCACCTACATTATACCTAGTAACCCCTATCCTGCCCCCCCCTATACCGTCGCCCTATATAATAAAGTTATTAACCCCCTATCCTGCTGATCCCGCACCTCACCGCAACTAAATAAATAGTTTAACCCCTAAAACCGCCGCTCCCTGACCCCGCCACAACCTATATTAAATTTATTAACCCCTATCCTGCCCCCCCTACACCGTCTCACCTAGAATAAATTTATTAACCCTATCCTGCCCCCCACTACACCGCCGCCACTGTAATAAAATTATTAACCCCTAAACCTAAGTCTAACACTAACCCTAACACCCCCCTAACTTAAATATTAATTAAATAAATCTAAATAATATTTCTATATGAACTAAATTAATCCTATTTAAAACTAAACACTCTACCTTTAAAATAAACCCTAATATAGCTACAATATAAATAATAATTATATTGTAGCTATCTTAGGTTTTTTTTTTTATTTTACAGGCATCTTTCAATTTATTTTAACTAGGTACAATAGCTATTAAATAGTTATTAACTATTTAATAGCTTACCTAGCTAAAATAAAGAGAAATTTACCTGTAAAATAAAAACTAACCTAAGTTACAATTACACCTAACACTACACTATACTTTAATAAATTATTCCTATTTAAAACTAAATACTTACCTGTAAAATAAACCCTAAGATAGCTACAATGTAATTATAATTACATTATAGCTATTTTAGGAATTATATTTATTTTACAGGTAACTTTGTATTTATTTTAGCTAGTTAGAATAGTTATTAAATAGTTATTAACTATTTAATAACTACCTAGCTAAAAGAAATACAAAATTACCTGTAAAATAAATCCTAACCAAAATTACAATTAAACCTAACACTACTCTATCATTAAATAAATTAAATAAATTAACTACAAATAACTACAATTAAATACAATTACATAAACTAACTAAAGTACAAAAAAAGCTAAGTTACAAAAAAATAAAAAAAAATAGGTTACAAACATTAAAAAAATATTACAACAATTTTAAGCTACTTACACCTAATCTAAGCCCCCTAATAAAATAACAAACCCCCCCCAAAATAAAAAAATGCCCTACCCTATTCTAAATTAAAAAAGTTCTTTTACCTTACCAGCCCTTAAAAGGGCCATTTGTGGGGCATGCCCCAAAGAATTCAGATCTTTTGCCTGTAAAAGAAAAAATACAACCCCCCCAACATTAAAACCCACCCACCCCACATACCCCTAATCTAACCCAAACCCCCCTGAAAATAACCTAACACTAATCCCCTGAAGATCATCCTACCTTGAGTCGTCTTCATTCAGCCAGAGCAGCGATGGAACTGAAAGAGGAGACCCGGAGCGGCAGAAGTTATCCTCCAAGCGGCGCTGAAGAAATCTTCCAATCCGATGAAGTGATCCTCCAAGCGGTGCTGAAGAAGTCTTCCATCCGGGCGATGTCATCTTCAAGAGGCGCTGAAGAAGTCTTCTATCTGGGCGATGTACATCTTCCAAGCGGGGTCTTCAATCTTCATTTCCGCCAATGCGGAACATCCTTCTTTCCCAACGGACTACCGACGAATGAAGGCTCCTTTAAGGGACGTCATCCCAAGATGGCGTCCCTACAATTCCGATTGGCTGATAGGATTCTACCAATCGGAATTAAGGTAGGAAAAAATCTGATTGGCTGATGGAATCAGCCAATCAGATTCAAGTTCAATCCGATTGGCTGATCCAATCAGCCAATCAGATTGAGCTCGCATTCTATTGGCTGTTCCGATCAGCCAATAGAATGCGCGCTCAATCTGATTGGCTGATTGGATCAGCCAATCGGATTGAACTTGAATCTGATTGGCTGACTCAATCAGCCAATCAGATTTTTCCTACCTTAATTCCGGATGACGTCCCTTAAAAGAGCCTTCAATTTGTCGGTAGTCCGTCGGGAAAGAAGGATGTTCCGCGTCGGCGGGATGAAGATTGAAGACCCGCTTGGAAGATGACATCGCCTGGATAGAAGACTTCTTCAGCACCTCTTGGAAGATGACATCGCCCGGATGGAAGATTTCTTCAGCGCCGCTTGGAGGATAACTTCTGCCGCTCCGGGGCTCCTCTTCGGTTCCATCGTTCATCGGCTGAGTGAAGACGACTCAAGGTAGGATGATCTTCAGGGGATTAGTGTTAGGTTATTTTAAGGGGGTTTTTGGTTAGATTAGGGGTATGTGGGTGGTGGGTTTTAATGTTGGGGGGTTGTATTTTCTTTTACAGGCAAAAGAGCTGAATTCCTTTGGGGCAATGCCCCACAAATGGCCCTTTTAAGGGCTGGTAAGGTAAAAGAGCTTTGAACTTTTTTTAATTTAGAATAGGGTAGGGCATTTTTTATTTTGGGGGGTTTGTTATTTTATTAGGGGGCTTAGATTAGGTGTAAGTAGCTTAAAATTGTTGTAATATTTTTTAAATGTTTGTAACCTATTTTTTTTTATTTTTTGTAACTTAGCTTTTTTTTTTTTTGTACTTTAGTTAGTTTATGTAATTGTATTTAATTGTAGTTATTTGTAGTTAATTTATTTAATTTATTTAATGATAGTGTAGTGTTAAGTTTAATTGTAACTTAGGTTAGGATTTATTTTACAGGTAATTTTGTATTTCTTTTAGCTAGGTAGTTATTAAATAGTTAATAACTATTTAATAACTATTCTAACTTGCTAAAATAAATACAAAGTTACCTGTAAAATAATATAATTCCTAAAATAGCTACAATGTAATTATTAATTACATTGTAGCTATCTTAGGGTTTATTTTAAAGGTAAGTATTTAGTTTTAAATAGGAATAATTTATTAAAGTATAGTGTTAGGTGTAATTGTAACTTAGGTTAGTTTTTATTTTACAGGTAAATTTCTCTTTATTTTAGCTAGGTAAGCTATTAAATAGTTAATAGATATTTAATAGCTATTGTAACTAGTTAAAATAAATTGAAAGATGCCTGTAAAATGAAAAATAAATCCTAAATAGCTACAATATAATTATTACTTTATATTGTAGCTATCTTAGGGTTTATTTTATAGGTAAGTATTTAGTTTTAAATAGGATTAATTTAGTTCATAATAGAAATATTATTTAGATTTATTTAATAAATATTTAAATTAGGGGGGTGTTAGGATTAGTGTTAGACTTAGGTTTAGGGGTTAATAAATTTATTACAGTGGCGGCGGTGTAGTGGGGGGCAGGATAGGGGTTAATAAATGTATTATAGGTGGGCAACGGTGTAGGGGGGGGCAGATTAGGGGTTAATAAATTTAATATAGGTTGCGGCAGGGTCAGGGAGCGGCGGTTTAGGGGTTAATACATATATTATAGTTGCGGGTGGGCTCTGGGAGCGGCGGTTTAGGGGTTAATACATATATATAGTTGCGGTGGGCTTCGGGAGCGGCGGGTTTAGGGGTTAATATGTATAGAGTAGCTTGCGGTGGGCTCAGGAGCGGTGGTTTAGGGAGGTAATAACTTTATTTAGTTGCGGCGGTGTAGGGGGGACAGATTAGTGGTGTTTAGACTCGGGGTACATGTTAGGGTGTTAGGTGTAGACATCTCCCCATAGGAATCAATGGATGTCTGGCAGCAGCGAACCTTTGATTCCTATGGGATCCGCCGTCTCCAGGGTGGCGGTTTGAAAACCAGGTACGCTGGGCCGGAAAAGTGCCAAGCGTACTTGCTAGTTTTTTGATAACTAGCAAAAGTAGTCAGATTGTGCCGTACTTGTGTGCGGAACATCTGGAGTGACATAAGAATCGATCTGTGTCGGACTGAGTCCCGGCAGATCGAAGCTTACGTCACAAAAATTCTACTTTTGCCGGTCTCTAGCCTTTGATAACTAAGGCGAATCAGCCTCTGCCACAAATACGCTGCGGAATTCCAGCGTATTTGAGGTTGACGGCTTGATAACTAGGCCCCATTGTGTCTGCCCGGGATTCTTTATGCTCTAATGTTGCCATTTTCATTGATCATCATCTCCAACCTGTTGTAAAGGAATCTTTTTCCTTTATATTGGATTCTCCATCACTCATCAGAAAATTATTGAATTTAAATGCTTGGACCTGGTGATCTATTGGTCACCATGGATGTAGACAGCCTGTACACTGTCATACCTCATGGTGGTGGTGTTGCAGGCTGTCAGATCTATGCTAAGTGGATCATTGGCATATGCGGGACCACCCATTGAGTTCCTGCTTGAACTACTTACCTCCTGTTTGGAAAATAATTTTTTCAAATTTGAGAGAGATTTCTTTCTATAACTGTCAGGGACTGCTATGGGTTCTAATATGGCTCCGGCATATGCCAATCTCTACATGTCCTGGTATGAGACCAATATCATGAATATTCTGATGGTAAACAACATCAAACTATATGTTAGATACATAGATGATGTATTTTTTGATATGGAGAGGGTCAGTAGAGTCATTAACACATTGGGTTGATACCTTAATAAAATTGAGTCAACTATCCACTTTAAATTTGCATATAGCAATGATACCATCCCCTTCCTAGATCTGAACATCACAATTTACTCTGATAGTGAGGGTTGTAAATTCTCTACATCTCTATACTCCAAACCCACTGATAAGAATTCCCTACTATTGGCTACTAGTTACCATCCAGAACATCAAAAGAGGGGAGTTGTCTCCTCTCAGCTCATGCGAGTTGCATGCAACAATACACTGATGGAGACCAGGAGTGTCCAAGAAGAAGAAATGAAGGCGAAGTTGAAACAACGTGGATATAAGGCAAAGGATATTGAACAGACACATACCAAGCGGACACAATATGATCAATTGACACTGTTACAGCCACGTGATATAACAAAGAATGTGGACAATCCTGTGAGTAACATAAATTTTGTTACAACCTTTAATCCTCTATCTAAAGCTCTGAAGGAATCTGTGAAGAAGAATTGGGATATTGTAAAAACAGATAAGACACTTCCCTTTTTGTGTATGACAGCCCCACATATGGTCTACAAGAAAGCTCTAATTTAAAGGACATCTTGGTTCACAATGATCCTATCTATTAAGTGCTATGAGAAAGGCACATGGATGGATGCCAAGAGGAAAATTAGGATGCTATAGATGTGGAGACTGCACAACCTATAATGGTATGCTTACTGGGATGTATTTCCATCACCCACATACAGGGAGAAAATACAAGATTCTACAACAGATTATCCTGTATGAGCACCTATGTGATCTATATACTGATGTGCCCATGTTCTTTTGTCTATGTGGGGAAAACCTCTACCACCTTTCGTGAAAGGATGGCGAATCACCGCCATGCCATTAGAACAGCAATAGACAAAAAGACAACGGACCAACCGGTTGCCCGGCACTTCCTCCAGGCAGGACACACACCAGCAAGCCTGAGGACAATGCTAATTAATCATGTTCCCCCCTTGAGGAGAGGGGGAGACAGAAATACAAAACTTCTTCAAGTGGAAACTTCTTGGATCTACCGGCTTGATACTGTGACCCAAAAAGGATTGAATGTACAGTTGGACTATAATGTATTCTTATGATGAGGCTTCTATGATTGTTCAATCTAGGTTGTCTCTGGATCATTGAAATGGTTGGCTCTAATATGACATTCATACTACATGGGACTCCTATCCTCTAAATTGGAGACTTGTTGAGAATTAGTGTATTGTTACTAGCTTCAGTGATTTCTACCATACTCCAGTATGCCTTGAAGTATATTAATGGTGTCTTAATCTTATTTTTATTTTTACTTTTATTCTTACTCTTATTTTTATTTTATTTTCATTTTTTATTATTTTTTGGCTTCTATTACCATTATTATTTTTCTATAATGTTAAGCATTAGATTAGTGGATAGGAATCCGGTCTTAAGCTAATGTTTTTTGATCAGTCTAAATAAAGTGCCAGTATTGAAACCAAGGGTTCCCTGAAGTGTTTTCTAACACTTTTAACAATAAAAGGATTAGTAATACTAGGATTACTAAGTGATCCTATTTTTAGAGTTTTTTGTTATGTAGTCAAATGGGGCTTTCCGTGCTGTTTCGAGATATAGCTACACAACATGTGCGATGCTCTGATGTTTGCCTTGGTGACGCTTTCTCATCATTGCGGGGCGGGGCTATGGTAATTAGCCATGCTGTCTCTACTTCAATACTTGCGATATGACGTGCGTTGTGGGCGGCATCTCAGGAGCACCGGAAGTCGCATTAGCAGCGGGGGATATAAATAGGTGAGTGTGGGTGTGTGGGTTGTTAGGAGCTTTTTGGGATACAGGATTTTGTCTTAACCCATTGAGAAAGATACCAGCAGGTATTGAAACATTTGGGATGACTTCTTTCTACATAATTTCCTATGAGGATTGATGAAAGGCTTTTACTGTTTTTTCAAAGACCGGAGAGTGATGCGTTTTTCTTCCCCCTTAGGGGGCTGACTGCTAATGCTATACATTTCTACGCAGCACCCTGGAACAGTGAGTGTACTTAACTTGGCTTTTGTTTTATGTATATATATATATATATATATATATATATATAATATATATATATATATATATACAGGGAGTGCAGAATTATTAGGCAAGTTGTATTTTTGAGGATTCATTTTATTATTGAACAACAACCATGTTCTCAATGAACCCCAAAAAACTCATTAATATCAAAGCTGAATAGTTTTGGAAGTAGTTTTTAGTTTGTTTTTAGTTATAGCTATTTTAGGGGGATATCTGTGTGTGCAGGTGACTATTACTGTGCATAATTATTAGGCAACCTAACAAAAAACAAATATATACCATTTCAATTATTTATTTTTACCAGTGAAACCAATATAACATCTCAACATTCACAATATACATTTCTGACATTCAAAACAAAACAAAACAAATCAGTGACCAATATAGCCACCCTTTCTTTGCAAGGACACTCAAAAGCCTGCCCATCCATGGATTCTGTCAGTGTTTTGATCTGTTCACCATCAACATTGCGTGCAGCAGCAAACCACAGCCTCCCAGACACTGTTCAGAGAGGTGTACTGTTTTCCCCTCCTTGTAAATCTCACATTTGATGATGGACCACAGGTTCTCAATGGGGTTCAGATCAGGTGAACAAGGAGGCCATGTCATTAGATTTTCTTCTTTTATACCCTTTCTTGTCAGCCACGCTGTGGAGTACTTGGGACGCGTGTGATGGAGCATTGTCCTGCATGAAAATCATGTTTTTCTTGAAGAATGCAGACTTCTTCCTGTACCACTGCTTGAAGAAGGTGTCTTCCAGAAACTGGGCAGTAGGACTGGGAGTTGAGCTTGACTCCATCCTCAACCTGAAAAGGCCCCCCACAAGCTCATCTTTGATGATACCAGCCCAACCAGTACTCCACCTCCACCTTGCTGGCGTCTGAGTCGGACTGGAGCTCTCTGCCCTTTACCCAATCCAGCCACGGGCCCATCCATCTGGCCCATCAAGACTCACTCTCATTTCATCAGTCCATAAAACCTTAGAAAAATCAGTCTTGAGATATTTCTTGGCCCAGTTTTGACGTTTCAGCTTGTTGTGTCTTGTTCAGTGGTGGTCGTCTTTCAGCCCTTTCTTACCTTGGCCATGTCTCTGAGTATTGCACACCTTGTGCTTTTGGGCACTCCAGTGATGTTGCAGCTCTGAAATATGGCCAAACTGGTGGCAAGTGGCATCTTGGCAGCTGCACGCTTGACTTTTCTCAGTTCATGGGCAGTTATTTTGCGCCTTGGTTTTTCCACACGCTTCTTGCGACCCTGTTGACTATTTTGAATGAAACGCTTGATTGTTCGATGATCACGCTTCAGAAGCTTTGCAATTTTAAGAGTGCTGCATCCCTCTGCAAGATATCTCACTATTTTTTACTTTTCTGAGCCTGTCAAGTCCTTCTTTTGACCCATTTTGCCAAAGGAAAGGAAGTTGCTTAATAATTATGCACACCTGATATAGGGTGTTGATGTCATTAGACCACACCCCCCTTCTCATTAGATGCACATCACCTAATATGCTTAATTGGTAGTAGGCTTTCGAGCCTCATACAGCTTGGAGTAAGACAACATGCATAAAGAGGATGATGTGGTCAAAATACTCATTTGCCTAATAATTCTGCACTCCCTGTATATATATATATATATATATATATATATATATATATATATATATGAAAGAGAAAGAGGTCACCTGCGCTAAAATCTAGGATGTATGTCTGGGTATTGTGGGTTAAAACAGCCCAGTATGCGTCTAGCGTGCTGCCTCTATATTGAAACAGAGTACCCCTGACTCTGTAAAAAATGTATATAGAAAAGAGAAAATTACAATATAAAAGTGGAGGCGCTCAGCTTTACAATGTATATTATAAATATATGTATATCAAATATTAGTCTTTTGTTGGTGAAATGTATCACAGAGTTTAATCAATTGAGGAATTACTGCTTACCAGCTGTTACCTCAATCTTATGAGGTAAGGTGAGTGCCCCTGGTTTAAAGGTGAATTTGCTGTAAAGGAACTTCTATGTCCCTTGTGATATCCATGGAAGACAATTGGTCCTTCCGTAATGGGAATGAAGATCCTGGACTCTCTTTAGATAGAAGAATGTAGACTGTAATCCATCTTTTTTATATCTTTCTTCGATGGTGGTAGGAATACTTGATTCTTGTTTGTAATATCCCTTAGAGATAGGTGCCTTTTGGTGAGAATCCCCGTTCCCTCAGTATGCAGTCAAGGACGTTGTTCATAGAAGAAAAAAAACAGAAGCACATAGCATAATATTGTTTTTACACAAAGTAAATATTTATTTAGTATTAATATGCGCTTACATTAAAATCCCTCAATCACACTTCCATAACACAGCATCAACAAACACTGTGGGGTGAGCATTCTACTGCGCAAACATATTCCATTTTACTGTTCTACAAATAGCTAAAGATACGAATACAGATTTTTAGGTATCGCTGGTCTAATGTATGGAAGACCCTATTACATTAATTAATGTTTATGCCCCTAATATACAACACATGCCATTCTTTAAAACCATGTTTCGGAAATTACTAGATATCTCTAAAGGCCCCAATTTTTCTTGGAGGAGATTTTAATTTCCCATTTAATCCTTCTGTGGATACCTCCAATCCCCAACCGAGAACTCACGAAATGCACATTAGCATACCTATGGAAATCCCTGAGAGATTACAAATCTGTATGACATATGGAGATTCGTACACCCGATCACAAAGGATTATACCTTTTACTCCCATCCGTCGCAATCTTATAGTAGAATAGATTATTTGTTAACCAAATTAAGAGGGACTTTCACTGATAACTAATTCTACAATTGCCCCTACGTCTTGGTCCGATCACTCGGCCGTTATAGTGCAAATTAAATAGCCTAATACTCCCACTAATCCTTTCCAGTGGAGACTAGACAACACATTATTAACCCACCAACCCTTTACAGAACATATCACCAAAGTATTAGAAGAATACTTTCAAATTAATACCAACTCTGTAAAGGACCCATTTGTGGTATGGGAGGCTCATAAATGCACCCTTCGGGGAGAATTTATCAAGTATAAAGCTCATATCCAAAAAACCTCCAGGCAGAACTATTCCACACTTACAGTTAAACTGGCACAACTAGATTTCTCACATAAAAAAGACCCTAAAAATACTATCATTTTACAGGAAATACAGAATACCAGGGAACAACTGGATACATTTCTAGCTCTTGAACACCAGAAAATACTGTAAAATTAAAACAAAAATTCTATCATGAAAGTAATAAAGCAGGGAAAATGCTGGCCAGAACCTAAGACGAACAAGACTAAAATCATTTATTCACGAGCTTAAAACATCACAAAACACTCAAGTTTACACTACCCAGATATATTGGACCAGTTTTTTCAATACTTTCCTCCCTATATAACCTGCCAGACAATCTTCCCGAATCCATAATATCCTCAAAAGACTTAATTCAAAAATATTTGGACACATGTAACTCCCCTCACTGTCCTCTGAACAAAAGGAATCACTAGAATCCCCAATATCTGCAAATGAACTTTTATCAGCCATTAAAGATCTAGCACCAGGTAAAAGCCCGGGCCCAGACGGCTTCACAGCCAAATACTATAAGACCTTTGCCCCAATTTTTACCCCCAATTCTACTTAATCTCTACAATAATGTAACCTTACCCATCACTTCCCACCCACTATGTTAATGGCGCATATTATAGTTCTCCCAAAACCAGGGGAAAACTCCAGATACCCCACCCAATTTTCGTCCTATATCCACTGTTAAACACAGACGTGAAACTTTATTCAAAAATTATGGCAGGACGCCTGAACAAACTACTCCCACAACTGATACATCGCAACCAGGTAGGCTTTACACCCTACAGATAAGCGAGGGGACAATACTATTAAAATACAAACTCTAATAGATCATTCGGTAAAAAGCCAAAGTCCCAACAATCTTCGCGTCCTTGGACGCGGAGAAAGCTTTTGATCGGTTAAATTGGAATTTTCTTGATTTAATTTTAATCAAATTTGGTTTCCCAGATAACGTTATTTCAAAGATAATGTCCCTCTACACTGTCCCTAACGCAAAAATTAGCCTAAACAATTCGCTATCAATAGCCTTTGCCATATGCAATGGCACACGGCAGGGATGCCCCTTATCCCCGTTGCTATTCGCCTTGGCCATGGAAGCCTTGGCAGCTAGGGTTAGAGACAACTCAAAAATCACAGGCATAACAATACAAGAAAAGGCCTATACAGTATCCATGTACGCAGACGATGTCTTTTTGACCATTACTAACCCTTCCACCTCTCTGCCTGAATTACACTCGGAATCTTCAAATCTATGGTAGGCTTTCTAATTTTAAGATCAATGCCGCTAAATCTGAATTTATGGGGGTAAATGTTACGGATCTTGAGATTGAATATGTAAAATTCACTTATCACTTTAAATATCAGAAAAGCTCACTGAAATATCTGGGTATCCAAATTACAAATAATCCGCAACTGTTGTACACAGCAAATTATATAGCTCTATTAAATAATATACAACAAGAGCTACAATCCTGGCGACACAAAACCTTGTCATGGCTGGGTAGATTACATGCAATTAAAATGACCATTTTACCCAAAATACTGTACATCTTTCAAACTGTCCCAATAACGTTAACTAGAGGCTTCCTCGCTAAGATTCAAAACGTATTGAATGCCTTTTTATGGCAACATAAACGATAATATACCGTTCTAGATTAAAGGGAGGATTGGGCATGCCAAATCTTCACTATTATTATATAGCAAGTACACTAACCAGAATCATTGACTGGTGTAAACATGGCACACATAAAGAGTGGGTAACACTAGAGCACGACCTAGCACAAAACTCGCAACTGGGAGCCAGCTGCTGGATTCCGCACATTCACAGGGTCCTGCACCACTCCACCTCCACACTGACTAAACACACGTTTAAAATATGGGATAAATGTATAAACAATACCCCAGGGATTTCTGGAATCCCGTCACCATTGACTCCTCTGAAACACAACCCAGAGGTGTTAATGTCATTCCCTACTCTATATGAAAGGGGCTTATCCTTACGCAATGTCATACCATGTAGCCTGGCCATGGAAAACAAAGCCCTTAAACCAAAAGCTGAACTACAAGCAACGTTTGGTAATTACTTTACACCTTGGTTTAGATACTTTCAATTATCACATTATCTCACTACACATACCAAACGTACCCAGTTTTACAGATCCTTATCCCCTTTTGAATCTATATGTAAAGCTGATACGTATACAAAAGGCTCCCTTTCACTGATATATAAACTATTACTTGACTACCATTCTAGAGACCTACCAACATATACTAGTAAGTGGGCAGAAGAACTACAAATGCCTATATCCCATGAACAATGGAACAGGATATTAGTAATATGAGCACACATACGTCATCTATAGCACAACTAGAGTCGAATCTAAAACTAATGCTTAGATGGTACTATACCCCAGTAAGATTAGCTGCTATACATAAATTAGGAAATAATAAATGCTGGAGAAAGTGTGGGGACATAGGAGATTATCAACACATATGGTGGACTTGCCCCAATATCAACCAATACTGGAGGAAATACAGCTGGTAGTTAAACAAGTAATTAATATTGACCTCCCCCTAGAACCTACCATATTTTTATTTAATAACTTACCCAAAATTAAATGTAAACTCAGACAAAGGCTACTGATTATTTTACTAAATTGTGCTAGGCGACTCATCCCAAGGAAGTGGAAGTCAGTGGAAGTCCCTCGGTTAGAGAATGGCGGACTCTAGTTACTAATACATTAGCAATGGAAAAATACCATACACTAACACAAAGAGATTGGACGATTTCCTTGGGATCAATTTTATTTGGGAAGAATATTGTAATCTGATACGGCAGAGCAGACACATTAGCTCATAGCCTGTGAGATACTCAGAATGTATACTTTTATGCAAATTTTTACTTAAACCGTGTTCAGAAGTAGTAAATGGTGTTTAGTTAAGACCTGCATACTATTAAGCAATATGTCGAATAGGAAAATTTTTGTTCCTCTCCTTTCCTTTTTATTCAATAAATATAGATGATAACTGTAGGGATCATTACTGACACAATTTTTTGTTAACTATTCCCTTACTGTGAGACAATAGTATTATTGTAACCTGTTTTGTTTGATTGTTTAATTTTGTATGCAATTTACTTTCAATAAAAGAAAATTTTGAAGAAAAAAAAAATAAAAAAAAAATCCCTCAATCAATATGAGGTAAGTTATAGACATATATACAGCATGAGGAGCCGTGTCCTTAGTTGTAGTAGAAATGGTAGTAGTAAAAAGATCCTGGTGCTTGATGGTAATATACCAGTCCAAACTTTGATGGAGTGTACTGTGTACCGTCACAGACAATTATATGGACCAGTGTATATAGCAGTAGTGGGGCTAAAAAGATCTGCCCACAAAGTTCCCCGATTACACTGATGTGATTTTAGCTGTTATAATATGACCGCTATATAAATCCTACTGTGTAGGATTTAGGGCTGTATGTCAAACCCCTGTATAGATATAGAGGAGTGTGAAGTGTGTGCCCTATACAATGGCTGCGGGTGACAAAATTAACAGAGTATTATATGAAAATGCCAGTGGAATAAGCGCTGTGTAAATCTAAAGTCCTGAGCGCATTAGTTTCCCAAGTGCATAAAAAAACACATTTGTCATAAAATATCATATAACAAGGTGAAACAATTGCAGTTTAAAAAGTGGACATAAAATGACATAAAATGTTATAAAAAGTGGTTAGGCCTCTGTCCGCCCACTGTAAGAAACCCTTACGCGTTTCGAAGTCTATCGTGACTTCTTCTTCAGAGGTAAAAGTGAGTGGACAGGTAAAGGTGCCTCCTTACTTAAGGTCCGTGAAGTGGGCGTAAATTTTTTGGGGCCTGCGTGTGTATGCGTAGCGTGGTCATCGTGTCTATGCTGAATGTGGTGATGTCACGGCGTGTGAGACGTCTGTGACGTGTAGCTTTTCTCTGTCTAGTTCAGTTGTTATGGTAACCGTGCCGTGGGGAGACTGAAGCGTGTGTCGGCTACTATTTGCATCTTTGTACTTCATCACTGATGTAAAATCTGAGCAGGCGGACAGGAATCGCAACAATTCAACCCATCGAGTACGATCGGGTAGATTGACAGCTCCCTGCTGGTGGCCCATTGGCTGCGAGTCTGCAGGGGGTGGCGTATTGCTCTCCGCATTCAGCGATGTCTTGCGGACCAGGGGCGCGATCCGATATCGATCGCAGTTTGCGGCGCAAGCGAGGGAACCGGCGTCGCCCGCAGTTTCAGCTCGCAACTCGAGCCATCCCATATAGGTCGCCGTCAGATGCTAACGTGCCGTAAGTCTCACAAACCAGCGATGTCCAGAAATCTGCGTAAGTACAAATTTCTGGCGTCGCCAGTGACTTGCGGCATGTTAGAAACTGCCGGCGCCTATAAAACCTGACTAAAGTTTAAAACACCCGCACTGTCTAACACGCCTCCCTAACATAGCCCCGCACTGTCTAACACGCCTCCCTAACATAGCCCGCACTGTGTCTAACCCTCTATCCGCTATCCCCCCCTCACTAGCCTAACAATAAAAAAGCTATTAACCCCTAAACCGCCGCTCCTTTACCCCGCCGCAACCTAATAAAGTTATTAACCCCAAAACCGCCGCTCCCGTACCCCGCCGCCAGCTATATTATATCTATAACCCCCAAAAGTGAGCCCCCTAACCGCGCCATCTATATTAAAATTATTAACCCCTAATGTAAGCCCCTTACACCGCCGCCATCTCTATTAAATGATTAACCCCTAATTTAATCTACCTACCCCGCCGCCCAGCTATATTATCTATATTAACCCTAAGTATATTATAGTTAATATA
Organism: Bombina bombina; assembly: GCF_027579735.1. Classification (NCBI taxonomy): domain Eukaryota; kingdom Metazoa; phylum Chordata; class Amphibia; order Anura; family Bombinatoridae; genus Bombina; species Bombina bombina. The sequence goes on along the minus strand of NC_069501.1, from coordinate 254,024,286 downwards.
GGTATTACATTATATATATTAACTATATTAACCCTAATTATATTAGGGTTAATATAGTTAATATAGTTACTATAGTATTTATATTAACTATATTAACTCTATCTAACCCTAACACCCCTAACTAAATTTATATTAAATTAATCTAATTCATTTATAAACTAAAAATATTCCTATTTAAATCTAAATACTTACCTATAAATAAACCCTAAGATAGCTACAATATAATTAATAATTACATTGTAGCTATGTTAGGGTTAATATTTATTTTACAGGTAAATTGTTAATTATTTTAACTAGGTAAAATAGATATTAAATAGTTATTAACTATTTAATATCTACCTAGTTAAAATAATTACCCAATTACCTGTAAAATAAATCCCTAACCTAAGTTACAAATATACTCTACACTATCAATAAATTTAATAAACTACAAATATCTATCTAAAAATACAATTAAATTAACTAAACTAAATTACAAAAAAAAACAAACACTAAATTACAAAAATAAAAAAAGATTACAAGATTTTTAAGCTAATTACACCTATTCTAAGCCACCTAATAAAATAATAAACCCCCAAAATAAAAAAAATTCCCTGCCCTATTCTAAATTCAACAAATTTCAAAGCTCTTTACCTTACCAGCCCTTAAAAGGGCCTTTTGTGGGGCATGCCCCCAAGAATTCAGCTCTTTTGCATACAACAAATACAATACCCCCCCCCATTACAACCCACCACCCACATACCCCTATTCTAAACCCACCCAAACCCCCCTTAAAAAAGCCTAACACTACCCCCCTGAAGATCTCCCTACTTGTCTTCACCACACCGGGCCGAACTCCTGATCCGATCCGGGCGATGTCTTCCTCCAAGCGGCAAAGAAGAATTCTTCCTCGGCGATGTCTTCCTCCCAAGCGGCAAAGAAGAATTCTTCCTCCGGCGATGTCATCCTCCAAGCGGCAAGAAGAATTCTTCCTCCGGCGACGTCTTCCTCCAAGCGGCAGCAAAGTCTTCATTCTTCCGGCGGCATCTTCAATCTTCTTTCTTCGCTCCGCCGCCGCGGAACATCCATCCCGGCCGACTGCTGAACTTGGAATGAGGTACCTTTAAATGACGTCATCCAAGATGGCGTCCGCCGAATTCCGATTGGCTGATAGGATTCTATCAGCCAATCGGAATTAAGTTAAAAAAATCTGATTGGCTGATTGAATCAGCCAATCAGATTCAAGTTCAATCCGATTGGCTGATCCAATCAGCCAATCAGATTGAGCTCGCATTCTATTGGCTGATCGGAACAGCCAATAGAATGCGAGCTCAATCTGATTGGCTGATTGGATCAGCCAATCGGATTGAACTTGAATCTGATTGGCTGATTCAATCAGCCAATCAGATTTTTTTAACTTAATTCCGATTGGCTGATAGAATCCTATCAGCCAATCGGAATTCGGCGGACGCCATCTTGGATGACGTCATTTAAAGGTACCTCATTCCAAGTTCAGCAGTCGGCCGGGATGGATGCTCCGCGGCGGCGGAGCGAAGAAAGAAGATTGAAGATGCCGCCGGAAGAATGAGGGACTTTGCTGCCGCTTGGAGGAAGACGTCGCCGGAGGAAGAATTCTTCTTTGCCGCTTGGAGGATGACATCGCCGGAGGAAGAATTCTTCTTTGCCGCTTGGAGGAAGACATCGCCCCGGATCGGATCAGGAGTTCGGCCCGGTGTGGATGAAGACAAGGTAGGGAGATCTTCAGGGGGGTAGTGTTAGGCTTTTTTAAGGGGGGTTTGGGTGGGTTTAGAATAGGGGTATGTGGGTGGTGGGTTGTAATGGGGGGGGGTATTGTATTTGTTGTATGCAAAAGAGCTGAATTCTTTGGGGCATGCCCCACAAAAGGCCCTTTTAAGGGCTGGTAAGGTAAAGAGCTTTGAAATTTGTTGAATTTAGAATAGGCAGGGAATTTTTTTTATTTTGGGGGTTTATTATTTTATTAGGGGCTTAGAATAGGTGTAATTAGCTTAAAAATCTTGTAATCTTTTTTTTATTTTTTGTAATTTAGTGTTTGTTTTTTTTTTGTAATTTAGTTTAGTTAATTTATTGTATTTTTAGATAGATGTTTGTAGTTTATTAAATTTATTGATAGTGTAGGTGTATTTGTAACTTAGGTTAGGATTTATTTTACAGGTAATTGGGTAATTATTTTAACTAGGTAGATATTAAATAGTTAATAACTATTTAATATCTATTATACCTAGTTAAAATAATTAACAATTTACCTGTAAAATAAATATTAACCCTAAATAGCTACAATGTAATTATTAATTATATTGTAGCTATCTTAGGGTTTATTTTTATAGGTAAGTATTTAGATTTAAATAGGAATATTTTAGTTTATTAAATGAATTAGATTAATTTAATATAAATTTAGTTAGGGTTAGATAGAGTTAATATAGTTAATATAAATACTATAGTAACTATATTAACTATATTAACCCTAATATAATTAGGGTTAATATAGTTAATATATATAATGTAATACCTATATTAACTATAATATACTTAGGGTTAATATAGATAATATAGCTGGCGGCGGGGTAGGTAGATTAAATTAGGGGTTAATCATTTTAATAGAGATGGCGGCGGTGTAAGGGGATTAGATTAGGGGTTAATAATTTTTATATAGGTGGCGGCGGTGTAAGGGGTCAGATTAGGGGATAGATAAGGTAGATGGCGGCGGTTTTAGAGGCTCACAGTAGGGGGTTAGTTTATGTAGATGGCGGCGGGGTCCGGGAGCGGCGGTTTAGGGGGTAATAACTTTATTAGGGATTTCGGGGGGGGGGACCGCGGTTGACAGGGAGATAGACATTGCGCATGCGTTAGGTGTTAGGTTTATTTTAGCAGATCTCGGTTGACAGGGAGATAGACATTGCGCATGCGTTAGGTGTTAGGTTTATTTTCTAGTTAGTTTAGGGAGTTACGGGGCTCCAATAGTCAGCGTAATGCTTCTTACGACTGCTTTTTGTGGCGAGGTGAAAATGGAGTAAGTTTTCTCCATTTTCGCCACGTAAGTCCTTACGCTGCATATTGGATACCAAACTGCGCGGGTTTGGTATACCTGCCTATGGCCCAAAAAACTGCGGGCGACGGCAGAAATATACGGGCGTAACTTCTAGGTTACGCCGTATATGTGATACCAAATCCGCGCAAATATTGGCGTCGCCGGCTTTTGCGGGCGACGATTTATATCGGATCGACCCCCTGATCCGCAAGACATTTTTTAAATATGTCCTGCGCTAAAAAATTTGGTTTGGCCAAATCTTTCAGAACAAATATTTGGCAAAATTGGTTTCCCCGAATATTCCGTCTGCTGCACTATTCAGTATTTGTGAATATTTACATTAGTTTTTGTTAAATGAATGTAAATGTTCCTTTAGAAAAAGTTCACCTGTAGTGTTATATACACTTATACGCTAATCCCGATCCTTCTTCTTAGAGCCCTGGGTCGTGCTAATGGGAGACTTAGCGCAGCGGATCCCATAGTCTGCAGAAAAGGAACTCGCCAAGCCTCTGATTAGCGTGACCCTGGGCTCTAGAAGAACGGTCAGGATTAGCACGGCTCTCCAGTGCGCTAGAGGAAAGTATTTTAACTCCTACAGGTAATTTAAAGAAAACAAATGAATACTGACAAATTTTGTTGATGCATTCTTTCCAATATTCGTTTTGTGAAAACAAAACTAATATCCATTTTTCATTACAAATTTGCATTTGTTATGAAAACAAATGCACATGTACATATCCTAATCTACTGAGAGCTAGCTGGTGATTCGTGGCTCTTGTTATTTGCTCACCAGATCTACTCAGCTAACTGCTGTGGAGCTGACTTTATCTATGTGTTTGCATGGGTTAAACACACAGTTATGTACAAGCAACAGTGCTTAAATGTCCCTTTAAGAGAAACCTTATTAAAAGTAGATTTTTAAGAGGGTGGAATTGACTAAAAACTGTTTTGTCCCCTGGAAGGTTATTTTTCCTATAACAGCTATGTAACACACATGCTAAAGGAGGAAGTTTTCCTCAAAATAACAGCATATAAAAAGTTCAAAAATCAACATTAAAGGGAAAAAGATTTTTTGTTGGGTGATTCAGAGCAAACCACTTTAAAAAAAGTTTCCAGTTTACTTCTATTATCAAATTAGCTTTGTTCCCATGATACTTCTGTGTTGAAGAGATACCTAGGTAGGCATCTAGAGTACTACATGGCAGGAAAAAAGTGCTGCCATCTAGTGCTCTTGTCAATGGATAACATTCTTGCAAAACTGCTGCCATATAGTGCTCCAAAATGGGGCCGTCTCCTAAGCATATGTACCTGTTTTTCAACAAAAGATACCAAGAGAACAAATAAAATGTGATAGAAGTAAATTAGAAAGTTGTTTAAAATCACAACCTCTATCTGATTCATGAAAGAAAACTTGTGGGTTTCATATCCCTATAAATAATTATGTATCACTGAGACTTGGTTCAATACATTCAACAAGCCTGAAATAAAAAATAATTTATTTTACTTTGTCAACAGAAATTCTTATGCTATTCAAAAGTGAAGCCTGAGAGAAACCTGCTAATAGCAATGTTGAAAAAAAAAAACTAACATGATATTTTGTCCATAGTAAAAAGGTCAAGAGATGTTATAGGATATTTTAATTATATTTGACAAATTAAGTATAACCTAATACAGGTGGCCCTCGGTTTACGCCAGTTCAATTTGCGCCGTTTCAGAATAACAACCTTTTTTCAGTCATGTGACTGCTATTAAAAAGCTTTGGAAAGCAATGCACTAATTAAAATAGCCAGTAGGGGGAGCTGTCCACTTGTTTTGCAGCAAATTTATGCAACTTAACAGACTGAAATTGATCTGTGTACACAGATCAGACCAGAGCTATCGAACAAGATTTAGCAGCCACTTCCCTATTATCTTCCTGTCCAGCAGCTTGAGGTGAAGATGCCTAACAGCTGCCTATTAATCACTGCAGATTGAAATGCATAGAATGGGTGCAGACCCAATATTATCTAACATGCTAACAATGCAGAGAACTGATTGCAGAAAAATGCAAGCAAAAAAACGTTTTTGTTCATTAAACTTAGTTTGATGATGGATGATGATGCAGTCTGTTGTGTGATTATTTAATTAGGTGATGTTAAGCAAATGTTTTTGTTGATTAAACTTAGTTTGATGATGATACAATCTATATTATTAGGTTTATAATGCTGTTTAGCATTTAAAGTCTTAATTTCAAAGCTTTAAAAATAATGTATTAGGTGTTACTTATGACAACTTTTGAGTGGGGCCTGGAATCTAACTCCCTCACTTCCCATTGACTTACATTATAAACTGGGTTTTGATTTACAACCATTCCTCCTGGAACCTAACCCCGGCGTAAACTGAGGGCTACCTGTATTTGTATTAGAATAATATTATGATACATTACTATTGAAAAGGTAAAGGACAATCTCTAGTGCTATTTATATAAAACCTTATATTGATGGGGGCGGAGTCTGGCCATGCCGGTACATGGCCGCACATTGACAGAGCTCTGAGCTGAACAACTAACCCTACTTAGCTACAGTACACTTTTTAGCCAGACAAACGGATCTAACAATGTCAGAAGTGTTCTGGAAGGGAACAGAGTACTTTGCAAATCTGTGAGAACTATATGGTACTTTATGCAGCTGTGGGAGTAGAGAGCTGAAAGTTGGAGGTCTGCCATCTTTACACAGACATTGTGCAGCTTTCTATCTACCGCAGCAGTCGCTCACTGAATGTAAATCTACAGTACACTTTTTGGACCGGACACATGGATTAACAGCATCAAAATCCTCCTGGAAGAAAACGGAAGCACTTTAAAAATCTATGAGAAATAAATGGAACTTCCTGTAACTGTGAGAGCGGTGAGCTGAAAATCGTGAATCCGCCATCTTCACACAGATATTGCGCAGCTATATATGCACCGCAGCAGTCGCTAACTAACTGCAAAATGTGAGAAGATCTACAGATATTTATTGGTATGAAAAGTATACCTTAGTGCAACTGTACAGTTACAGAAACTAACAATAATGGCATAAAATAAGATACTTATAACCACATGTAATAACTCCCACGCGGTTGGTGTTAAAATAACACTTCGACATTCTGCATTGAAACGGAACACTATTCAAATAATGCAATCTTTGATGTCTCTGTGAAGAGGAGAAACTATCTTAGTGAATATTATGCAAATAATATCTGCAAACTTTACCTGTGGAAAGGCATATGAAATGAACAAGACATGTGTATGAGGAAATTAAAACAAACCACAGAGGAGAAATATTTCTAAAAGATGGTGGACCACATGTTATTTTTGGTCTGAGGTGCTGAAACAGTAGCACTACACGTTGGCTTATTTAAAGCATAAAAGCGGGTCAAACTGAACATTATTGCCAATACCGATATTTTTAGAACCCTGTCTATTATAATACTTGATACATAGCCTCCAAGAAATCCACAAAGTCAGACAGGGCAACAAAACAACAAGCTACTCAGAACTGTCAGTTCATTCTTTCACATTGCTGAATCTCAGCCACAAGAACCAAACAATTTGACAAATTCTGCCCTTAGCCACATCAGAACCTGTAAATACCTCTGCACCCTACCCTGACCACATGGCACAAATTAAAGCAGACATTGCTAATTTGCCTTCCACTGCAGATTTTGATTCCCTAAACATACTTTTTAAGTCAGAACTAACATCTCTGAGAAGGGACATAACAGAAATGGGCAAAAGGATGGAAGATATAGAGAAAACCCAGGATACATTGAATTCTATTACAGATTTAATCATCACACAGACAAATGTACATGAGTCACAACTCTCTAATTTACAAGATAAGATAGATGACTTGGACAATAGAAATAGACAAAATAACCTCAGAATAAGGGGCATACACTAAACGGTTAAAAGTCCAGCTCTAGAGGGATATGTCCAAGATTTATTCAAAAAATTAGACAGAATTCATAGGGCGCTCAGACCCATACCACCACAAAATATGCTGCCAAGAGACGTAATTCTGCGTTTCCTGAAATTCAAAGACAAGGAGGATATTTGGTCTAAAGCAAGGCAACTTCACAGCATTCAGTTTTTGGATCACAACCTTCAAATATACATGGAACTCAGCCCGAACACTATCCAAAGGAGAAGTCTCCTTCATAACAAAGGTTCTACAGGAAAAACACATCTGATATAGTTGGGGCTTCCCCTTCAGTTTAATTATCACATATGAAAGTACCACATACACCAACAATAGTATAAAAGACCTAGACATCCTGGCAAAAGGCATAGGCATTGCTTTTTAGCCACCGGACCACCACACAGATCAAGAGAGACCAAACACCGCACTCAAATCTTCCATCCAATCCTACTAAAAAAGGGAAAAATAAGCAACCTATGCTGCTGGACGCTATGGAACAGACCGATACTACAATTACCTGATGGACATAAACAAATGGGTGAGATCATTCCATGTATGTATATATGTGTATATATATATATATATATATAATTATATATATATATAAGTACTCTCCTCGCAGTGTAATATTGAAAGGACTACCAAGTTATTTATTTATTTTTTGGTATATACATATACAGTTATAATTGCATATTTAAATTGTTATCTCAGGTGATATGCATACCAATTATTGGTTATGTCACGATCGCTCAGCTGAGCACACTCCGCTCAGCTGTTCTCTGCTGTCTTCTGCGCTTTTGCGCTATGCTGCATTGCCTAGCAACATCCTAGTACACTGAAGCCGTCCCACTCTGCTGACGTCAGGCTGGGTTCTTATTCCTGCGTCTCTACTCCTCTGGTGCCCGTTTGTTTTACCTGCTGTGGCTGTTGTGAGTACATGCTTTCTGGATTACTTGTTAATGAACTTTTGCCTGTTTGACAATGTCTCTGCTCAATGCTTCCAAGCCTGAAGATAAGTTTGGTACTTTCTGTCTGATACTTGTTACTTATCATCTGCTTCGTTTTTGCTTGCATCAATCCTGCCTGAATACACGTTGCCAGACCTTGCTAGTTTGACTACTCTATTGGTTAACCCCTACCTGCCTAAATACAAGTTCCCAGACCTTGCTTGCTTGACTACTCTATTGGTTAACCCCTTCCTGCCTGAATACACATTGCCGGACCTTGTTTGCTTGACTACTCTGTTGGTTAACCCATTCCTGCCTGAATTCACATTGCCAAACCTTACCTGCTTGACTACTCTATTGGTTAAACCCATTCATGCCGGAACACTCGTTGCCAATCTCTGCCTATCTGACTACGCCTATTCCTGATCCTGCTCTGCCTGCTTACCATCCTTGTAACCTGTGAGTAACTCCAATTTCTATTGAGTTATTTTACTTTCCTCTGAAGCTGTCATGGGGTCAGGTCCTGGTTTATACTCAGGGTGCTAGTGTGTTTTTTAGTTCATTCTAGCATTTGGGTCTTATTCTGGACTTTTCCTAACCTGACATTACAAATGGGCTAATTATGGCCCCCGATGAGTTATCCAGGGCTGTGGCTCTACAGGGACAGCTTCTTGGAACCCACTCTGTACACCTGCAATCTCTGGATTCAAAATTAGACCAGATTACTGCTCTTCTGCATAATCTCTCTTCATCTGCTCAAGCTTCAGCAACTCCTGTTGTGACTGCTGCCCCGTTCAAATACTGCATAAAAATCCGCCTCAGCCTGCAGGACAACTAATTCCTAGAATCCCCACTCCCTGATAATTTCTCTCATGAAAGGCAAAGCCTTAGCCTGGAAAAAGAAGATCCTTTGCTTAATGATATTGAATCTTTTGTATCAATTTTTTCTTCTGTGTTTGATAAACCTGGAAGGTCTGCAGCAGCCGAGGCTGGGCTGTTGGATTTAAGACAGGATTCTCTCTCTGTAGCACAATATGCTATTGAATTCTGGACTTTAGCTGCTGAAACTATGTGGAACCAAGGGGCCCTGCGGGCAGCCTTTCGCAAAGGACTTTGTGAATGTTTAAAAGATGAGCTTGTCTTTAGGGATCTTCCTGATTCTCTGGAAGACCTCATCAACTTATGTATCAAACTTGATGCCCGCTATTCTGAGCGTCTACAAGAGAAAGACCATAACAGGAGACCATTTACCAAACCAGCTTGTCCTAGCTCTTCTGTTTCTGAGTCTGTAGAACACATGGAAGTTGGAGCTATTAAGTTAACCGAAGCTGAACGCCTCAGAAGGCGCAACCTTGTACTGTGTCTTTACTGTGGTACTAAAGGTCATTTGTTGAAAGATTGCCCTACACAACCAATAAAAGCCAGGGCTTAACTTCTGAAAGAGGGACTGAATTAAGCCAAAACCCCTTGTCTTACATCAATCCTAAACTCTTTGTTCCTGTCACTCTTAGATGTGGAAACACTACATTTCAAACTCAAGCTCTAATAGATTCTGGAGCTGCAGGAATATTTATGGATTCATATTTTGTCAACTCACTCCAGATTCCACTTCTTACCAAAAGTCAAATGGTTAAAGTTACCACGGTCAGTGGTCAACCTCTGGGTTCTGGATACATCCAATATACCACGATACCTCTACTTATGTCAGTAGGCATTCTTCACTCAGAAACTATCATTTTTGATATCATCTCTTCTACTCAGTTTCCTTTGATTTTGGGATTTCCTTGGTTACAACTCCATGATCCGGTTTTCTCTTGGTCTAAAGGGGAAACTGGTAGCCTGGGGTACTACTTGTTTCAAACATTGTCTGCAGAGTCCTCACAAACCTTCAAGTTCTGTTTTAGCTGTTTTGGACATTCCTGATACTTTACCTGAACAATATAATTCTTTTCGTGATGTATTTTCTAAAAAACATGCTGAAACTCTATCTCCTCATCGGACTTTTGACTGTCCTATTGATCTATTATCTGGAGCACCTCTTCCTAGAGGTAAAACGTATCCTCTTTCTTGTCACGAATGTCTCACTCGAAGAATACATCAAAGATAATTTGACCAGAGGTTTTATTCGTCCTTCATTCTCACCTGTAGGAGCAGGTTGTTTCTTTGTTGAAAAAAAAGATGGGGGTCTCCGACCGTGCATCGATTATCGTGCTCTGAACCAAATAACCATCAAGAATTGTTATCCTCTTCCGCTCATCCATAAGTTTTTGATTGTCTTCAAGGTGCATCCATTTTCTCCAAATTGGATCTTCGTGGGGCGTACAACTTGGTTAGAATACGTAAAGGGGATGAGTGGAAAACTGCATTCAACACTAGATTTGGCCACTATGAATATCTTGTTATGCCGTGTGGGTTGTGCAATGCCCCTGCTGTTTTCCAACACTTTGTTAATGAAATCTTCAGAGATTACTTAAATCAATTCGTCATCATCTATCTTGATGATATACTGATCTACTCCAAGACCATGCAAGAACATCTTCACCATGTAAAATTAGTACTCCAGAAATTACGTGAGAATTCTCTCTTCGCCAAACTCGAGAAGTGCTCTTTCCACCAAGATTCTATTCCCTTCTTGGGATATATTATTTCACAGTCTGGTTTTGAGATGGATCCCGATAAACTAACTGCTATTAAAGATTGGCCTAGACCTACCACCCTTAAATCCCTACAAAGGTTTCTTGGCTTTACCAATTACTATCGAAAATGTATTAAAGACTTTGCTAACATTTCTTCACCACTTACTTCCCTTACTAAGAAGGGTCAAAACTGCAGAGATTGGTCTAGCACTGCCTTACAGGCCTTTGAAATTTTGAAATCAGCATTTTCTTTGAAATCAGCATTTTCTTTGGCTCCCATCCTCTGTCACCCCGTTCCAGAACTCCAATTCATCCTGGAAGTGGATGCCTCTTCTATAGCTGCAGGAGCTGTGTTATCCCAACGAAACCCAGTCACCAGTAAGATTCATCCAGTGGGGTTCTTCTCTTAAAAGTTTAATTCCGCAGAACAAAACTACAATGTAGGTAACAAAGAGTTACTAGCCATAAAATTGGCTTTGGAAGAATGGAGACACTGGCTTGAAGGCACTGCTCAACCATTTCTTATCTTAACTGATCATACGAATCTTCTGTATCTCCATACTGCTAAATGCCTTAACTCACGTCAAGCCCGCTGGGCTTTGTTCTTTTCTAGATTTAATTTTGTACTCTCTTATGTTCCTGGTACTAAGAATTCCAAGGCTGGTGCTTTATCCAGGCAATTTCAGTCCACTGATTTTGTGCTGTTGGATTCTGAACCCATACTACATCCAGTCAGTGTTCTAGCTCAGTTCTCCTCTTTTCCTATACAAGCTTTACGCTCTACTCAAACTAAGGTACCTTCTTCCTAAACTACCTCCTGGAATCCTGTATGTACCTCCTGAATTCTGTCTTAAGCTTCTACATTGGGCTCATGATAATATAATGGCCCGTCATCCTGGGATAAACAATACTTTATGGAAACTCAAACAACATGTTTGGTGGTCCTCCATGACCAAGGACGTTAAGGATTATATTGCTGCTTGTAACTCTTGTGCCTCTAATAAACAGGCTTCTCGTCTACCTTTTGGGATATTACAACCTCTCCCTGTACCACACTACCACCGGACTCACATCTCCATGGACTTTATTACTGATCTTCCTAATTCTGCTGGAAACAAGACCATATGGGTAGTGGTTGACAGGTTCTCCAAAGCAGTCCATTTTGTTCCTTTGCCTGGATTACCCTCAGCCCGTAAACTCTCTGAGCTTTTTATCCTACATGTCACTAGATTACATGGATTTCCCTTGGACATAGTTTCTGACCGAGGTGTCCAATTTGTCTCTAGTTTCTGGAGGTCTCTTTGTAAACAGTTCGGAGTTACCATTTCCCTGTCTACTGCACATCATCCCCAGTCTAACGGTCAAACTGAATGTGTGAACCAATCTTTTGAATCCTTTCTCAGGCACTATGTTAACCATCAACACTCTAACTGGTCTCAACTTCTTCCTTTAGCAGAACTAGCCCACAATTCTCACTTCAATTCTTCCTTACAGACTTCTCCCTTCAAGGCTGCCTATGGATTCAAACCTAGAACTTTTCTTATGTCTACTAGTACTTCTGGAGTACCTGGGGCTGATCGTACCATGAAGAACCTCTGCAAACATTGGCAACGTATTCGAGAAATCCTTCTCCTTTCTTCTAAAAAGTATAAAAGATTTGCTGATCGCAAACGCTGTAAGGCTCCTTTATTCCGCACTGTAGACAAAGTATGGATTTCCACCAGATTCATTTGTCTAAAGCAACCTTGTACTAAATTGGGTCCCAAATACATTGGACCATTTAGGATTGTTTCCAAAGTCTGTTCTTCTGCTTACAGAGTGGCTTTACCCAAGACCTTGAAAATTCATCCAGTATTTCACGTATCTCTTCTCAAACCGGTAGTGTTATGAATTAATAGGAGAGATGGAACTCAACTGCAGAAATTCAGTAAATTAGGTTTTGTTAGCCAGTAGTAGCACTGAGAAGCTAAGAGACTGAACTCAGAGCAACTGATACTTAGGCTATAATATAATATATACAAAGATCACCTTAACAAGAATGTAAAGGTTATAAAGTGAACAGAACTTGCAATTCTGATTTAGGTATATTAGGCTTTGCCCAGTTAGCTCCCAGTGACACAGGAATAACACAAATCTTGGGTGTAGGCAATATTCTGATAGGAATTCCCAAAGTAAGTTAATGTCCATGCTTCATATATGAAATAACATTAGGGAATGTTAGGAGAATGTCTTTTTAAGGAAAGATGTGTTGCGCTTGTTTAGATAACAACTGGTATTCAGTGCAGTAATATATACAGTGAGAGGTTTCCTTAACTTAGAAAGTAAATCCTGGATGAAGGAAGTAATTCAGCAACTACTCACAGTAAGGATGACAGGAGCAGCATAGAGGTTAGAGTGAACACGCTGTTAGGAGATTCACAGCACAGCAGACTGCAGACAAAGCAGATTGATCACAGAGGGAACCACTCACTGTGAGTCAGGCAGTTACACACTGACCGTAGCTTCGCAGCACAGCTGAATCCTCACAATGAAATGTTTGTAGAAAGATATGATACACTTCAATAAAATTTCTTCAGGGTTAAAGCTGAAATGAAATACTGTAGTAACAATTCCAGAGTTGGAAGAGACTGTAGGTAAATGGCTTTAATTCAATCAGGACAATTCCAGGAGATGCAGCTTCTAGGATTACCAAATACAAAATACTAAAGCAGGGAAAAGTGGGCGTGTCTGGTTTAAATAACCTTGCTCACAAGGTGAAGTTGAATTAAAGGTACAGTAGCTGAAACATGAGTTCTGAAAAGAAAGACATCCATTACAGGTATTGACAAACCGATTTTCCACTAAATTCAAACTCCCTCCACCTTTTCTTGTGGATGGTACTTCTGAATTCGAGTTCAGTCAGATCCTGGACTCTAAATTGCGGGGTAACCGCTTGTATTACTTGGTACATTGGAAGGGTTACCCCATTACTGAACGTTCCTGGGAACCAGCTTCTCATGTCCATGCCTCTGCTTTGATCAAACAATTTCACGTCCGGAATCCTACTAAGCCTGGGCGGGTCCCCCGGAGGGGTCCTTGAAGAGGGGACATTGTCACGATCGCTCAGCGGAGCTCACTCCGCTTAGCTGTTCTTTGCTGTCTTCTGTGCTTTTGTGCTACGCTGCGTTGCCTAGCAACATCTTAATTCACTGAAGCCGTCCCACTCTGCTGACGTCAGGCTGGGTTCTTATTCCAGTGTCTCTACTCCTCTGGTGCCGTTTGTTTTACCTGCTGTGGCTGTTGTGAGTACATGTTTGAAAACGTCTCTGCTCAATCCTTCCAAGCCTGAAGATAAGTTTGGTACTTTCTGTCTGATACTTGTTACTTATCATCTCCTTCATTTTTGCTTGCATCAATCCTGCCTGAATACAAGTTGCCAGACCTTGCTAGTTTGACTACTCTATTGGTTAACCCCTACCTGCCTGAATACAAGTTGCCAGATCTTGCTTGCTTTACTACTCTATTGGTTAACCCCTTCCTGCCTGAATACACATTGCCGGACCTTGCTTGCTTGACTACTCTATTGGTTAACCCCTACCTGCCTGAATACATGTTGCCGGACCTTGTTTGCTTGACTACTCTGTTGGTTAACCCATTCCTGCCTGCACACTCGTTGCCAATCTCTGCCTATCTGACTACGCCTATTCCTGATCCTGCTCTGCCTGCTACCATCCTTGTAACCTGTGAGTAACTCCAATTTCTATTACATTCCTCTGAAGCTGTCATGGGGTCAAGTCCTGGTTTATACTCAGGGTGCTAGTGTGTTTTTAAGTTCATTCTAGCATTTGGGTCTGATTCTGGACTTTTCCTAACCTGACAGGTTATTGTTTGTTTGTTTCATTTCATATGTTTAATAATATTATACATACTGATAGATGCCGTTACAATGGCATAGTTAATTAAGGGATAAGAAGTTGTTTAACACATCCTCACAAAATGAGCCATAGGTTTTTCAGAAATGCAAGACTGTATTGTATATTTTCGCAATTTGCTTTTTGTTTATATAGTTATTCAAGATATTCTGTTTTACTTGCATTACCTTATACTATGGGGCATATTTATCAAGCTCCGTATGGAGCTTGATGCCCCGTGTTTCTGGTGAGCCTTCAGGCTCGCCGGAAACACAAATTATGAAGCAGCGATCTAAAGACCGCTGCTCCATAACCTGTCCGCCTGCTCTGAGGTGGCGGACAGACATCGCCAAAAATCAACCCGATCGAATACGATCAGGTTGATTGACACCCCCTGCTAGCGGCTGATTGGCCGCCAAACTGCAGGGGGTGGCATTGCACCAGTAGTTCAGCAGAACTGCTGGTGCAATGATAAATGCTGACAGCGTATGCTGTCTGCATTTATCGATGTGCAGCGGACATGATCCGCAATATCGGATCATGTCCACTCACACAATGATAATTTGGCCTTTTTGTCTCATTCAGGTCAAGCTTTCATCCTATTGGCTGATCCAATCAGCCAATAGGATTAACCTCGCATTCTATTGGCTGATTGGATCAGCTAATAGGATGAAGCTCAATCGTATTGGCTGATTGCAACAGCCAATAGGATTTTTACAACCTTAATTCCGATTGGCTGTTAGAAATCTATCAGCCAATCGGAATCTAAGGGACGCCATCTTGGATGACGTCATTTAAAGGGAAACTTCATTCGGAAGAAGACGTCATCAGAAGAGGATGCTCCACGTCGGATGTCTTGAAGATGGAGCCGCTCTGCTCCGGATGGATGAAGATAGAACATGCCATCTGGATGAAGACTTCTGCAGGCTTGGATGAAGACTTCTGCTGGCTTCGATGAGGACTTCTGCCGCTTCGTTGAGGATGGATGTCCGGTTTTCAAAACTGTAAGTGGATCTTCGGGGGTTAGTGTTAGGTTTTTTTAAGGGTTTATTGGGTGGGTTTTAATTTTAGATTAGGGGTTTGGGCTGAAAATGAGCTAAATGCCCTTTTAAGGGCAATACCCATACAAATGCCCTTTTCAGGGCAATGGGAAGCTTAGGTTTTTTAGATTAGGTTTTTATTTGGGGGTTTGGTTGTGTGGGTGGTGGGTTTTACTGTTGGGGGGTATTTATTTTTACAGGTAAAAGAGCTGATATCTTTGAGGAAATGCCTGCAAAAGGCCCTTTTAAGGGCAATTGGTAGTTTATTGTAGGCTAGGTTTTTTTTTATTTTGGGGGGCTTTTTATTTTCATAGGGCTCTTAGATTAGGTGTAATTAGTTTAAAATATTTGATAATTTATTTTTTATTTTGTGTAATTTAGTGTTTTTTTTGTAACTTAGTGTTTGTTATTTTCTGTAACTTAGTTGTTAGTTTTTTGTAATTTTTAATAGTAGATTTAAATAACTTGAGTAGGGTTAGGTTTTTAAATATATAATATATTTAATTTAATTTGTAGTTTAATGTAATTTTAGTATAACAGTTAGGGTAGATTAATTATTAGTTTAATATAGTTTAATGTAATTTAAGTATAATAGTTAGTTTAGGTTAATTAGTAGTTTAATATAGTTTAATGTAATTGTAGTATAACAGTTAGGGTAGGTTAATTAATAGTTTACACAAACTACCACCAAATGATACAGCGCAATACTATCCCAGCAAAAATTAAAGATAAATAGTTATAAAATATATATGCAAAATTTGAATAAATATTCTATTTCAAGATAAACAGTATTATGCCTAAAGAAATAAAAAATAAATATATATATATATGAAAATAAGTATATTAATTAAGAAATAATAAAAAGAATAAAAAAAAACAAACTAGAATAAAGTCTTATAAATGAGAACCAATAGTTGAGTATAAATCCAAATGTGGACTCAGTCTTACTGTTGATTGTAGTTGTTCCAAGGAATTCCTTTCAGACCCAGCTGCAGCTATTTCAAACACACTGCTTGTCTTGCAGCTTAATCACCAAACACTTCTCTCCCAGAAAAACAGCGCAGACTGTGAAAAAAAGAAGGACTCCAATAGTGCAATATTGTATGAAATAAGCACTCTTTATTTACAACAGACAAGCCAAATACTCACAATATCTGGCGTGGTTAAAATCACATAAAGGTATCTTTTAAAATAACAGCTGATCTTGAGCAATCCTGTGGTCTGTACACGCTTAGGAAGTGAACAGCGATGTACCCCGGTCGGCGTGTGACGTCACCACCCGACAACAGCTGATTCTGTTTAGCACTCCGTCTGCATCCACTGACTCACAGTGCTCTCTGAATCTCTGAATCTCGGCCTCAACGCGTTTCTCGCCCCCTGCTGGGCGCTTTTTCAAGAGGAATAATTACAACTCCTTTGCTGCTCTATTTATACATAGTCTGCTAGCGCCATCTAGCTTTCATGAGCAGAATGACCATTGGAATATAACTAATATTTCTATATACATAATACACAAATGACTATCTTTTTTCAATTCCATAGAAACAATTGATAACATATATGACATCATTTCACCTCAAATGGTTATTATTATAAAACATATATTATTTAAAAATAATTAATTCTATATAAATTACCTTCTATTTAACTAAAAACACTATTTAAAATATATTAAAATAAAATAAACTAACTACATACAATACCACATATAATAAAATTTCATAAAATTCCAATACTTCTAAAAATCTAAATTCATACACCAATTCATATTAATTGCTAAATTACAACACCTTCTAGTCCTCAATCAGATTATTAATAAAATTGTTTATAAAACTACGTAATAAAAGCTGCCACATCTAAATCAACATTTAGACCATTAGGCGCGAGAGTCCCCAGTTTATAAATCCAAAATGTCTCTCTGCGCCTAAGGTCCAAAAGTCTATTACCACCCCTGGGATTGGGTTTAACCACTTCAATACCTTTCACAGTCAAGCATTTTGGATCACATGCATGGCTTTTAGAGTAGTGAATTGGTACACTATGTTTCAATATTGGTTTTTTTATATTGTAAACATGTTCACTATATCTTTTTGATAGGCATCTCTTCGTGCGACCTACATACTTCAGCCCACAACTGCACTCTAATAAATAGACTACATAAATACTCTTGCAGGTAATAAATTGTTTAACCCTAAACTCTTGTCCTGTTACTGATCTAAACATAGATCTCTCTTTATCAATGCATTTGCACATGGGACATCTTGCTTTATGGCATCCATATGTGCCCTTCAAACTCAAAAAATTATCATTAATATTACATTGTATTGGTTTACTCTCTTTTAACTTACTAGGGGCAAGTAAGTTCTTTAAACTAGTATTCTTCCTATACACTACCGTCGGATTTATATCTAAACTTTCTCTCAATAGGGGGTCCCCCTTCAGTATGGGCCAATATTTATGTAATATTTTCTTCACATTCATGATACCCTCACCATATGTGGTGATAAATTTGACAGACTGTTTTTCTTGTTCGCAAGATATTTCTTTTTGTTTGCTTAATAATATTTCCCTATCTAAATTCTCAACTTCATCCATAATATATGTAATATGTTCACCATTATGTGCTTTACAAATTAATTTTTCTTTTAAAACCTCAGCTTCAGTATGGTAGTCACTTATTCTAGAACAATTCCTTTTTAGCCTTATAAATTGACTCTTGGGAATATTTTTAACCCATTTTTTGTAATGGCCACTAGTGGCATGCAATAGACTATTACTGTCCACTGATTTTCTATAATTCTTAGTATAAATTTTATTGTCCTCTACAAACACCAATAGATCCAAGAATTCAATCATTTGGTTTTGAATATTACCAACAAATTTTACATTGAACTCATTGGTGTTTAAAAAGTCAATAAAATTAGCTGCCTCAATCTCTGATCCCTCCCAAATTATAAAGACATCATCGATAAAACGCTTATAAAATATTAAATTATGTTTAAAAGGGCCATCTCTCCAAATAAATTCATCCTCAAATAAACCCATAAATAAATTAGCATACGATGGGGCAAATTTCGTCCCCATCGCAGTGCCGCATATTTGATGGTAAAAATCCTTTTCAAATTGAAAATAGTTGTGTTCTAAGACAAATTTCATACAATGTTCTAAAAACTTAATTTGATTGGCTGGAAAAATTCTTTTTTTCTTTAAAAAATATGAACTAGCTTTTATTCCAATTGAATGTTGTATTATGGTGTACAATGAGGTTACATCACAAGTGATGAATCTCATGTCACTATTCCAATTAACCTTCTTAAGTTCCTGTATTAAATGTACACCATCTCTAAGATAAGAATTGAGTTGAGTAACAAGTGGATTCAGAAAGTAATCAATATAACTCGATAGATTGGCCGTTAATGAATCTATCCCAGATACAATCGGTCTCCCTGGAGGATTGGAGACCGACTTGTGTATCTTGGGAAGATGATACATAACAGCCAATCTAGGGTGTTCATTATATAAAAAATTAAACTCATCTTTCGTTAGAATTTTTTCTGACAATCCTATATTTAAAACACCTTTCAATTCTAATAAAAATGCCTTTGTAGGGTCATTCTTTAATTTTGTATATGTAGTTGAATCATTTAATAAACGTAGTGCCTCAGCAATATAAACTTCACGATCTTGTATCACTATCCCCCCACCTTTATCGGCTTGGCGGATAGTGATATTGTTATTTTTCATTAATTGATTCAAACTACTTCTTTCAAATTTGTTAAGATTATCTTTAAAATTTATATCAACTGGTAATGATTCAAGTTCTTTTTCAACCAAATTTTTAAAAGTCTTAATATATTCACCTTGTGCATTGATTGGGTAAAATGTAGATTTCGCTTTTTTATCACTATGTATAAAAATGTCATTTGATTCAATGGGAGAGTCACTTCCTAATAACAAATTCATGTTTTCCAGAGTTTCAACATCATCAACCTGAAGTACACTTTTGTATCTTGCTCCAGACTGTAAATTTTTCTGAGCAAAAAATCTCTTGAGCGTAATGTTTCTTATGAATCTCTGGAAATCAATGAATACCTGGAATTTATCCAGATTCTTTTTTGGGGCAAAAGATAAGCCCTTACTCAACAAAGCCATACTTCCATTGTCAATAGTATATGATGATAGATTATAAATACTTGCTTCATTTTTATCTCTTAATACACTCTTGCATTTTTGAAGTTGTTTCCTCTTCCCTGCTCTACATCCTCTCTTTCGCTGAATCTTCTTTTTCGTTGGTTCTGCCCCCCCTCCCTCTCTAGAATATGTGGGTCTGTCTCTTTTCTCCAATTCTGATTCCTTCTCTGATCCCTGTCCTCCCTCTCTGCTAGATGTGGTTTTCCACTTGATTTGTCTCCGTGGGGACCCTAAAAAAGCTGTTGCTGATTCTCTATATTGTTCATTTTCAATTAAATTCTTGCTATGATATTGATCATGGTGAACTTTTGGTCTAGCACCCTCAAATCTTGAGTCTCTATTTCTATTATCTAGAACTTCAAACCTATTTGCATAACTATAATCTGACTGGTGTATATGATTACTGTTATCCATCCTTCTTGGTACTCCATGGTGGTAATTATCTGTTACATCTGTATTATTTTTTGGATCAAAGTAACGATCTCCATTTTTATTTTTATCTGATTGGGACTGTTGATGACTAGTTTGGTCTCTTCTATTCATAATAGAATGACTAGAATTCATATTTGTTTTTTTCATTTGTTCTATTCCTATTTCCATACAGTTGGTAAGCTTTATTACTATTAGTAGAATTTTTTGGTTTCCAATTGTATTTTTGGTCATTTTTATAATCTAATTTATCTCTTCTTAATTTGTTTGATTTATTAATACTCAAATCTCTTGTCAATTTTTCAACTCCTTTAACAATATTATCGTACAATTTTTTATATTCCTCATTTGTCAAGAAGTTGTTCACTTGTTGTTCAATTTTATCAATTTCTACCTGTATTTTTTCAAGTCTACCTTCCCTATATTTTATTAATAGTTTAATTAATTTGAAGGAGCAAGCATCTAATGTTGCCTCCCACTCTGTCATGAATTCCACTTCATCTAATGCAAAAGCTGGCTTTTTTAACAACCTTAATCCCCTTGGGATAATTTTATGTTTGATATAATTTTCTAACAATATTATATCTTGCCAGTCTTTTGCATCTTGAATTAATAACTTTTCATATTCTTTCAAAATTTCTCTTGGGTTCTCATCACAAATCCCTTCCATAGTTTCATCCTCTAATAGGTCAAAAGATCTTCTCCTATTTGCTCTAAAATTTAAACTACTCATGATTGCTAGATAGTTATGCTGCTGATCTAAACAATACTAATCACACAAACTACCACCAAATGATACAGCGCAATACTATCCCAGCAAAAATTAAAGATAAATAGTTATAAAATATATATGCAAAATTTGAATAAATATTCTATTTCAAGATAAACAGTATTATGCCTAAAGAAATAAAAAATAAATATATATATATATGAAAATAAGTATATTAATTAAGAAATAATAAAAAGAATAAAAAAAAACAAACTAGAATAAAGTCTTATAAATGAGAACCAATAGTTGAGTATAAATCCAAATGAAGGGGGACCCCCTATTGAGAGAAAGTTTAGATATAAATCCGACGGTAGTGTATAGGAAGAATACTAGTTTAAAGAACTTACTTGCCCCTAGTAAGTTAAAAGAGAGTAAACCAATACAATGTAATATTAATGATAATTTTTTGAGTTTGAAGGGCACATATGGATGCCATAAAGCAAGATGTCCCATGTGCAAATGCATTGATAAAGAGAGATCTATGTTTAGATCAGTAACAGGACAAGAGTTTAGGGTTAAACAATTTATTACCTGCAAGAGTATTTATGTAGTCTATTTATTAGAGTGCAGTTGTGGGCTGAAGTATGTAGGTCGCACGAAGAGATGCCTATCAAAAAGATATAGTGAACATGTTTACAATATAAAAAAACCAATATTGAAACATAGTGTACCAATTCACTACTCTAAAAGCCATGCATGTGATCCAAAATGCTTGACTGTGAAAGGTATTGAAGTGGTTAAACCCAATCCCAGGGGTGGTAATAGACTTTTGGACCTTAGGCGCAGAGAGACATTTTGGATTTATAAACTGGGGACTCTCGCGCCTAATGGTCTAAATGTTGATTTAGATGTGGCAGCTTTTATTACGTAGTTTTATAAACAATTTTATTAATAATCTGATTGAGGACTAGAAGGTGTTGTAATTTAGCAATTAATATGAATTGGTGTATGAATTTAGATTTTTAGAAGTATTGGAATTTTATGAAATTTTATTATATGTGGTATTGTATGTAGTTAGTTTATTTTATTTTAATATATTTTAAATAGTGTTTTTAGTTAAATAGAAGGTAATTTATATAGAATTAATTATTTTTAAATAATATATGTTTTATAATAATAACCATTTGAGGTGAAATGATGTCATATATGTTATCAATTGTTTCTATGGAATTGAAAAAAGATAGTCATTTGTGTATTATGTATATAGAAATATTAGTTATATTCCAATGGTCATTCTGCTCATGAAAGCTAGATGGCGCTAGCAGACTATGTATAAATAGAGCAGCAAAGGAGTTGTAATTATTCCTCTTGAAAAAGCGCCCAGCAGGGGGCGAGAAACGCGTTGAGGCCGAGATTCAGAGATTCAGAGAGCACTGTGAGTCAGTGGATGCAGACGGAGTGCTAAACAGAATCAGCTGTTGTCGGGTGGTGACGTCACACGCCGACCGGGTACATCGCTGTTCACTTCCTAAGCGTGTACAGACCACAGGATTGCTCAAGATCAGCTGTTATTTTAAAAGATACCTTTATGTGATTTTAACCACGCCAGATATTGTGAGTATTTGGCTTGTCTGTTGTAAATAAAGAGTGCTTATTTCATACAATATTGCACTATTGGAGTCCTTCTTTTTTTCACAGTCTGCGCTGTTTTTCTGGGAGAGAAGTGTTTGGTAATTAATAGTTTAATATAGTTTATTTTAATTCTAAAGGTAAGTTTAAATTTATTATAAGATAGTGATGAGGTAATTTTAATGTAAAGTTAGTGGGTTGTTAGGTTTAGGGGTTAATAGGTTAATTTAGTTTATGGCAATGTGGGGGGCTGGCGGTTTAGGGGTTAATAGGTTTAGTAAGTGGTAGTGATGTGGGAGGCCAGGGGTTTAGGGGTTAATACATTTATTTAGTTGCGGTGGGCTCCAGGAGCGGCGGTATAGGGGTTAATATATTTATTTAAGTGGCGGCGGGGTCTGGGAGCGGTGTAATAGGGGTTAATAACTTTATGTAGGTGGCAGCAGTGTTGGGGCGGCAGATTAGGGGTGTTTAGTCTCCGGGCTTATGTTAGGGTGTTAGGTGTTGTAACAGGCTTTCATTAACCCTGTGATATACCTGTGCATATAAATGTAATTTTTAGTTAACAATGCATAACTTTGCAAATAAACTTTGTTTATAGCATGCTTGTCTCAATAAAAGCTGCTATTTAAATGTTAGTTTTAAATGTTAGTATTAACATTGCTATAAAATGTTTGACTAAAAACTATACGAACAGTAAGAAATACATTCTTTCAGCAAGACACTTATTACTTACTATAAATGATAGATTTCTTTTAAATCTATCATGTACAGCTTCTATACATAAAGACTGCCTGTTCACATAAATTGTGAAAAATATAATCTTTAATATGCTTATTTTGCAATATATAGAGTGTATAACTATATTCAAATATATGTTACTTCTATAATGTGTGCAATGTATAACTGTATCCTTTTATATGTTTAAACAAAAGTATTTTACAATATAAAATGTTTTTATTATCTGTATGCTAACATACTAACCAACTAAATAGTTTTAACATAAGATGTTATATGATCTAAAATAGAGGTTTATTCAACCTTGAATTTATAGCTCTAAAATGGATGCTCATTGCAATGCTCATATATTTCAATATAACTGTGCTTTAAGACCTTATAAGTGAATTAGGTGTGAACCACTACAGTGTAAACTTAACTTTTATTCTCCCATAGGAATCAATGGGATATCTGGCAGCATCGAACATAAGCTTTCGCTGCTTTCAGACTCCCATTAATTTCTATGGCATCCGCAGCCTCCAGGGCAGCGGATTGAAAAGCAGGTATGCTGGGCCGTAATAGTGTCGAGCGTACCTGTTAGAAAGTTGATAAATGGCAAAAATAGTCAGATAGTGCCGAATTTGTATTTGGAAAATCTGTAATGATGTAAGCATCGATCTGTGTCGGACTGAGACCGGCGGATCGTATGTTACGTCACACATTTCAACTTTTGCCAGTCTGTAGGCTTTTATAAATAAGGCGAATCAGGCTTGCCACAATTATGCTGCGGAATTCCAGCATATTTGCGGTTGACAGCTTGATAAATAGGCCTCTAAATATTGATTGATGTCGTTAGTATGGCATAATTAAAAAGGGTTAAGTGGTTGTTTAGCACATCCTCACAAAACGAGCCATAGGCTTTTCAGAAGTACAAGACTATATTGTGCTTCTTAGCAATTTGTTTATTGTTTTTATAGTTATTCAAGTTATAATGTTTTACCTGTATTACCTTATACCATGTCTCATTCAGGTAATGAGGGGAGCCTTGTGGCCCATAAACACCACCACCAATATATATTATTATAGCTTAGAAATCCATATAAAAATTAACTACTCTTAAGAAATTAGATTCAATACATCAAGAGTAGAAAGAAAGAGTAGAGGGCTTAAATTAAATAACGGTAAATTCTAAAGGTCTAAATAGCCCAGTTAAAAGAAATATAGCTCTGAGGGAATTTAAGGGAAAAAAGGAGATATTATTTTTCTCCAAGAGACACATTTTGTTAAGGGTAGGTTGCCCAGGACAGTTTAATTTAAGTTTCGAGAGTCATTTTATGCTTCAAACACCAGCAAGACTAACGGGGTAGGAATTGTGTTTAGGAGAAACAATCCCTTTAAAGTACTTAACCAAATTAAAGATGATCAGGGAAGATTTCTCATATTGGTAGGTTTGTTATACAATAAATGTATAACATTAGTCAATATATATGCACCCAATACGACGCAAGATGCTTTTTTTAAGCACATAACTAATGTAATTTTGGATGTAACTAAAGGCACCCTGATTATAGGCAGGGATTTCAACTGCACTTTAAATCCAAAGATAGATAATTCCAATGGGACATCATCTGTTCCACATAAAATGATACTTAAAATTAAAAAATGCTTGAGGTTTTCCACATGAGGAAAAAAATTACACTTTCTATTCATATCCCCACTCTAGATATTCCAGGATTGATTATATTATGGCAGATGTAATGAACTTAGCTCTTATTCAGAATTCTGAAATTCAATCTAGATCTTTGACAGACCATTCAATGGTCAGTTGTTTGATACGTTGAGATTCTAAATCCCATTGCCATTTTAACTGGAGACTAGAAGAAACCCGCCTAAATGACCTCATGTGACAAAAGGCTATCAGAGGCCTTACAAAATTATTTTGAACTTAATTCTAACACTGAAATAGATATTAGAATGGTATGGGAGGCCCATAAATCAGTGATGAGAGGTGAGTCAATTAGTATAAAAGCCCATTATACTAAGCAACAAAGAATATATTATAAAAATGTACTACAACAGATAGAGCACCTAGAAACTGGACATAAGAAAGATCCCTCAAACCCCACTCTATTAGAAAGCTTGCAAGATTTTAAACTAAAATTGAATGATATTATAGACAAAAATTGCAAGCTACATGCTTTTAAATTAAGACAGAAACAGTATAAAGGGAACAACAAATGCAGCAGGCTACTAGCTAGGAAACGTCATCGTAATCGAACTGGGTCATATATCTTACATCTCAAAAACGCAGAACATGAAACGTTATTTACAACAGAAAAAATAGCGTAAGAATTTCAAAATATTATGAGAAACTATATAACTTAGGTGAAACCCCAGCTGAGAACATAACTAAATTTTTAGATGAAATTACACTCCCTACACTTAATGACAGTGATAGAGAAAGTTTAAATGAGCCATTTAGTCTAGAAGAAGTCCAGAATATCATCAAAGATCTACCCACAGATAAATCACCAGGACCAGATGGTTTTACATCAGAATATTATAAAAAATATAGTGACATCATTGCCCCATTCCTCCAAAATGTATTTAACTCCATCACTGAAGCTAAGCCATTTTTACCGGAATATTTAAAAGCACACATAGTAGTACTACCAAAGCCAGGCAAATCAACAGACAGGGTGGAAAATGATAGACCCATATCATTATTAAACAGTGATGTAAAGATCTATGCTAAACTTTTGACCACTAGACTTAACCTTTCTTTACTAAAAATTATCAACAAAGACCAAGTGGGATTTATAGTTAGTAGAGAGGCAAGAGATAATACAACAAGAGCAATCCACTTAATTGATTATGTTCATACACATAATATACCAACAGTTCTAATCTCCACGGACGCGAAAAAAGCATTTGACTGCGTCTGTTGGGGATTCCTACGTGCTGCCCTGGAAAGGATTGGAATGGGAAGATATTTGCATTGTATCAGTTTCCCACTGCGCAGATAAGAATTAATGGTTCTCTCTACCACTCACTCTCCATTTCTAATGGTACGAGGCAGGGATGCTTTGTTATTTGCTTGTGCAATTGAAACTTTAGCAAGTAGAATACCTATTGATCCACTAATTTCGGGTACCCATATAGCAAATTCGGAATACAAAATAATGTTATATGCAGACGATATCTTATTTACACTGACAAAACCAAGGAGTTCCATACCACCTATAATCAATATATTCGAAAAATGTCATTCTGCTGCTAACTTTCTAATAAATCAAACTAAGTCAGAAATTCTTAATATCACTGTACCTCAAGATGATCTACAACTCCTTAGACGAATACATTTATTTAAATGGCAGGACAAGACACTAAAATACTTAGGTATAAACGTAACCCAAAAACACAGGACTTGTTTCAAGCCAATTATTACTGCCTCCAACGACAAATAATAACCGATCTCTCATCCTGGAGATCTTTGAACACCTCATGGATAGGTAAAATTAATATTTTTAAAATGAACATTTTCTATACCCTTGCCATCTAACTATATACAATCCTTGCAGACTAAAATATTTGAGTTTATTTGGGATAAAAAGCAAGCTAGAATTAATAAAGCCATTATGTGTTCCCCAATTTCCTCAGGGGGTTTAGGTGTCCCAGACCTCTTAAAATATTGGCAAGCTATTTTTATGCAAAGAATAATGGATTGGTTTGTTAACCTTGAAAATAAATCATGGGTTAAAATAGAGCATGAAATTGCTGGGGTTATGCACTTGGGCTCCTGGTGTTGGATTCTCAACTGAGGGACAGTAAGAGAAACCACCAACAACTTACTTGTATGTGAAACATTCCAAGTATGGGACTGAGTTTTGCTGAGACATCCCCATATATGCTCCAGATACTTACCTCTCACACCTCTTATCGACAATGGGGAATTTTCCCCAGGTACGGCTTAATTAAAACAACAAATAAAATATACACATAGAATACTAATGATCTATCACATTGGGTGTGAAGAACTCCTGTACACAATCGCTAATCTAATAGATAAAGGCTATGTTTGTTTTTTTCGAACTGGATTTTGTATCACCAATGTATATCATACATTTGAAGCACTCTGATAGGAGAAATCTTCTTAGACCTTTTACAAACTTTGAGAAAATGTTTCTAGCTTTAAAACCCATGAAACACTGTCTCTCGTTGAACTACACATTGCTCCAACAGTCTACCCCAGGGTATTTACCGTACTATGTTGACAGGTGGAAAGGTGAATTTCAAAGTTGATATATCATATATAGATGTCCAAAAAATATTTTATAATATTGCAAAATTGTCCATTTCGGTTAGAAAAGTAGAACTCAATTTTAAAATTTTGCAAAGGTGTTATTTAACTTCAGTAAGACTTCACAAACTTTATAAAACAAAGTATAAATCAAAATGGCAATTGATGGAGATGTGAGAATGCCCAAGGCACAATGTCACATATATGGTGGTCCTGTCCAAAGTTTGTACCCATATGGAAACTGGTAGTCAGGGAGTCATCAAAAGTATTAGAAATCCCACTATGCTTAGATCCCTGCTTGGGGTTATTCCACAACATGCCCAAAAGATTTTCAACAGCACAAAAAAACAGCTAGATTACAAGTCTGTGTGTTTGCCTTTTAACGCTGAAAATATGGTAATTTCAGCATTAAAACAGCATTGCAGCCATTATAAGTCTTGTCGGTATAGGTGTACCGCAAGCCTTTTAGCCTGTAACGCAACGTCAGTCCTGCACTCATAAAAATGATGTTTTTTTTATGGGATTCCCATAGCACTGCCATTACGAGTTTTGCGGTGAGGCTAAAAAACCTGCGTTACACCCTAAAACAACAAGATCCGTACCGCCATCTAAAAGCAGAAGTTATGACTTTTGCGATTCAAATCTGTTACATAAAACTCATAACTAAACTGCTACAAAGTACACTAAACACCAATAAACTACCTGATAACCCCTAAACTGAGGCCCTCCCACATCGCAAACACTATATTAAACTTATTAACCCCTAATCTGCCACTCCTAACATCGCTGCCACTAAAAATAATTATTAACCCCTATTCTGCCGCTCCCCAACATCGTCACCACATAAAGTTATTAACCTCTAAACCGTCGCCCTCCCACATCGCAAACACTATCTAAATATTATTAACTCCTAATCTGCTGTCCGCCCCCACTATACTTAAGTTATTAAGCCCTACACCGCCGCAATTATAATAAACCTATTAACCCCTTAACCGCAAGCCCCCCAATGAAATATATTTAAATAAACTATTAACCCCTAAACTGGAATCCCCCCAGATTGCAATAAACTAAATTAAACTAGTAACCCCTAAACCTAATGACCCCCTAACTTTAGATTACATTTACAATTTCCTTATCTTAAATTAAATTAAAACTTACCTGTCAAATTAAAAAAACTAAGTTTAAACTAACAATTAAACTAATATAATTACTAAACTAAAATTAAACTTACTACCAATAAAATTTAACTAAACTACACATTTAAAAAATCCTAACACTACTCTAAAATTACACATTATCTAATTACAAAAAAATAAAAAAGACTAAATTACAAAAAATAACAAACACTAAATTACGGAAAATAACAAAAAAAATTATCCAAAATAAAAAAGAATTACACCTAATCTAATAGCCCTACCAAAATAAAAAAGCCCACCCAAAAGAAAAAACCCTAGCCTACAATAAACTACCAATAGCCCTTAAAAGGGTATTTTGTAGGGCATTGCCCTAAATTAAATAGCTCTTTTATCTGTAAAAAAAAGACCCCCCAACAGTAAAACCCACCACCCAACCAATCCCCCAAAATAAAAACCTAATTCTAAAAAAACCTAATTACCCATTGCCCTGAAAAGGGCATTTGGATGGGCATTGCCCTTAAAAGGGCATTTAGCTCTTTTGCTCCCCAAACCCTAAAAAAAAAACCTTAAAAAAATCCCCCAAGATCCACTTACAGTTTTTGAAGTCCCGCTTGAACGATCTTCATCCAGGTGGCGAGAAGTCTTCATCCAGACGGCCTCTTCAATCTTCATCCAGGCGGCATCTTCTATCTTGATCCCGGCGGAGCGGCTCCATCCTGAAGACATCCGGCGTGGAGCATCCTCTTCATATGGTCGCCACAGTACACTGAATCTTCAATGCAAGGTACGCGATTCAAGATGGCGTCCCTTGCATTCCTATTGGCTGAAAATGTTAAATCAGCAAATAGGAATTAGAGCTGCTAAAATCCTATTGGCTGATTTAAACAGCTCTCATTCTATTAGCTGATTCAAATTTTTGGATGGGTTTTTATTTTAGATTTTTAAGGGCAATGCCCATTCAAATGCCCTTTTCAGGGCAATGGGTAGCTTAGGTTTTTTGGATAGCTTTTTCTATTTTGTGGGTTTGGGGGGTGGGGGTTTTTAATGTTAGTGGGTGTTTGTATTTTTTATAGGTAAAAGAGCTGTTTAACTTAGGGCAATGCCCTACAAAAGGCCCTTTTAAGGGCCATTGGTAGTTTATTTTAGATTAGTTTTTTTTATTTGGTGGGTTTAAATGGGCATTAGAATAGGAATAATTTTTATTATTTTTGATAATTTGTCTGTTATTTTGTGTAATGTATTTTTTTTTTTCATTTTGGGGTGGGTTTTTTATTTTTTAGATTAGGGCTTGGCAGCAAAAGAGCTAAATGCCCTTTTAAGGGCAATGCCCATACAAATGCCCTTTTTAGGGCAATGGGTAGATTAGGTTTAACTTTATTTTTATTTTGGGGGGGTTTTGTAGCAAAAGAGCTGTTAACTTTAGGGCAATGCCCTACAAAAGGCCATTTGTGTACCATTATTACAGAATTCTATCAGCCAATAGGAATTAAAGGGGAAAAATCCTATTGGCTGATCTGGATGAAGACTTCTTCCCGCTTCGATGAGGACTTCACCGGCTGGATGAGGATGGATGTCCAGACTTTGAAAACTGTAAGTGGATCTTTGGGGGTTAGTGTTAGGCTTTTTTTAAGGGTTTTTTGGGTGGGTTTTATTTTTAGCTTAGGGTTTGAGCACTTCGTAAAAGAACTGATTGCCCTTTTCAGGGCATGGCAAAAGAGCTAAATGCCCTTTTAAGGGCAATGCCCATATATATTTATGTAGTGATGTGGGAGGCCAGAGGTTTAGAGTTAATAGTTTAATTTAGTATATTTCATTGTGGGGGGCTTGCGGTTTACTCGTTAATAGGATTATTATAGCGGCGGTGTGGGTGGACAGCAGATTAGGGGTTAATAATCTTTAAATAGTGTTTGCAATGTGGGAGGGTGGTGGTTTAGGGGTTAATAGGTTTATTATAGTGGTGACGATGTTGGGGATTGACGGAATAGGGGTTAATACATTTTTAAGTGGCTGCGATGTCCGGAGCAGCAGATTAGGGGTTAATACATTTATTATAGTGTTTGCGATGTGGGAGGGCCTCAGTTTAGGGGTTAATACGTAGTTTATGGGTGTTAGTGTACTTTGTAACACTTTAGTTATGAGTTTTATGCTACAGCTTTGTAACGTAAAACTCATAACTACTAACTTTAGATGGATCTTGTCAGTATAGGCTGCAACGCACACTTTTTAGCCTCACCGCAAAACTTGTAATACCGGCGCTATGGGAGTCCTATTGAAAAAGGACTTTTTTAAAAGTGCAGTACTGACGTTGCGTTACAGGCTAAAAAGGTGTGTGGTACACCTATATCTACAAGACTTGTAATAGCTGCATTAGGGAAAAAGCAGCGTTATGAAGCATACCATGCTTTTTCACTCATAACCCAAAACTCGTAATCTAACTTGAAAGCCCCAAACGGGCCAATTTTTTAAACACTTTCATATAAATTCCTGGAGTAAATTCAGGGCTCCCTGTGGAAATCTGATAATTAGAAATTGTGTAAGACCCATTTTTGCACATATCTTATGCCAAGCTAGCAGTAAATTATATATTGAGCTTATATTTTTAATTGATCTAGGAATACTCTTAAGATTACAGTGAAGAATGGCTATAGGTGAATATGGGTATAAAACATTTTCTTCAAGTTCTGAGAAAAATAATTCAAATTCCCAAGCCAACCTACAGCAAATTTCACCACAGAAATTAAGCTATATAATTCCAGGTCGGGAAGTGCCCGACCACCATGCTCTTTTCTCAAAAATAGTCTTTTCAAAGCAATTCTAGGTCTTTTCCCTTGCCATATAAAATATGATAATGATGAGTAGAAATTGCAGAGATCTTTTATTTTTTTAAGAATTATAGGAATATTCTGAATTACATAAAGAATTTTAGGAAAAGTGATCAATTTGAACATGGCAACTCTTCCTGAAATGTTTAACGGCAAATTATGCCAATGGTGCAGATCTTCTTTGACCTTAGAGCGCATTTTTGTGATGTTTAAGGTATACCTGGTACTCGGATCTCACAAAATATTAATACCAAGAAATGTAAATGAATGTGTTGCAACTTTAAATGGTATAGGTACTATAGAGTGAGAATGTTCCTTGAGCCAAAAAAAAACCTGTTTTCATAGTATTTACTTTATAACCAGAGAACAAACTAACTGTTTCAATCTCTTGTAGAAGTTGCGTTATATTCCTTGAAATATTAGAAATATATATTAAAAGGTCGTCCGCATAAAGGGCAACCTTAATTTCTCTTTTACCAATCTTAATACCTTCAATTCACTGATGGATAGCTATGGATAAAGATTATATCGCTATGATAAATAAGAGAGGTGAAAGCAGACAACCCTGCCTAGTCCCTTGTTTTTCTCTGTCAATTGACCATTAATACTCAAAGCTGTTTTAGAAGTGTTATAAATATTCTTCAAAATATGCAAAAAAAGCCCATGCAGACCAAATATTTTCAAAGAAAAGAATATGTGATCATGCTGTACCGAGTCAAACGTCTTCTCTGCATCCAGTAAAACAACAGCTATATCCTCATACATTTTAAATGATGTAGTAGATATTGCTTCTTTAGACAGAAAATAATCTATTGTAAGAAATAGTTCTCTGATCTTAGCAGAAGCATTTCTGCCTTTAAGAAAACCAACCTGATCAGAATGAATTATTTGATTTAAAGGGCTCTGCAGTCTATTGGCAAGAATAGTAGTTAATATTTTGTAATCAGAGTTTAATAAGGCTATTTGCCTATAAGAACCCATTTCAAGAGGATCTTTACCTTTATTTAGGATCAAGGTAGTCCAGGATGCAGAGAATACTTCCGAACATGGTGATTTATTTATAAAATAATGATTTTTGAGGTATGGGGTGATATAAGTTTCAACATTTTATAAAATTAATTAGGAAGCAAAATTAGGAAACAAATCTTGCCCCGGAGTTTTATCTAAAGATATAGAGTCTATACTATCCGAAATGTATTTGTCAGTAAAAGGAGCATTAATCAAGGGTAGTAAATGTTCTCGGCAACACGGGACCGAAATACTTTCCTAGAATTTTGCTTTGCAATCTAAATTAGGCTCTTTATGTGAGTGTAAATCAGAATAATAGGAAGATAAGATTTATTTTGAATCTTTATGAATATTACCATTTGATTGAATCGCTTCAATACCTTGAGAACTAGAGGAATTTTTCATTATTCTAGCCAAAAGTTTGCCCGTCTTGTTCCCATATCTGTAGTATTTAGCCTGCATTTTTAACTTAGACAGTGTTGTAGAATGAAGGAGTAGAGTATCTCGTTCTTTCTTAGCATTGAGATATTTGACCCAATTTTTATTGGAAGAATTTAATAGATAAGCATTATATGTTTTAACTAAATGATTTATGGTTTCTTTTTATCTCTTTATAAGTCTTTTCTTTATATTAATCTTAAAAGAAGTGATAGCGCTGGTCAAGACTGCTTGGCAGTCTGCCAGAACAACTCAGGATTATCTATGTGTGCTTGATTGAAAAGACAATAATCCTCCCATTTTTTAGCAAGATAGTTTCTGAATTTGGCATCATTAAACAAGTAAGTTGGGAAATGAAAACGACGAAAAAAAGAATTGAAAGAAAAAAGGGAAGTTTCCAATAAAATAGGTGCATGATCCAAAAGACAAAAGGGAGGGATCCATATTTTAACTCCTATATTTATTAAACTGTTGCTAGTAAGAAACATCTCGAACCTGGAGAGAGAACCGTATTTTTTTTACATACATGTATTATTTTAGTATCAGGATTCTGTTCCCTCCAGACATCTCTGATCCCCAGGTTACAAAAGAGTTTTCTAAAGTGTTTATTCCCCTGTTTATCTCTATTGGTCTTAGAACAATTGTTACCCTGTCTATCCCTATCTAAAGTATACTGTGGGATTATATTGAAATCTCCTCCTAAAATGAGATGGCCTTCTTTTTTAATATCCTAATTTGGAGGAGATTCCAAAATAATGGGTTAAAATCATTGGGTGCATATATATTACATAAAGTGAATAAATCATTTATCATTTTTATTTTTAATATAATAATTCTCCCATCAGGGTCAATATACGAATCAATAATCTCATATTTAGAAGCTTTACCAAGCAAAATAGTCACTTCCCTCCTCCTAGCAAGTGAAGGAGAGACTATCGCCTATCCTACCCATTGGGACTCAAGTTTCAATCCTTCTTCTAATGATAAATGAGTTTCCTGAAGGAAGGCTATATCAGTATAGCTATGTTGAATAATGGCCTTCCTTTTAATGGGGGAAGTGATGTCCCCTATATTCCAGGATGATATAATACGTTTTCTAGCTTTATCCATTTCTTAGTTTACTAAGTACATGGAATATGCAGGACAGAGAGAGAGAGACGGAAGAGAAAAAAAAGGAGGGGGATGAAAAACAAGTTGAGCCACATAGGAACAAGTCTGAAGACAATTAACACAGTTCATTTTTAGACTTAAAAAATTGTTCAGCTTCTGTTGCATTATCAAAAAATATATGTATTTAATAGGAGAGAGCTCTTTTCTTTTATTAAGAGTTTCATAGGAGAAATCTTGAAATATTTTAATCTGAGCATTTTCTATTTTAACATGAAGAATGTTGAATTATGTAAGTATTTTCTCCTGAAAATGTAGAATTTTAGCAACAACAACTCCCATCACTCATAGAAATAAATTTGCCCACTCTGTGTGCTCTTTTCACAATAATCGGAATAAAATATGCAGGAATTTCCAGTAGGGAGGGGAGTGTTACAGAAACAAATTTTATTAGATTTTAGCAACAACTACTCTGTTACTCCCATCACTATTAGAAAAAATTTGCCCACTCTGTGTGCTCTTTCCACAATAATCGGAATAAAAGATGCAGCAATTTCAAGTAGGGAGGGGAGTGTTACAGAAACACATTTTATTAGATATTCCTTTGATTCAGGAATCCCAATTAACCTGATATTATTCCTTCTGCTACAATTTTCAAGGTCTAACTTTGTTTGAAGTTGTAAGGTCATACTTTGATTATCTGCCAAATGAGTTTTCTGTAAAACATTAGTGTCTTCTAGATCGTCACTTGTTGTTCTGATTCTGATACTCAGGTAGAGTATTCTCTAACCTCCTGTCTCAGAGAAGATATCTCTGATTTAAATTCTATTTTTAAAGATTCAAAATAAGGTGATAAATATTCAATAATACATTTTACTAAGAGTTGTCCAACTAGAGGATCATTTGGTGTGGATAAAGTGGTATCAGGATGTAGTTCTACTAAGGACTCTAAAGGTTGCTTATTTTTCTTATCTGTTTTAGAAGCCATAATAAGAGATTTTTCTTTAGACTGCAAAGTAGGGGAAAGGAATTTCTCCATAAAAATACTTTGAATAAGAAAGAGTAGAAGACCCTTTATATAAAAAAAAATGTCAATGAGTGTAAAAGAGGACAATATTTACCTTGGTATATAACAATAAGCAGAACTAGGGTATACATCTAAGTGTGATAAGTACTAGTTCTAGGAAGGGAGCATCGTATAGGTAAACCCCAAACTTCACATTGTTAAAGAAATCTCAAGAAATTACTCAAAACTCTACACATAAAAACTTGTACAGTGTGAGCAAAATAGTAGGGTCACTGTAGATTAATTGATATGTTCAGTGGGTGGAGAATCAGAAAAATAGAAAAGCAGGAATAGAAGCTTTTATAGTGTTGCAAAGATTTTCTATTCTTATATATAATAAGCAGCAACAATCAATATGGCTCTCATACCCAGAGTAGTATGCAAAACATGTACAGAGAACAATATTTTCAAATTGAAGACTCAGATTTACCAATATACAAAATGTTATAGAGAGTAAACCAGGTGCTAAATAAACAGTGTATAGTTAGTGTCTTCACTAGAATTAGAGCCACGAGTAGAAAAACAGGTATAGAAATGTATGTAGCTCTACAAGAAAATAACATATTCCTGCAATAAATTTTCTGTTCCTGTATATGAAGAACAGCAGCAACCAATGTAGCTCTCAGAACCAATCTAGGTCACGAAACATGTATGGGGATCACAAATAGAATTACATTTTCAAATTAAAAGTTCACATCTTCCCCTATGTGTATTCTTGTAGAAGTGTAGATTAGTAACTTCAATGGGATTAAGCCAAACAGGTGTAAAGTCGCTGTAAATAAGTTGATGTCTTCGCTGGAGTAATACGCCAAGAATGGAGAAACAAATGTGAGCACTTAAACAGTACTGCAAAGACTTGTATGCTTGTGTACAAGAAGCAGCAGCAGCCAAAATAGGTCTCACACCCAGACTAATTTACCAAACATAGAGTAGTCTCTTGTTAAAGAAACGTTAATGTGCGGCAACTTTTATCTTGGTTTTGATCCTAAACATGAAAGTCAATTTTCCAAAACTAAAAGGTCGTATATGCAGTTAGCAGAGTAATAATGACTTTGTGAGTAAATTGCTGTCTTCACTGTTTAGCCGAAACAAAAAACAAATGTAGGTTTGAAGCACCTCATACCCTTTTGAATGGTCAGGATCCTTCCTTGTTCCAATAGGAGCTTCAAAAAGCGCTGCGTCAGGGCACAGCACAGTCAGCGTGAGTGGAAGTGAAGTGAGTTGATGAAAAACCCTAACCGGCTGTTCCCTGCTCCAGCAGGCTCCAGCCATTCGGTCCCCACGCCAATAATGCAGCCACACGGAGAAGAACAATCTCAGCTGCATCACATCAGGGTGACCACGTGGTAGTGTCTATGTGCGTGTATGCGTGCATGCTCACGCAACTCCACCTCTCGGATCATTTTATATAATTTTTAATACTTTTGTATAGAAGATAGTACCTTCAGAAAGATAGTGCTGTACTGTAATCAGAAAGGTAATATTTGTTGTTTTAAACAAATATAGGTTATTATTTCTATTTCAGAACACACACAAAAAACAACAACAAAAAAGACAAAGGCAGAGAAGATTGTGAATTACAGGCAGGGGGGAAAATTATTGAATTTCAGAATGTTTGGGTTTGGGAATTCTAAATTTGGGAATTTGTACCTGTAGTATCGTTCTCCCATTTTGTTATTTGTGCTTTTAAAACATTGTTTCCTTTTACTTTTGATTAATGTTTTCTAAATCTAATTAACAATTTCCATATTATGAATCACAAGCAAAGTATTAGTGCCATTAATTATTCTTTTTAGGTACTGGTTTTCCTCCTTATTTTGAAAATGTAAATAGACTATCAATACTCCTCACTGTGTACCTAGAAAAAAAATATTACTCACAATTAGTTAGAGCAAACAGTTTCATGTTTTACATACAGTTTCAGCACTTTAAAATCCAATTTTAGATTTTTTTCTAATAGAAACCCATAGTCCTCTTCTTGTTTTCAGATTTATATCATGCCAACTTGGAAAACAGTGCTTTTAAAATCATAAAAAAAAGTAAATATTTATAATGTCAATATAGTTATTGAGTTAACATGCCAGTATGTCCATCATTTCTATATGCTAATGGTATTGAGATTGTTTAGCAGTGATCAGATTGAATTTGGATTGCAATAGGTTAATTTTACACAGGTAAATGAGTATTTCCTTTACATGCTGAACAAAGGGATTTATTAGAAAAACTGTACTGTAAACTTAAGAAGTGTGAAAGGACTATTGTATATGTCAGCTTTGGGTGGATTCCCAGTTTCTTTCCTGATATATATGAGATAAGATATGAGATATTTATAAAATATCAAAATGTATTAAAGGGACATAATACTCAAATGCTAAATCACTTGAAACTGATGCAGTGTAACTGTAAAAAGCTGACAGGAAAATATCACCTGAGCATCTCTATGTAAAAAAAGAAGATATTTTATCTCACAATCTCCTCAGCTCAGCAGAGTAAGTTCTGTGTAATAAAATATAATTCAGCTGCTGTACAGCTGCAGGTAAAAAAAAAATGAAGAAATGAACAGCAGCCAATCAGCATCAGCAGGACAGCTGAGTTTGACTTAATGCAAACAAACTAAAGACGCTCCAAGCAACGTCCGTATCTCACGATGCTGAACCGGAAGTGAACCCGGCAGTAAAGTTCATCCAATGTCTCCAAGGAAACGGAGTGCCGTAGCCGTGGCGAAACCAAGCCACTATGACAAGTCAATAAGAGAGGCAGGAAGGCAGGCACTGCAACAAGTCATCCAATAAAAAATAGTACTTTAATGAAAAAATGGATAAAAAGTCAAAGACAGCAACACACGCTGTGGGTACATAAACACCAAGGCATGAGGACAAACTGACACAAAATGTCTGACTAGTTTCGCGCCCCCTGACGGCGCTTATTCATAGACAGTAACAGTATTAAAGTACTATTTTTTATTGGATGACTTGTTACAGTGCCTGCCTTCCTGCCTCTCTTATTGACTTGAGTTTGACTTAACTCTCATGAGATTTCATAGTAAACTTCCTTAAACTGAATAGGGAAGTAAGATGAGTGTGCACGTAAGCTCACTCCCTTAGCTGTCCTGGGAAAGACATACTGATTTGCTGCTTAGAAGTCCTTTACAATGGGATGTGGCTACTGAGGAATTTTTGAGGTAAAATATCTTTCTTTTTTACATAGAGATGTTCAGGTGATATTTTCTAGTCGACTTTTTACAGCTATGCTGCAGCACTTTCAAGTGTTTCAACATTTGGGTATCATGGCCCTATAAAGGGGATTTTTTTAGTTTTGAGGTATTTAACTGGAAAGAGATCCAAAGTGTAAATGCATATGTTTATATGTGTTTATATGTCTGTATGTAGATATGTATATACATATATACATATAAAAACAAATAAAT
Source organism: Bombina bombina (assembly GCF_027579735.1). Classification (NCBI taxonomy): domain Eukaryota; kingdom Metazoa; phylum Chordata; class Amphibia; order Anura; family Bombinatoridae; genus Bombina; species Bombina bombina. The sequence goes on along the minus strand of NC_069501.1, from coordinate 253,985,810 downwards.
ATACATGTATATAAATATATATGAAAATCATAGGCGTGCGTATGGGGTGTGCCGGGTGAGCCTGGGCACACCCTAATCCAGTCCTTGATTTTCCCGGTCGCCACTGGCACCCTAACATTTAATTCTGACATATATATTTTAGTGTCATCATTTTCCTGGACCTGCTCACATTGACTTCTATTTGTTTGTGAACTGCCGCCTATTAGTTGCTTAAAAGTGGGCACGCACAACTCGCCGCAGTGTAATAAGCCAGTGTTTTCTTGAGGGAGCTGCAGAAATTTAGAGCAGGCTGAAGGAACATGTGTGGCCGAGAGTCTCTTTCATTTTCAGGTGTGGACTACCAAATGTTTTACATTTCCCTACTTCTGCCAGCTCTGTGAAAGAGAGAAGCTCAGTAGTGGCTGAGACTTATGCTGCTATATATATATCGAAAAGTCCAGGCAGGTACTCTCTGGATTTTAATATAATCACAACTTTATTGTGCCATTTCAGAGTTAAATACCCCTTTCTCAGACCTAACTTCGTAATGTCACAATAAAGGTGTGATTATATTAAAATAGAAGCACTAACAAAGCTGGTAAACTACAATGTCATTGCAGGGAGTGGTTTGTGAGGCTGCCTTAAATAGCAGTGCTTACTGAGAGACTAGCTGCAGCTGGCAAGCAGGTGGGGTCAGAGACTGAGACAGTGCAGGTAGCAGCACAAAGAAACTCTCAGCTTGAGCCAGAGACCTCTAGTGGCGCAGAGATAGAGCAACAGACTGAGATAGAACCAGTAACAGAGGCCCCAGGTTCAGTCCTGGGCACAGATGTGACACTTAGTTGGCTTCACAGATTGGCTCACTGACAGTTGTAGCGGGCAGGAGGCGGGATTGCACGCGAGTGCAAAATTGCGCTTGTGTGCAATGGCGAATACCTACGGGTAATTTCGCCCCACCACAGGCGAACTGAGGCATACAGGGGTGCGTATACATGCCCCTGTATGCCTCAGCTTTAATAAATCTAGCCCTATGTATTGTTTTTAATTGTTTTATTTTTATAGGAGATTTATCAGAAGGGAGATGAAGTAAAGCTATAAGAGAATAAGGATAGCTTAAAATTTCATCTAGTTCTTTTGCGGTATAGTAATTTGCTCTTACTATCCAATCCAATGCAATTTTACCAATACATACTAAATTGTATATCTCTATATCTGGCATTGCAAGTCCACCGTTTGTTCTATCAAAACACAATCAGCTAGATTTAGAGTTCTGCGGCCAAAGGGGTGCGTTAGCTACGCGTGCTTATTTTCCCCGCACCTTTTAAATACCGCTGGTATTTAGAGTTCACAGAATGGCTGCGTTAGGCTTCAAAAAGGGAGCGTAGAGCATAATTTACCGACACTGCAACTCTAAATACCAGCGGTGCTTACGGACGCGGCCAGCTTCAAAAACGTGCTCGTGCTTGATATCCCCATAGGAAACAATGGGGCATTTTGAGCTGAAAAAAAACCTAACACCTGCAAAAAAGCAGCGTTCAGCTCCTAACGCAGCCCCATTGTTTCCTATGGGGAAACAGTTTCCAAGTCTGCACCTAACACCCTAACATGTACCCCGAGTCTAAACACCCCTAACCTTAAACTTATTAACCCCTAATCTGCCGCCCCCGCTATCGCTGACCCCTGCATATTATTTATTAACCCCTGATCTGCCGTTCCGTACACCGCCGCAACCTACATTATCCCTATGTACCCCTAATCTGCTGCCCCTAACACCGCCGCCCCTTATATTATATTTATTAACCCCTAATCTGCCCCCCCCAATGTTGCTGCTACCTACCTACAATTATTAACCCCTAATCTGCCGAACGGACCTCACCGCTACTATAATAAAGTTATTAACCCCTAATCCGCCTCACTCCCGCCTCAATAACCCTATAATAAATAGTATTAACCCCTAATCTGCCCTCCCTAACATCACTGACACCTAACTTCAAGTATTAACCCCTAATCTGCCGACCGGACCTCGCCGCTACTCTATTAAATTTATTAACCCCTAAAGCTAAGTCTAACTCTAACACTAACACCCCCCTAAGTTAAATATAATTTTTATCTAACAAAATAAATTAACTCTTATTAAATAAATTAATCCTATTTAAAGCTAATACTTTAATAGCTACCTAGTTAAAATAATTACAAAATTACCTGTAAAATAAATCCTAACCTAAGTTACAATTAAACCTAACACTACACTATCAATAAATTAATTACATACAAATACCTACAATTATCTACAATTAAATAAACTAACTAAAGTACAAAAAATAAAAAAAGAACTAAGTTACAAAAATAAAAAAAATTATTTACAAACATTAGAAAAATATTACAACAATTGTAAGCTAATTACACCTACTCTAAGCCCCCTAATAAAATAACAAAGCCCCCCAAAATAAAAAAATGCCCTACCCTATTCTAAAATTAAAATTTAAAAGCTCTTTTACCTTACCGGCCCTTAAAAGGGCCTTTTGCGGGGCATGCCCCAAAGAAAACAGCTCTTTTGCCTGTAAAAAAAAACATACAATACCCCCCCCCAACATTACAACCCACCACCCACATACCCCTAATCTAACCCAAACCCCCCTTAAATAAACCTAACACTAAGCCCCTGAAGATCTCCCTACCTTATCTTCACCACGCCGGGTATCACCGATCCGTCCAGGCTCCGAAGTCTTCATCCAAGCCCAAGCGGGGGCTGAAGATGTCCATGATCTGGCTGAAGTCTTGGCCCAAGCGGAGGCTGAAGATATCCATGATTCGGCTGAAGTCTTGGCCCAAGCGGGGGCTGAAGATGTCCATGATCCGGCTAAAGTCTTCGCCCAAGCGGGGGCTGAAGATGTCCATGATCCGGCTGAAGTCTTGATCCAAGCGGGAGCTGAAGAGGTCCATGATCCGGCTGAAGTCTTCTATCAAGCGGCATCTTCAATCTTCTTTCTTCCGGATCCATCTTCATCCTGCCGACGCAGAACATCCATCCTGGCCGAAGACTTCCCGACGAATGACGGTTCCTTTAAGGGAAGTCATCCAAGATGGCGTCCCTTGAATTCCGATTGGCTGATAGGATTCTATCAGCCAATCGGAATTAAGGTAGGAAACTACCTTAATCGGATTGAACTTGAATCTGATTGGCTGATTGTATCAGCCAATCAGAATTTTCCTACCTTAATTCCGATTGGCTGATAGAATCCTATCAGCCAATCGGAATTCGAGGGACGCCATCTTGGATGACGTCCCTTAAAGGAACCGTCATTCGTCGGGAAGTCTTCAGCCAGGATGGATGTTCCGCGTCGGCGGGATGAAGATGGATCCGGAAGAAAGAAGATTGAAGATGCCGCTTGATAGAAGACTTCAGCCGGATCATGGACCTCTTCAGCTCCCGCTTGGATCAAGACTTCAGCCAGATCATGGACATCTTCAGCCCCCGCTTGGGCCAAGACTTCAGCCGGATCATGGACATCTTCAGCCCCCGCTTGGGCCAAGACTTCAGCCGGATCATGGACATCTTCAGCCCCCGCTTGGGCCAAGACTTCAGCCGGATCATGGACATCTTCAGCCCCCGCATGGGCTTGGATGAAGACTTCGGAGCCTGGACGGATCGGTGATACCCGGCGTGGTGAAGATAAGGTAGGGAGATCTTCAGGGGCTTAGTGTTAGGTTTATTTAAGGGGGGTTTGGGTTAGATTAGGGGTATGTGGGTGGTGGGTTGTAATGTTGGGGGGGTATTGTATGTTTTTTTTTACAGGCAAAAGAGCTGTTTTCTTTGGGGCATGCCCCGCAAAAGGCCCTTTTAAGGGCTGGTAAGGTAAAAGAGCTTTTCAATTTTAATTTTAGAATAGGGTAGGGCATTTTTTTATTTTGGGGGGCTTTGTTATTTTATTAGGGGGCTTAGAGTAGGTTTAATTAGCTTAAAATTGTTGTAATATTTTTCTAATGTTTGTAAATTATTTTTTTATTTTTTGTAACTTAGTTCTTTTTTTATTTTTTGTACTTTAGTTAGTTTATTTAATTGTATTTATTTGTAGGTATTTGTATGTAATTTATTTATTGATAGTGTAGTGTTAGGTTTAATTGTAGGTAATTGTAGGTAGTTTAGTTAATTTATTTATTGATAGTGTAGTGTTAGGTTTAATTGTAACTTAGGTTAGGATTTATTTTACAGGTAATTTTGTAATTATTTTAACTAGGTAGCTATTAAATAGTTATTAACTATTTAATAGCTATTGTACCTGGTTAAAATAAATACAAAGTTGCCTGTAAAATAAATATTAATCCTAAAATAGCTACAATATAATTATTATTTATATTGTAGCTATATTAGGGTTTATTTTACAGGTAAGTATTTAGCTTTAAATAGGAATAATTTATTTAATAAGATTTAATTTATTACGTTAGATTTAAATTATATTTAATTTAGGGGGGTGTTAGGGTTAGGGTTAGAGTTAGCTTTAGGTTAATACATTTATTAGAGTAGCGGCGAGGTCCGGTCGGCAGATTAGGGGTTAATAATTGAAGTTAGGTGTCGGAGATGTTAGGGAGGGCAGATTAGGGGTTAATACTATTTATTATAGGGTTTTTGAGGCGGGAGTGAGGCGGATTAGGGGTTAATACATTTATTATAGTAGCGGTGAGGTCCGGTCGTCAGATTAGGGGTTAATTATTGTAGGTAGGTGGCAGCAACGTTGTGGGGGGCAGATTAGGGGTTAATAAATATAATATAGGGGTCGGCGGTGTTAGGAGCAGCAGATTAGGGGTACATAGGAATAACGTAGGTGGCGGCGGTTTGCGGTCGGAAGATTAGGGGTTAAAAAAATGTAATAGAGTGGCGGCGATGTGGGGGGACCTCGGTTTAGGGGTGCATAGGTAGTTTATGGGTGTTAGTGTACTTTAGAGCACAGTAGTTAAGAGCTTTATGAACCGGCGTTAGCCCAGAAAGCTGTTAACTCCTGGCTTTTCTCTGCGGCTGGAGTCTTGTCGTTAGATTTCTAACGCTCACTTCAGCCAAGACTCCAAATACCAGCATTAGAAAGATCCCATTGAAAAGATAGGATACGCAAATGGCGTAGGGGGATCTGCGGTATGGAAAAGTCGCGGCTGGAAAGTGAGCGTTAGACCCTTACCTACACGACTCTAAATACCAGCGGTAGCCCAAAACCAGCGTTAGGGCCCCCTAACGCTGGTTTTGACGGCTAACGCAGAACTCTAAATGTAGGCGAATTGTTTTAAAGAAATGGCTCTTCTTTTTCCTCCCCATAAGAATTGGGTCACCATTTGTTTATATACCATTAGCTCTTTTTTCTTAATAAGGATTGGCAGGTTTTGCATGAGATATTAAAGTTTCGGAAATAATAACATTTTTATTAAATTAACTTTACCCGTTAAGGATAGTTTAAATTTCGCCCATTTTTCCATATCGTGTTTAATTTTTAAGAAGACAGGTGGGTAATTAAAATCGTACCATTCTTTCATATTTTTAGAAAACTTAATTCCAAGATAGGTAAATGTATCTTTTGTCTCTTTAAATGGAGTAGTCTGTAAAGAGTTTTTACTTTTATCTACCCAGAAAATTTCAGTTTTCTGTGTATTTGTCTTGTAACCTGCAAACCTGCCAAAATCCTGTAGAATCTGAGATAATAATGGTATATTTTTCTTAGTATTGGTTAATAGGACAAGTAAGTCGTCCGCATAGAGAAGTGTTGTTATTTTCTTGTTACCTATCTTAATCCCGTCTAGTTCTTTTCTTAGCAGGATCTCCAAAGGCTCAAGTGCTAAGTTAAATAGATACGGAGAAAGTGGAAAGCCTTGCCTGGAACCCCTATGGAGGGAAAAAGATTTTGAAAGAATATCATTTACAATAATAGAAGCTGTAGAAGTCTTATAAATTTGAGAAACTGATTGTAAAAAAGGTCCTTTGACTCCAAACTTTCTTAACGCAGTAAACAGATGGTCCCAAGTTTTGTGATGTCGCAAACCTAAAATTTTGCGTTCGCAAACGGCAAACGCAAACTTCCGCAACTGTTCGCGAACGGGTGAACCGGGCGAACCGCCATAGACTTCAATAGGCAGGCAAATTTTAAAACCCACAGGGACTCTTTCTGGCCACAATAGTGATGGAAAAGTTGTTTCAAGGGGACTAACACCTGGACTGTGGCATGCCGGAGGGGGGTCCATGGCAAAACTCCCATGGAAAATTACATAGTTGATGCAGAGTCTGGTTTTAAGCCATAAAGGGCATAAATCACCTAACATTCCTAAATTGTTTGGAATAACGTGCTTTAAAACATCAGGTATGATGTTGTATCGATCAGGTAGTGTAAGGGTTATGCCCACTTCACAGTGACAGACCAAACTCCCCGTTTAAAGGCACAGTCTACACCAGAATTTTTATTGTTTTAAAAGATAGATAATCCCTTTATTACCCATTTACCAGTTTTGCATAACTAACACATATATAATAATATACTTTTAACCTCTGTGATTATCTTGTATCTAAGCCTCTGCAAACTGCCCCTTTTTTCAGTTCTTTTGACAGGCTTGCAGTCTAGCCAATCAGTGCCTGCTCCCAGATAACTTCTCGTGCACGAGCACAGTGTTATCTATATGAAATACGTGAACTAACACACTCTAGGGGTGAAAAACTGTTAAAATGCAATCTGAAGGAGGTGGGCTTCAAGGTCTAAGAAATTAGCATATGTACCTCCTAGGTTAAGCTTTCGACTAAGAATACCAAGAGAACAAAGCAAAATTGGTGATAAAAGTAAATTGGAAAATTGTTTAAAATTACATGCTCTATCTGAATCATGAATTAGATTACACTAGCAGACTGATGTTTCACAGTCAAAAAAGTTTTTTTTTTTTAAATTTACACTACTGTTACACCAGATATGAGTGGTGGCACTGGGCAAGTGGGTCTGGCACACACTGGCAGGCAGGCAACTGCAATTAGATTACACAAGCAGACTGATGTTTCACAGTCAAAAAAAGTTTTTTTTTTAAATTTACACTACTGTTACACCAGATATGAGTGGTGGCACTGGGCAAGTGGGCACAGTATACGCTGTGAGCCTGGCACACACGCTGGCAGGCAGGCAACTGCAATTAGATTACACTAGCAGACTGATGTTTCACAGTCAAAAAAGTTATTTTTTTTTAAACTTACACTACTGTTACACCAGATATGAGTGGTGGCACTGGGCAAGTGGGCACAGTATACACTGTGAGCTTGGCACACACACTGGCAGGCAACTGCAATTAGATTACACTAGCAGACTGATGTTTCACAGTCAAAAAGTTTTTTTTTTTTTAATTTACACTACTGTTACACCAGATATGAGTGGTGGCACTGGGCAAGTGGGCCTGGCACACACGCTGGCAGGCAGGCAACTGCAATTAGATTACACAAGCAGACTGATGTTTCACAGTCAAATTTTTTTTTTTTTTTAAATTTACACTACTGTTACACCAGATATGAGTGGTGGCACTGGGCAAGTGGCTTGGCAGGCAGGCAACATCACTACCCAAGTTATGGAGTTGAAGGAGTTGAAGGCCTTCTCTGCATCTATTGATATTATAGCTGTGTCAGTGTGGACTCTGTTCTTATTCTTTCTATTGCAAATTTGTTTTTGTGTATTATTAAGTATTAGCTGTAATTTGCGCAAATTACGCGTAGAGTTTCTGCCTGGCTTGAATCCTACTTGATCTTTGTATATAAGTGGTCCCATAAGCACTTTTAATCTTGTTGCTATAATATACATTAACAATTTATAATCAATGTTTAACAGTGAAATCGGCCTGTAAGAGACAATATCTTCTGGGTTTTTATTCTTTTTTAAGATTAATTTTATTAGTGAAGCTGTAAAATTTTGCGTTCGCGAACGGCGAACGCAAACGTCCGCAACTGTTCGCGAATGGGCGAACCGGGCGAACCGCCATAGACTTCAATAGACAGGCGAATTTTAAAACCCACAGGGACTCTTTCTGGCCACAATAGTGATGGAAAAGTTGTTTCAAGGGGACTAACACCTGGACTGTGGCATGCCGGAGGGGGATCCATGGAAAAACTCCCATGGAAAATTACATAGTTGATGCAGAGTCTGTTTTTAAGCCATAAAGGGCATAAATCACCTAACATTCCTAAATTGTTTGGAATAACGTGCTTTAAAACATCAGGTATGATGTTGTATCGATCAGGTAGTGTAAGGGTTATGCCCTGCTTCACAGTGACAGACCAAACTCCCAGTTTAGTTGAAATAATTTTTATTGTGGGACACACAAGAAAACACAAAGAGGCTTTGTACATTACATATTAATCATCACAAGGAACTCCACCTTGCCTCCCCTTCCTGACGGAGGGTTATACCTCTCCATGTCCTTTATAGTTGCGTTGCCATGACGTCCAAAAGGGGGACATTTCTAATTGTACCTATATCAGTTCTTAGGTTAGTCCAGGAAGATCTACTGATCAGTGTGTCCAAATACCCAAACAGAGGTTTCTCGAGAGAGAGAGGTGAACACAATGTCCAGAGAAAAAACTTTGAAAGATCTTTTCCTTTGATAACCCCTCTCTCCTCATAACTCTCATAGCTATCATCTAAACCTCTCTTTTTCCTCACCTAAAAATTAGAACATTAAACTTCAAACAATTTAACACAAAAACAAAAAAAAACAACCTGAATAACTTGCCTGCCTCCTCAATCTTCTTACTGTCGATCCGGGAAAGGAGCCCCCAGTCTCATTATCAAACACGGGTCTTTATGTTGAGTCAATGTCTCATGTCCTCGTGTCCTCCTTTTTGACTGTCTACGTTATGTGGTATCTAAGTGTTTTATGACTCTAGCCGAGAGTCCCTTCAGTATCCAATAGTTCCATACTTTTAAAAATCGTTCATGGTTAGCTTGTATAAAAGATGCTGATTCAGACATCTTATAGGTAGTTTTGATCTTCTCTATTACCTCCCCCCATGTGGGTACCAATGTCTTCCAATATTTAGCCACACATATCCTGGTAGCAGTGCATAGGGTGCGAATGAAAGTGTTTATAGCTGTGTTAAAAGGTTGTATGTGTTCATTTAGCAGTGCTTGAGATGCCGTCAGTGTGATATTTTCAGATAATACTTCACTCAATAAGTTAGATAGGTTAATCCATATCTGTTTTATTTGTGGACAGTCCCACCACATATGGATATATGTTCCTGTCTCCGCGCACTCCCTTTAACAGTTTTTACTACCATTTGGAGTATAATGTGATGTGACTATCGGAGTGAGATACCACCGAAAGGTGGATTTAATGCAATTTTCTTTCAAATCTGCACTTATTAGTCCCTTCCCGGCTACCTGAAAGATTGCCTCCCATTCTTCTTTTGTTTGTGTCTTATTAATGTCTCGTTCCCATTTCTCCATTAGTGGAGTTTTAGAAGTAGACCTGGCCTTCTGTATCGCTATATATATGTGGGAAATTAGTGTTTTATTTCTGACATTGGAACTAGAGTAACGCTCTAGTATCGTCAAACTCTGCCTAGGGTTTCGGGGTATTGCCTTTGTGATGGCTGATGCTATTTGTAGATATAAAAAACAGTGTAATTTTTCAGGTGCTAATTTCTCCTGTATTTGTAGATATGTAGCCATCTTACCTTTGTGTAGGAAATCAGCTACCCTATAAAGCCCTTTATTTTCCCACTTTCCTATTTGTGAGTGAAAGTCTGAGCTTATAATTGTTCTAACTGGTCTCATCAGTGAGTCTGTCTGAAGCAGTTGGAGAGACGTCGATAGTGTGTTCCATAGAGACATCATCTCCTCTGTAAGTCTCGAGGTCTGTTTCTCCCTTGGTGTTTGCCCCGCATGTTCCCACAGTATGTCATCTGGATGTTTACATCCTGACAACAGGGTCTCCACTCGTACCCACACCAAGTAATTTGGTGTTTTACCAAATAAAGTTGTCTGTGCTAATCTCGCCGCTTGGTAATAGTTCAGTAAATTTGGGACCCCCACCCCTCCAAGTTGTCTATGTTGTAGTAATATATGTGAAGGGATTCTAGCTTTTTTGTTGCCCCTTAGAAAACCTACCAAGTCAGTTTGTAGCTTATTAAGTTCTAGTGAGGGGATTTTGATTGGCAGGGCTCGAAAGAGATACAGCAATCTTGGCAAAATGTTCATTTTTATAGCCGATAAACGACCATACCAAGAAAACCCACACATCCTCCAGGAGTTTATATCCTTCCTAATTGTCTTATACAGAGGGGTATAATTCAGTTTATATAGTTCTGTAACATCACTTGAGATTCTGACTCCTAAATATTTAATCGCCTCTTTAGCCCATGTGAATGCGAAATTGGCTTTTTGGCAATTACCTTTTTAGTATGGTTTGGGAGGGCAATCGGTAGTGCCTCAAACTTTTCTAAATTGATCTTATATCCTGAGATAGTCGAGTAACTTTGTAGTATTTTATATAAGTGTGGTAGGGATGTCGTCGGTCTAGTCAAGGTTAGGAGGACATCGTCCGCAAACAAGGAAATTTTGAATTCATTCCCCCCTATCCTGACTCCACGAACTTCTGGGGTCGAACGAATCTTAGCTGCTAAGGGCTCTATGCACAACGCAAATAGTAGCGGTGAAAGGGGGCAGCCCTGTCTTGTCCCGTTCAGAATTTCTATGAGCTTTGATTGATAACCTGCCACTCTAATATAGGCTGTGGGGTGGGAGTAGATGCTCATAATAGCCTGTACAAAGGGTCCTTTAAATCCCAACTTTGCTAGGACCTCCATCATATACCCCCAGTCTATTCTGTTGAACGCCTTCTCCGCATCCAAAGATAGGACCAGAGAAGGCGTTTGCATCTTATTTAGGTAGTCAACCAGGGAGATCATGCGTCTGGTGTTGTCTGGTGCTTCTCTTTCTGAAACAAATCCCACCTGGTCCGGGTGGACCAGGTCAGGAAGGTACCGCTTAAGCCTGTTTGCTAAAGTTTTTGTAAAGATCTTTATGTCTTGATTAATTAGGGAAATAGGTCTATAACTTTGACATCATTTAGGGTTCCTTCCTGGTTTCGGTATCACCACTATCTTGGCCTGTAATATTTCTTTTGGGATATCCCTACCTTGCATAATGTCATTACAAAATTTCTCTACATGTGGAACTAAAATGGATTTGAAAAATTGGTTGTACTCTCCTGGAAATCCATCTGGGCCAGCGGCTTTCCCTGGTTTAAGTTCCTTAATGGCCATGAGTACCTCCCTGGCTGACACCCCCTTGTTTAATTCATCATTGATCTTTTTGTCTATGGGCCTAAGGTTAGCGTCCTCTAAAAATTGGTGTCGTAGTTGTCTAGTTTGGTCATCATGGGTAGTTTTCTCTCCATCATAAAGATGAGCGTAATAAAGGGCAAAGCTATCTGCTATCTCCTGGGGATTTGAAGTGCAGGTTCCGTCAACTTTCTGTAAATATGGTATTGCAAAAGATTTAATCTTTTCTCTAAGTTTGTGTGCTAGGTACCTATATGGTTTATTGGAATACAGGAAATATTGTGATTTCAACTTATGGGCTGCTCTGAGAGACGCTTTATTCAGAATTGTTGCTAGTTCTGTTCTTTTAGATAGCAATTCTTGAAAAGTTGCTGCTGCTAGACTTTGTTGGTGTAACTTAGTCAGGGTGTCTATCTGTGCCTGTAAAGAGTCGATTTGGGATCTGTTAGCTCTAGTCAAAACAGCCTTTTCTTTAATGAGTAATCCCCTTATGAAGGGCTTGTGTGCTGCCCATGTGTTGATTGGGTTAGTAGTGGTTCCTGTATTTAATTCCCAGTACTCTGCTAATGCACGGGATATGGAGCTGTGTATATTCGTGTTTTGTAGTACGTAAGGGTCATAAGTCCAAGAGCGAGTTGCGCTGGTTTGGAATGTTTCTTTAATGTCCACTTGGACTATAGAGTGGTCTGACCATGCACATGCATAGATAGAGGAGGCCCTTAGATCTGGGATCCATACTTGGCTCAGATAAACATAATCTAGTTTAGAGTAGATTTTATGTGCATGAGAGTAGTACATATAATCCGTGGTTTTGCCATATAATGTGTCCCAAGAGTCTATTATGTTGTGTGATAGGAAAGCCTCTTTAATTTTTTTGACCAGGGAGTTATGTCTCAACTGTTTCTGAGTCAGTTTGTTCCCATTTATGTCTAAATGTGCATACATAGATATTTTAAAATCCCCTCCTATCAGAATCCGAGCCTGAGACCACTGAGTAAGTAAATATGAGATGTGAGAGAAGAAAGAAGTCTGTGTCTCATTGGGTGCATAAATATTACATAAAACTATCTGTTTGCCTCAGAGTCTCCTTCCTATTATCAAAAACCTCCCTTCTGGGTCCTTGATTGTCTCCTCCACTACAAATCCCAGTGAGTGGTGAAGCAAAATTGACACTCCCCTCTTCTTGTTATCTGTTGTAGAATGGTAGTGTTGGGTAAAACATCTCGACCAATACTTCGGCACTATCTCTTTGGTAAAGTGTGTTTCTTGTAAATATATAATATTAGCCTTTAGTCTAGAATACTGGCTCATTGCCGTCCTGCGTTTAAGATTTGAATTTAGACCCCTCACATTATGTGTAATTAGCCTAATGTCACCTGTCATTACTTACAGTTTTCGGTCTGGGGCTCCTCCCCTGGATCCACCTTCTGTGTATATGCAGCAACCTTCCATAGCCATTGCGGATATGTGCTTCCTTTCCTAGTCACTTCAATCAAGCAGGCAAAACAATATATTAAAACATAAACCAGAACAAAAACATAAACATTGTCAGTAATAAAAAGCATATTACTCCTACAGTTAAGAGCTAAATGAAGAAGAAAGAAAAAAAGAGACCCCAACCCCCTCCCCCCCTTACATACAAAAAACATTTTGTGAATACATTTACCTTCACTGCTTGGGAGCCTATTGTAAGTTAAAAGAAATTTAAGGTTTTTAAACTTAACCAATCTGATATTTAGATAGCTCCCTACATTGCATTACATAGTCGTCCTGCATCCAAGTGTTTTATTGAAACCCTCTACATCGACCCTTCTCGGGTCTTCTTTGATCTAAATTCTTTGACTATAGAGCCATAGTACATACCAATTTGACCCCGGCTCCCGACCTGAGATGGAAATAATGGAAAGAAGAATGTGATATCTCACCCTCCACAATTATTCAGTGTACAACTTATTCAACAAACCCTCAGTTTGTCCATATAGAAGAAGTGTCATGTCTTGGCTTTTCTTTTCATTACCCTGGTCCACCTTTGCCTTTGTGGCTGACCAGAGCCAGATGGTTTCTGTGATGTGTCCTCTGGGAGTTTAGCTTGTGGTAAATCTGGAAACTCCAACTGTAGTTTGTTACTGATCGCAGGGATTTCCGTCGGTTCTTTTAGGCTTAGAGATTTTCCATTATGGAAGATGTGTAGATTGAAGGGGAATCCCCATCGGTAGCTGATCTGATTCTTCCTCAGCAGGGTAGTGAGTGGTTTTAGATGGAATCTTCATTGTAGCGTTTTGACACACAGGTCCTGATAAAATTGGATAACTGTCCCTTGGAATTTAAAAGTAGGGTTTTTCCTAGCTGCCGCTAGGATTGTTTCTTTCTCTGGAAATCTGAAAAATTTTACAATTACGTCTCTGGGTGGGGCTTCTTCTCTCGGTTTGGCTCTGAGTGCTCTGTGAGCTCTTTCTAATTGGAATGTTTCATCTTCAACTTCGCCCGTAATTGCTTGAAAAAGTTGGTGTAGATAGATGTGTAACTCGTCCACAGGGACAGATTCTGGTATCCCTTTTAGTCGCAAATTGCATCTGCGACTTCTATTTTCGAGATCTTTTTGTCCTGCATCTCGTTCAGTTCTTGCTGCTGTTCAGACATTTGATGTTTGAGAGTTGTTAAATCCTCTGTAGTGGTGATTTCAGATTCCTCTAGTGTATCTACTCTGGAGCCTAGTTCTGTGATGTCTTGTTTTATTTCTGCAAGGCTGTTAGTGACAGTATTCTGGAAGGAATCAAATTTCTCCCAAAGTTTGTCAAAGTTCTTATTAATGTCCTGCTTAGACACTAGGGCTCGTAAGTCAGCTTTTGTAGCGGGTATAGAATCCTCTTCATTAAGCTGCGAGTCTATGTCAGAATCTGCATCTTCCTCTGTAATGTTATTGGCAAGTTCTGGTGCTCTTTCTCCTCTTACCGGTTTGAAAAACAAGGTAGCTGCTGGTGTTTTGGTCCCTTGGGAGGGTTTATTTTGTTTCCTGACCGACATGATGGCAAGGATGTACCAATAAACCAAATAGCTTAAGTAATTCCTGGCCTACAGATAAAGAAATATCACTTAGGGGAGTGAGGTGGCTTTTTTGCAGCCGGTTGTGTGTGGGTTGGGTGTAATTGGATTGTGTTTTTATTTCACTGTGTTGCTGTTTTATGCTTCCCCTATTGTTTAACTGTTTCTTTTCCCCCACAAGTATTGCTAGGGTATGAGGATTCTTGGAGTATTCCTTATTCCATTTTCAGTATATATTAAAGATTTTAATATATTCCCCCCTCTCAGTCAGGAAACACAGGTAGTTGTCTTAGACAGGCAGTAGGTTTCTGCTATGTTAATAGTGAGAATATCACATGTTGCTTAAAACAGTTCTGTTTTCAATGAATAAACATCTCAGTTCGCCTGTGTAGTAGCTATATACAACTTTTCTTTGCTCTTTTCATAGCGGTCATATGGTGTCTGATCTGTCTTGCATCTTTACACAGTGGCTTAGATTAAGTGGCCCATACCTATGTATAGCTATTAGGTATTATTATTCTGTGATGGTTACTGTTTGCTGTTTTAGCATGAGAGTTTTATAACAAACACTGAGTGACTCTGATCTTAAAATATGGTAGGCCTCTGCTGCTTTAATAGGCTGCTTTATCGTTTATAGTATCGCAGAAGGGAGCTCTTTCTTTACAACCCTCTTAATTTATACAGGCATATGTGTCCCTCAGTCAGCGTGTAGCTGCTTATATATTGCTTTCCCCTTTGCTGCCTTTATTGTCGGTGACTCATTTCCCTTAATGGCTTATTTTAAGCATCCCCATGTGTGGCCGTTTTATCTTACTTGGATGCCGGACTGTCTCCTTATGTCTGAGGTGAAGTGTCTATGTACCTCCGTTGCGGATCGGCTGCCTTGTTTATTTTTATTCTCTAGACGCAGAACGTTTCACCTCGTGGGCAAGATGGCACCCGGCTTTTATCCGCTTCTGCCTTAAGCGCTCTTAGTATTTCTTCAGCGCGTTTAATTTACCCCTCCATCCTCTTTCCGTGCGTTCACCTCACTTTCAACTTAGTCCATGGTAGTTTTGGGGGACTCTAATTGCTCTATATTACCCCAAATTTGAGCAGTGTTTCAAGGAGCTCAGCAATTACAGCTCCATCCTTGAACGGCTCTAAGCCCCGCCTCCCCAAACTCCCCGTTTAAAGGGACAGTCTACACCAGAATTTTTATTGTTTTAAAAGATAGATAATCCCTTTATTACCAATTTCCCAGTTTTGCATAACTAACACATTTATAATAATATACTTTTAACCTCTGTGATTATCTTGTATCTAAGCCTCTGCAAACTGCCCCTTTTTTCAGTTCTTTTGACAGACTTGCAGTCTAGCCAATCAGTGCCTGCTCCCAGATAACTTCTCGTGCACGAGCACAGTGTTATCTATATGAAATATGTGAACTAACACCCTCTAGTGGTGAAAAACTGTTAAAATGCAATCTGAAAGAGGTGGGCTTCAAGGTCTAAGAAATTAGCATATGAACCCCCTAGGTTAAGCTTTCAACTAAGAATACCAAAAGAACAAAGCAAAATTGGTGATAAAAGTAAATTGGAAAAGTGTTTAAAATTACATGCTCCATCTGAATCATGAATTAGATTACACTAGCAGACTGATGTTTCACAGTCAAAAAAGGTGTTTTTTTTAAAATTTACACTACTGTTACACCAGATATGAGTGGTGGCACTGAGCAAGTGGGCCTGGCAGGCAGGCAACTGCAATTAGATTACACAGGAAAAAAAAAAAAAAACAGACTGATGTTCTAGCCCTAAAAAGGGCTTTTTTGGGTGCTGTCCTTACAGCAGAGATCAGATGAGTCCTTCAGGACTGTAGTGGACACTGAATACACTAGCCTAGCTATCAATTTCCCTATTAAATCAGCAGCAGCTACACTGTCCCTCCTCTCACTAAGAATGCAGCTTCCGAATGAATCTAAAATGGCTGCTGTCCAGGAGCTGGGAGGGTCTGGGAGGGAGGGTATGCTGCTGATTGGCTGGAATGTGTCTGCAGACTGTGAGATACAGGGTCAAAGTTTACTCAATGATGACGAATAGGGGGCGGATCGAACATCGCATATGTTCGCCCGCCGTTGCGAACGCGAACAAGCTATGTTCGCCGGGAACTATTCGCCGGCGAACAATTCGCAACATCACTACTCAAGTTATGGAGTTGAAGGCCTTCTCTGCATCTATTGATATTATAGCTGTGTCAGTGTGGACTCTGTTCTTATTCTTTCTATTGCAAATTTGTTTTTGTGTATTATTAAGTATTAGCTGTAACTTGCGCAAATTACGTAGAGTAATCTACGTAGAGTTTCTGCCTGGCTTGAATCCTACTTGATCTTTGTGTATAAGTGGTCCCATAAGCACTTTTAATCTTGTTGCTATAATATAAATTAACAATTTTTAATCACTGTTTAACAGTGAAATCGGCCTGTAAGAGGCAATATCTTCTGGGTTTTTATTCTTTTTTAAGATTAATGTTATTAGTGAAGCTGCAAAATATCGCGAGCACGTTACCTTATTTAAAAAATATTGAATGAATAGATCTACCAGCAAGTTGACTATATCATCTATTAAGATTTTGTATAGTTCAATGGGAATCTGGTCGGGACCAGCCGCTTTATTCATAGCAGCCTTCCTAATAGCATTTTCCACCTCAATTTTGGATATCGGGGCATTCAGCTCATCGAGTTTATCTTTATCTAATATAGGAACCTGTATCTTTTCCCAAATTTTATTTTTAATTTCAACATTTATTTCTGTTTCTGTATATAATTCTTGAAAATATTTATAGATAAACTTATTTATTTCCTTGTTATTTGTAAGCCTATCTGATAATGTTCTTAGTGCTCCGATCATAGGTTTTTTATTTTTAGATTTTGTTAGGTTAGCTAGATGTTTTCCAGCTTTGCCGCTATGACGAGAAAAAAAACAACTTGATTTAAGATCTTCTTGTACCACTTTTTGTGCCAAGAAGATTTCTCTTGTTTTTTTGGCTTTCTGATATGCTTACCACAGTTTTTTTAAAGGATCACTTATATAAGAATTATAGGAATTACGAATATAATTAGCTAGTTCAATATCTCTAGTGGTATGTTTACGTTTTTGCCAGACCAAGTAGGATTTGATTTCCCCCCTTATAACTGCTTTAAAACTTTCCCATAATGTTTCTGTGCTGATCCCATGTGTAGAATTAATATGGACAAATTCTGTCCATTTTCTTTTAAGCCATATTTTGAATTGTACATTAGCCACGAGATGTCTTGGGAAAAAGAATCTATTAAAATTCCTTTCTTGTGGGGTCTTTAATTTAATATTTAAAGTGATAATTGCATGGTCTGAAATTACAATTTCTTGTATATCAGTATAAATGTCATAGGTCATTAGTTTTTCATCTATTAAGAAAAAGTCTATACGGGACATCGTTTGGTGAGAATGGGATTCGCAAGTGAATTTCTTTAAATCAGGATTTTGTATCCGCCAAATATCTTTTAGATGTAACAAGTTTTTAAAATTTTTAAGAAGTTTAGTCTGTTTTTTATTATCTTTGTTCAGGGAGGGTTTAAGTCTATCAAGAGTGGGCAGGTCTGTCAGGTTAAAATCACCTGCAATAATTAAGTTACAATTAAGAAAGGGTAGCAATTTAGCTTGTAATGTTTCCCAGAAATTCTTATCTTTTTTATTGGGGCCCAATATATTGCATAATATTAGTGGAGTTCCTACTATTGTTAGCTGTATAATTAAAAACCTTGCATCTTTGTCCATTTCAATAGCCCTGATTACATAACAAAGTTTTTAACTAAATAAAAAAGCAACTCCCTTTTTCCTACCAATGCAGGGGGTACCTACCACTTCCCCAACCCAAACAGTTTTAAGTTTAACCAGTTCTGATTCTTTTAAGTGTGTCTCCTGTATACAAGTTATATCTATTTTATGTCTTTTTAATTGTGCTAGTACTTTTTTTCTTTTCTGTGAGGAGGTAAAGCCCCCCACATTCCAAGAGGCCAAGTTAAGCATTTCTTTCATTTATATTTAAGTTAACTTTCTTTACCTCTATTCTTTCCAACAGGGGAGGAAGGGGGAGAAAAAAAATATATACTATTGAGTTAAATATATAATCCTGGTATTTACATAGCCTGCTGAACTAAAATGGTAGCGAATTAATCATCTTCTAGTTTGTTTTATTAATTATCTATTTTATTGAACAAATATATAACCGTGCTATTTACACAGCTTACTGAGGCAATATATTTTATGCCAGTATATTCAATGGCCTAGATTTGGAGTTTGGCGGTAGAAGGGCTGTTAACGCTCCGCTGGCTTTTTTCTGGCCGCACCATAAATTTAACTCTGGTATCGAGAGTTCAAACAAATGCTGCGTTAGGCTCCAAAAAAGGAGCGTAGAGCATTTTTACCGCAAATGCAACTCTCAATCCAAGATGGCGTCCCTTGAATTCCGATTGGCTGATAGGATTCTATCAGCCAATCGGAATTAAGGTAGGAATATTCTGATTGGCTGATGGAATCAGCCAATCAGAATCAAGTTCAATCCTATTGGCTGATCCAATCAGCCAATCAGATTGAGCTCGCATTCTATTGGCTGATCGGAACAGCCAATAGAATGCGAGCTCAATCTGATTGGCTGATTGGATCAGCCAATCGGATTGAACTTGATTCTGATTGGCTGATTCCATCAGCCAATCAGAATATTCCTACCTTAATTCCGATTGGCTGATAGAATCCTATCAGCCAATCGGAATTCAAGGGACGCCATCTTGGATGACGTCCCTTAAAGGAACCGTCATTCGTCGGGAGACAACGGAAGAAGAGGATGGATCCGCGTCGCCTGCTTCCAGATGGACCCGCTCCGCACCGGATGCAAGAAGATCGAAGATGCCGCTTGGAGAAGATGTTTGCCGGTCCGGATGTCCTCTTCTTGCCGGATAGGAGGAAGACTTTGGAGCCTCTTCTGGACCTCTTCAGCCACCGGATGATGGATCGCGAACCCCCGCTTGGGTTGGATGAAGATGTTGGAGCCAGGACGGATCGGTGATACCTGGATGGTGAAGACAAGGTAGGAAGATCTTCAGGGGCTTAGTGTTAGGTTTATTTAAGGGGGGTTTGGGTTAGATTAGGGGTATGTGGGTGGTGGGTTGTAATGTTGGGGGGGGGTATTGTATGTGTTTTTTTTTACAGGCAAAAGAGCTGAAATTCTTGGGGCATGCCCCGCAAAGGGCCCTGTTCAGGGCTGGTAAGGTAAAAGAGCTTTTAACTTTTTTAATTTAGAATAGGGTAGGGAATTTTTTATTTTGGGGGTCTTTGTTATTTTATTAGGGGGCTTAGAGTAGGTGTAATTAGTTTAAAATTGTTGTAATAATTTTCTGATGTTTGTAAATATTTTTTTATTTTTTGTAACTTAGTTCTTTTTTATTTTTTGTACTTTAGCTAGTTTATTTAATTGTATTTATTTGTAGGAATTTTGTTTAATTAATTTATTGATAGTGTAGTGTTAGGTTAATTGTAGGTAATTGTAGGTAGTTTATTTAATTAATTTATTGATAGGGTAGTGTTAGGTTTAATTATATCTTAGGTTAGGATTTATTTTACAGGTAAATTTGTTATTATTTTAACTAGGTAACTATTAAATAGCTATTGTACCTGGTTAAAATAATTACAAAGTTGCCTGTAAAATAAATATTAATCCTAAAATAGCTATAATATAATTATAATTTATATTGTAGCTATATTAGGATTTATTTTACAGGTAAGTATTTAGCTTTAAATAGGAATAAGTTATTTAATAAGAGTTAATTAATTTCGTTAGATGTAAATTATATTTAAGTTAGGGGGTGTTAGTGTTAGGGTTAGACTTAGCTTGAGGGGTTAATCCATTTATTATAGTAGCGATGAGCTCCGGTCGTCAGATTAGGGGTTAATAATTGAAGGTAGTTGTCGGCGATGTTAGGGAGGGCAGATTAGGGGTTAATACTATTTATGATAGGGTTAGTGAGGCGGATTAGGGGTTAATAACTTTATTATAGTAGCGCTCAGGTCCGCTCGGCAGATTAGGGGTTAATAAGTGTAGGCAGGTGTCGGCGACGTTGAGGGGGGAAGATTAGGGGTTAATAAATATAATATAGGGGTCGGCGGTGTTAGGGGCAGCAGATTAGGGGTACATAAGGATAACGTAGGTGGCGGCGCTTTGCGGTCGGAAGATTAGGGGTTAATTATTGTAAGTAGCTGGCGGCGACGTTGTGGGGGGCAGGTTAGGGGTTAATAAATGTAATACAGGGGTTGGCGGTGTTAGGGGCAGCAGATTAGGGGTACATAAGTATAACGTAGGTGGCGGTCGGCAGATTAGGGGTTAAAAAATTTAAATCGAGTGGCGGCGATGTGGGGGGACCTCGGTTTAGGGGTACATAGGTAGTTTATAGGTGTTAGTGTACTTTAGGGTACAGTAGTTAAGAGCTTTATGAACCGGCGTTAGCCCAGAAAGCTCTTAACTCCTGCTATTTTCCGGCGGCTGGAGTTTTGTCGTTAGATTTCTAACGCTCACTTCAGCCAAGACTCTAAATACCGGCGTTAGAAAGATCCCATTGAAAAGATAGGATACGCAATTGACGTAAGGGGATCTGCGGTATGGAAAAGTCGCGGCTGAAAAGTGAGCGTTAGACCCTTTAATCACTGACTCCAAATATCGGCGGTAGCCTAAAACCAGCGTTAGGAGCCTCTAACGCTGGTTTTCACGGCTAACGCCAAACTCCAAATCTAGGCCAATATCTCTTTACATCAGAAATTATAATTGATATAACAGTGGCTCAGGAGACTCTCGGCTAGATTTGGAGTTTTGTCGGTAACGACCCGAAAAACTAACGCCGGCTTTTTTCTGGCCGCACCATAAAAATAACTCTGGTATTGAGAGTCCACAGAATAGCTGCGTTAGGCTCCAAAAAAGGAGCGTAGAGCATTTTTAACGCAGCTTCAACTCTCGATACCAGAGTTGCTTACGGACGCGGCCAGCCTCAAAAACGTGCTCGTGCACGATTCCCCCATAGGAAACAATGGAGCTGTTTGAGCTGAAAAAAACCCAAACACCTGCAAAAAAGCCGCGTTCAGCTCCTAACGCAGCCCCATTGTTTGCTATGCGGTAACCCTTCCTACGTCTGCACTCAACACTCTAACATGTACCCCGAGTCTAAACACCCCTAACCTTACACTTATTAACCCCTAATCTGCCGCCCCCGCTATCGCTGACCCCTGCATATTATTATTAACCCCTAATCTGCCGCTCCGTAAACCGCCGCTACTTACATTATCCCTATGTACCCCTAATCTGCTTCCCTAACATCGCCGACCCCTATATTATATTTATTAACCCCTAATCTGCCCCCCACAACGTCGTCTCCACCTGTCTACACTTATTAACCCCTAATCTGCCGAGCGGACCTGAGCGCTACTATAATAAAGTTATTAACCCCTAATCTGCCTCACTAACCCTATAATAAATAGTATTAACCCCTAATCTGCCCTCCCTAACATCGCTGACACCTAACTTCAATTATTAACCCCTAATCTGCCGACCGGAGCTCACCGCTATTCTAATAAATGTATTAACCCCTAAAGCTAAGTCTAACCCTAACACTAACACCCCCCTAAATTAAATATAATTTTAATCTAACGAAATTAATTAACTCTTATTAAATAAATTATTCCTATTTAAAGCTAAATACTTACCTGTAAAATAAATCCTAATATAGCTACTATATAAATTATAATTATATTATAGCTATTTTAGGATTAATATTTATTTTACAGGTAACTTTGTATTTATTTTAACCAGGTACAATAGCTATTAAATAGTTAAGAACTATTTAATAGCTAAAATAGTTAAAATAATTACAAATTTACCTGTAAAAGAAATCCTAACCTAAATTACAATTAAACCTAACACTATACTATCAATAAAATAAATTAATTAAATAAACTACCTACAATTACCTACAATTAACCTAACACTACACTATCAATAAATTAATTAAATACAATTCCTACAAATAAATACAATTAAATAAACTTGCTAAAGTACAAAAAATAAAAAAGAACTAAGTGACAAAAAATAAAAAAATATTTACAAACGTAATAAAAATATTACAACAATTTTAAACTAATTACACCTACTCTAAGCCCCCTAATAAAAAAACAAAGCCCCCCAAAATAAAAAAAATGCCCTACCCTATTCTAAATAACTAAAGTTCAAAGCTCTTTTACCTTACCAGCCCTGAACAGGGCCCTTTGCGGGGCATGCCCCAAGAAGTTCAGCTCTTTTGTCTGTAAAAAAAAAAATACAATACCCAAGCCCCCCAACATTACAACCCACCACCCACATACCCCTAATCTAACCCAAACCCCCCTTAAATAAACCTAACACTAAGCCCCTGAAGATCTTCCTACCTTGTCTTCACCTCACCGGGTTCAACGATCTGTCCAGAAGAGCTCCTCCGATGTCCTGATCCAAGCCCAAGCGGGGGGCTGAAGAGGTCCATGATCCGGCTGAAGTCTTCATCCAAGCGGGAGCTGAAGAGGTCCATGATCCGGATGAAGTCTTCATCCAAGCGGGAGCTGAAGAGATCCATGATCCGGATGAAGTCTTCTATCAACGGCATCTTCAATCTTCTTTCTTCCGGATCCATCTTGCAGACCTCCGACGCGGAACATCCTGCTGGCCCGACGGACTAACGACGAATGACGGTTCCTTTAAGGGACATTATCCAAGATGGCGTCCCTCGAATTCCGATTGGCTCATAGGATTCTATCAGCCTATCGGAATTAAGGTAGGAAAATTCTGATTGGCTGATGGAATTAGCCAATCATATTCAAGTTCAATCAGATTGGCTGATTCAATCAGCCAATCAGATTGAGCTCGCAATCTATTGGCTGTTCCGATCAGCCAATAGAATGCAAGCTCAATCTGATTGGCGGATTGGATCAGCCAATCGGATTGAACTTGATTCTGATTGGCTGATTCCATCAGCCAATCAGAATATTCCTACCTTAATTCCGATTGGCTGATAGAATCCTATCAGCCAATCGGAATTCGAGGGACGCCATCTTGGATGACGTCCCTTAAAGGAACCGTCATTCGTCGTTAGTCCGTCGGGCCAGCAGGATGTTCCGCGTCGGAGGTCTGCAAGATGGATCCGGAAGAAAGAAGATTGAAGATGCCGTTGATAGAAGACTTCATCCGGATCATGGACCTCTTCAGCTCCCGCTTGGATGAAGACTTCAACCGGATCATGGACCTCTTCAGCTCCCGCTTGGATGAAAACTTCAGCCGGATCATGGACCTCTTCAGCCCCCCGCTTGGGCTTGGATCAGGACATCGGAGGAGCTCTTCTGGACAGATCGTTGAACCCGGTGAGGTGAAGACAAGGTAGGAAGATCTTCAGGGGCTTAGTGTTAGGTTTATTTAAGGGGGGTTTGGGTTAGATTAGGGGTATGTGGGTGGTGGGTTGTAATGTTGGGGGGCTTGGGTATTGTATTTTTTTTTTACAGGCAAAAGAGCTGAACTTCTTGGGGCATGCCCCGCAAAGGGCCCTGTTCAGGGCTGGTAAGGTAAAAGAGCTTTGAACTTTAGTTATTTAGAATAGGGTAGGGCATTTTTTTATTTTGGGGGGCTTTGTTATTTTATTAGGGGGCTTAGAGTAGGTGTAATTAGTTTAAAATTGTTGTAATATTTTTCTTATGTTTGTAAATATTTTTTTATTTTTTGTAACTTAGTTCTTTTTTATTTTTGTACTTTAGCAAGTTTATTTAATTGCATTTATTTGTAGGAATTGTATTTAATTAATTTATTGATAGTGTAGTGTTAGGTTAATTGTAGTTAATTGTAGGTAGTTTATTTAATTTATTGATAGTATAGTGTTAGGTTTAATTGTAACTTAGGTTAGGATTTCTTTTACAGGTAAATTTGTAATTATTTTAACTATTTTAGCTATTAAATTGTTCTTAACTATTTAATAGCTATTGTACCTGGTTAAAATAAATACAAAGTTACCTGTAAAATAAATATTAATCCTAAAATAGCTATAATATAATTATAATTTATATTGTAGCTATATTAGGGTTTATTTTAGAGGTAAGTATTTAGCTTTAAATAGGAATAATTTATTTAATAAGAGTTAATTTATTTCCTTAGATTAAAATTATATTTAACTTAGGGGGGTGTTAGTGTTAGGGTTAGACTTAGCTTTAGGGGTTAATACATTTATTAGAATAGCGGTGAGCTCCGGTCGGCAGATTAGGGGTTAATAATTGAAGTTAGGTGTCGGCGATGTTAGGGGGGGCAGATTAGGGGTTAATACTATTTATTATAGGGTTAGTGAGGCGGATTAGGGGTTAATAACTTTATTATAGTAGCGCTCAGGTCCGGTCGGCAGATTAGGGGTTAATAAGTGTAGGCAGGTGGAGGCGACGTTGAGGGGGGCAGATTAGGGGTTAATAAATATAATACAGGGGTCGGCGGTGTTAGGGGCAGCAGATTAGGGGTACATAAGGATAACGTAGGTGGCGGTCGGCAGATTAGGGGTTAAAAAAAATTATTCGAGTGTCGGCGATGTGGGGGGACCTCGGTTTAGGGGTGCATAGGTAGTTTATGGGTGTTAGTGTACTTTAGAGCACAGTAGTTAAGAGCTTTATAAACCGGCGTCAGCCCAGAAAGCTCTTAACTACTGACTTTTTTCCTGCGGCTGGAGTTTTGTCGTTAGATGTCTAACGCTCACTTCAGAAACGACTCTAAATACCGGAGTTAGAAAGATCCCATTGAAAAGATAGGATACGCAATTTACATAAGGGGATCTGCGGTATGGAAAAGTCGCGGATGAAAAGTGAGCGTTAGACCCTATTTTGAGTGACTCCAAATACCGGCGGTAGCCTAAAACCAGCGTTAGGAGCCTCTAACGCTGGTTTTCACGGCTAACGCCAAACTCCAAATCTAGGTCTCTGTGTTTTATTATTTAGGTCTGAAGGATCTTTTTTCAGGGAATATTTGATGTACAGAAGGGTTCATTATAACTTTATATAATAAGCACATTTTCACCATACTTTATTGTTTAAAATTTCTATAGGTCTATTATAATCAATAGCAGGTATTTGCATTCACTGTTTTTAATTTTTTTTATGATATTGGGTATAAGTTATCAACTTTTCAATACACTTTCGACAAACACTTTACCACATTCATTTTTTCACAAGACATATATTTCTTATCCACCTCTTTTTTTTTTTCTTTTTTCTCTTTTTTTTTCACATACGTTCACCTTATGGACAAATTTATCTATAGTCATAAATTAAATTCAGCCAATATGCCACCTAAAACAAGAGATAGGAAGAATAGGATTAACACTGATAACTTAGTAAATATAACCCCGTTAGCTGATGTGACAGAGGTACAGGGGATGGAAACTCAAGATATTGTAGAACAAATATCGGATTTTATAATCCCACAATTTGAACATCTTAAAATAGAAATATCAAATCTTACTACTGAGATTAAACATTTTACGCACAGGCTAAACGAAGCAGGGCAACGTATATCTGATCTAGAAGACACTAATGAACAACAGGCAGCTACTATAAGAGCTCAAACAACTCAGATCGCAAATATACAGTACAAACTGAATGAGTTTGAGGACCAAAATAGACGTAATAATATAAGAGTAATAGGTGTACCTGAAACTACCGCTTACCATGACCTAATTGACTTTATTTCAAGGACCTTACCACTGACTTTAGGTATGGAGCCTAATCTGCTCCCTTTGACAGTCGAGAGGGCTCACCGCATAGGCTCCCTAAATTACTCAGCTGACGGTACAACCAAGAGTAGACCGGTGATTGCAAGGTTCCTGAATTTTCAGGACAAGCTCAATATCATGCAGCTATACAAAAAAAAATCCCTTTCACAATACAAGATAAAAAAATATTTTTATTTCAAGATTTTTCGGTAGAAACTTCACTACAACGAAAAGAAATAACGCCCATTTGCTATAGACTTATTGCCAATGGTTTAAAGGCTACAGTCATATATCCTGCTAAAATTAAAATATTCACTGAAAACGAGCCCATGATTATGAATAACCCTGGGGATGTCAGGGATTTGCAAAAAAAAAAATGGTATTACTCTATAAAAATGGTAACTAACCTAAAATGAGTTAGATTTTTAAGTACAAATATGTTTTTGTTTATTTTGTGTGATCATGGTTTTAATTTTCTTTTTATAAATATTTTTGATAACACAGGCTTTGTAGAAGGACCTATGTGGGTCCATAAAACAATTATATGTTTTACCATCTATACTGGAATAATTTTAAAACTCTTGTAATTAGATATAATGAAAGTAGTTGTTAGAAGAAATAAATTCTTAGGACTCTCTGAGTTGTTAAAATGGTCAGGTAAAAATGTCGACAAGTTAAGGCCTAGATCTAAGTTTTTTTTGTTGTTGTTGTCTGGTTTTTTTTTTGTTTGTTTTTCATTAAAGGGACATGAAACCCAAAATTATTTGTTCATGATTCAGATAGAGCATGTGATTTTAATCAACTTTCCTATTTACTTCTGTTATCAAATTTGCTTCTTGTGGTATCCTTTTTTGAAGGAGCAGCTATGCACTACTGGTAGCTAGCTGAACACATCTGGTAGACCAATGTCTACGCCAAGGTACTTGGGTACTTATCTAAAATACCAGGATACTATAAAAAGTAACGATGTTTCTGTATTAAAATCTCATTTATATAAAAACATCTTATCTGAGATCTATAATAGTTGTTCCTTAGGTTGAATATAAATAAAATGAATTATCTTTGGAGTTAATGTCCACACAAAGTCATATTATGTACCAATTTGTAAATAACATATCTAGTATTTCTTCCTTATGAGAAGGTCTGCTTACATAGATGGATCTAACATGAAAATATTTCTATTTTTCACTAGAACAGCAAGGAAATCCCTGCCTATCTTTACTGTATCCTTAACACTGATACCTTATTTTCGATGTAAAGTTTCTCATTTTATTTCAAAATAAGTGTCTCATTGACAGTAATCACAGTAATTTGAGATTTCTGTCAAATGATTCACTTCAAGATACCACTTGTAATAGTCTCAATAAAAAAACTGTCGTAAATGTTGCTTAAAAAGTTTTTTAACTTTGAGAAAATATCTAGTCATTTCTATTTATATAAATACTTAAAGGGACATGAAACCCAACATGTTTCTTTCATGTTTTAGGTAGAACATACAATGTTAATCAACTTTCCAGTTTATTTCTATTATCAAATGTGCTTCATTCTCTTGGTTTAATTTGTTGAAGGAGCAGCTATGCACTACTGGTTTCTAACTAAACACATTGGTGAGCCAATGACAATCAGTATTTATATTAGACACCAATCAGCAGATAGAACCTAGGTTATTTGCTTCTCCTGATCTTACCTACATAAACCTTTCAGTAAAGGATAACAAGAGAATGAAGCAAATAAAATAATATAAGTAAATAGGAACGATGTTTAAAATTGTATGCTCTCTTAAAGGGACACTGAACCCAATTTTTTTCTTTTGTGATTCAGATAGAGCATGCAATTTTAAGCAACTGTCTAATTTACTCCTATTATCAATTTTTATTCATTCTCTTGGTATCTTTATTTGAAAAGCAAGAATGTAAGTTTAGATGCTGGCCCATTTTTTGTGAATCAACCTGGGTTGTTCTTGCTGATTGGTAGATTAATTTAACTGACCAATAAACAAGTGCTGTCCAGTGTCCTAAACCAAAATAGCTTAGCTGCCTTCTTTTTCAAATAAAGATAGCAAGAGAACGAAGAAAAATTGATAATAGGAGTAAACTAGAAAGTTGTTTAAAATTGCTTGCTCTATCTGAATCACAAAAGAAAAAAATTGGGTTCAGTGTCCCTTTAATCATGAATGTCTAACTATGACTTTACTGTCCCTTTAAATACATTTGTTATAATCCCAAATATTGACAAATCTAATATTTGATGAAGGATGCAATACAAATTAACACATTTTGGGCATAATAAATAGTGAAAAATATGAATTAACTAAACCTAATTGCATACTATTCCCTTGTACTTGTGCTTGTCGTACCTAAAGCATTTTCATTCTAAACACGTAATAATATTTATTGAGTTTCTAGGGTGAACTTCAGTTATTCAAATACTGATTTATAAGGCTGATTTTAAATTAGTTTTTGTTTTATTTTTTTAGTATGTATATGTAATACTACCTTGTAGTTCTTACAAAATTAATAGAAAAACATTCATTTTGAAACAATTTTACACTACAATGACTTGCAGGGCCATTTACAGGAAGTGTGGAAATTCAATACTGTATCTTGTCACAGCATTGTAAGTAAGCATGTCATGTGTGAAGAAGTTTTACTCTTATGTGACGCCACTACAATAAGGCTATAGCTGTTGAGCAAAACAGATGAGTCATATCTTCATCTAGATCAAAATGAAGGTATTCCAGGAATACAATTTTGTCTATGTGTTTAATCTTTAAAATAAAGGCAATTTGTTTAACAATAAATTGATGTAGCAAAATAGAGAATTTCACTTTTAAAACTAGAATATCCCTTTAAATGATTCATACAAAATATTTTAGTTACTATGATCAAAGTGATCAAGCCCACTTTTTTCCCCAGAATCTGAGCCTAAATCTATTTATATAGATGGCCAAATCCTTTAAACCAGTACTATTCAAAAAATTTGTTTTTTAACACAATTTATCTTACAGATATCCAAATAGCTCTTGTAAGGTGATTAAAAACAGTCACCAATTTCATGATATAGCAGGAACGTGTTGTAATCCTTTCTGATCATTTGACTGTTTTGGAAACTGACAAATTTAAGTCATGTGGAATGTTTTCTCTTTAAATGCATCATCATTCCAACTTTAAGCACATTTTAAATAAGTAATTCAAATAAAATTAAATAATTGACAAACTAATGCTTATAAATAATTTTATCTATAACCTTGTTTGATCAAAGTTTTCTCTTATAATTTGAAATTATATTCCTGTGTTCTAAGCACAATAAAGTTATTATGGTCTTAATAAAGGTAATAATAAAATCATAATCACTTTCTTGTCATCAGAAAGCAGGAAAACGATTTAAAATTATTTGAGAATACTTTATTTGACCAAACTGGTTTACATATGAAATTATTTATACAGAATTTTGCAGCGCTATACAAATGAATGATAATAATAATCTATCAATTCATTTTGTCATTTGAATTTTCAATGTAACTGCTGCCCTCTTTAGTTAAAATTATGCATGGCAAGTAATACACAATAAGGCTCTTGAGAACATATATTCCGGCTATTACAGACCTTTATTCACATTCATTATAATTCCTATGCATAGTGCTTCCTATGGGTTTTTGCGTGATTTTCAAATCCATTCCAATTCATTAGAAAACCTGTGATAACTTGCTTAATAAATGCTTTAAGATGTGTTTGTAATGTGATAACTCTCCATTAACCTTGTATAGGGACAAGTTGACAGCACTATTCCAGTCCATTAGCAAATACTTTTATAGTAGCTTTACCCTCTTTAATTTCTATTTTGGCCTCTTTTAAGCTACACACTTTGTCTGTTGGCCCAGCTTTTTTACTATTAATGTTTTTCCGGATGAGACTATTATGGTTTTTTTTGGGGGGGTTGCATAATAAAACTGTTTAATTATTGTTTAAATTACACTTTTAAATTATGACTTGGCTGCACAAATTAAATATAGAAGTCAGAATTTTAAATAAGTATTACAATTAACTAGGAATTTTCACAGAATAATATGAGATGCAAAGATTTTTCTTTTGAATTTGTAACCAGTCCTTTGAAAATTGGATTTCTTTTTATGTCCAATAGAGATGATACCGAACCATGCTATATGGGGCCAATGACACTGCTTCATTTATAAACGTCTTCCTTATATCAAAAAGTAATAATTCAATAATAATAGATTGTCTGCTAAGGATGGGGTGCTGTGTATTATGACATTTTAGAAAAATAATTCTAGTGAAGAACTGAAAAGAAAAGAATACACTTATTGCACTTACAACATTAATTACATATTAATCTCTTTTGAATCTTGAGGTTATTAAAACTTAACTTTTATTAAAAATTCTGTGTAAAAACAGGAAAAAAAAGAAATAATTTAGAATACAATAGGTTTAGTATTGTGCAGGGGTAAATAGCATATTGTGATTATATTGTGATTATTACATATGTACTGATATACCAATGTTTGTGTGATTTTTGTATAGCAGTGCAAATCATTTTATATATATGTGTGGTTTCTACGTGCTATATATCATAACTTGTGGGGGTTTACCAAGTATTCCCTTCCTATGTATTGTCTTAAATTAGCTTGTGGAACCTTAAAATGTTAAATAAAGCACCTATACATTGGTCTCATACTAGACTTGTGCATCAAATTATTACTTGTTCATATCACCTTCTGACACTTTATCATAACTATTAAGATCCCGTTATGCTTTTAAAAATGTTTAATAGAACATGCAAATGCCACCAACGCATTTCACCATCATGGCTTTTTCATGCCCCTTTAAGTACAGTATTCATAAAAATATCAAAACACACAGTCACAATCTTGCAAAATATGGGATTATTGGAAGCTCTGCACCATTCTTTCTTGATATGAAGCTTTGTGGCACCTTTTGTTTGCAGCACAATTGTTTAAGGTTTATAACCCCCAGTGCACTATGCATACTGAGACTATAACATATTTCTACTATATTCAGTTATATTTTTTTAGGAATATAAGATTAAAAAAAATATAAAATAAATATGAATGTTTAAGTTACCAGAGTAAACAACTAAAAGAAAACAAGTTTTTCTTCTCTATTTTTACTAAAATAATATTTCAGTTTGGAAATGTTATGTGATGCAGCAGTGAAATAGGTCAAAATGACAAAGGAAACCATTTCGAGTCATATTTACTACTGTGGAGTTTGCTATTACAGTAGTCATATTGGTTGGGAAAGATATACAAACAATAGTTTTTAAATAGAGATTGCTTACCTGCTGTTTAAAATATGTTATTTTTTTTTTACTTCCTTGTATCATTTCCTTAACTTGAAACTGGTCAGACCTATCAGTATAGTTTGTGCTTTGATGTATTAATATTTTAGTGTCATAATTAAAGTGAATGTAAATTTTGATGATAAAGTATCCGTTTTTTAAAAGTTCGATCAAAAACAGGGGCACTTTAATTCCTCAAAATTTACATTTCCCTTGTGTTGTGAAAATACTTACCTTTTAATCTTGACAGCCGCTGCATTGTTTCCTCCACCTGTCGCAAAGCCTTTTCCTGGGTCTAAAATTAGGAATCCGGCTTCCTCCAATCACGGCGTTTAATCAGACACTGATTCGACTACCCAGGGAAGCTGGAGCGGCTGTCAGGATTAAAAGGTAAGTATTTTCACAACACGAGTGAAATGTAAATTTTGATGAATTAAAGTGCCCCTGTTTTTAATCGAATTTTTAAAAAACGGGCACTTTATCATCAAAATTTACATTCACTTTAACTATAAATTCCCCTTATACTCCATATGTTCTTAGTATTACCACTTAAAGGGGCAATGTACTATAAAATGTGTTGTCCCTTAATGTGTTCCAAATGTTATACCTACTGCAGATTATTAAATGTATGGGAAATTCTCCCTTCATGTTTATTTTTGTATTTGAAATGGTTGTTTTTGCACATTAAAACCCTCACTTGTTCTGAAGAACATGCCCATATACATGGGTTGAGCCTGCTGGTAAATGTTATCTATGTTTAAACAGACAGCCTAATATGTATTGAAATGCTAATTATTACTGGAAGGTTAAATAAGCATAAACATCTATTTATGTCACTCTTTCTCCAACCCCCACTGGGAGATGAATTAGTGCTTTTGTGCACTGTTTGCGTTGCTTTTCTATAGATAATATGTTTGTCATTCACGTTTGCAGTACAGGTGACTTAAGCAAAGCTGATAAAAAGTATTCCTTACCTGAGGATTTGAGCTTCTATTCCCCTAAGGAATCTACTGTGTGTCTAATAAAGGGTTGTCCAAACTTTCCCCAAGCCTTTAGAAATCATATTATTCATATTAATTATGTTAAAATATTTAAAATTATATAACAAAGTCAAATAAACACATTTTCATCAAGATTTGTGACACACATATTCATATGCACACAAAAACATTTACTTTTAACCCATGAAGAACGGACTGGAATATACCATATGAGGGTTATTTTGTGTGTTGCATATGGTGAGAGCAATAATGTGTAAGGGGGAATAAGGAGGAAGGTAAAATTCAAGAGGGTCACATGGCATCAAGACTTCAGGATAATGCTTGTGCAACCTGTGACTTCCTAAAAGAAGATAATTAGCCACTGCAGAATAAAAAATCTTTCTTGCTATACATGTATCTGACAAGTAAAATAATACCACAGTCATTTATATGCTTCAGAATATCTGAAATGTTCACCATTAAAATAAAATAAAAACTTGGAGCAGGTTACCACAAATCAGTGCTTGCTCTGCAGGACCAAGAGCGGATGCCAGTTCATTACATAGCATGTGAAAATGAAACTATCCACTTCTCTGGCATTTGGAAGAACTTGCTCAATTTTGTATATATTGGTGCCAACGTAATCATTAAAGTTAATATTAATTCATTCCTTTTTACAGGAAAGTAAACTGAAAGGCTTTTTTTAGTCTGTAAATGATGAAATCAGGACATCCTACATCTCTAGCATGACATGTGGAAACACAAACTCCACCCTGAAACAAAGTAACTACCTTAAGGGAAAACCCTTATTGACTTCACAGTACTCATTATGCATAATCCAGGTACAATATATATATATAAACAGCTTTCTTGTCTTGAAGATATTATTGTGTAGGGACCTGGTAACAACTGATTGTGCAGAAAAACAAATAGGTAAGCAGACTTTTGTATGTGTTTATGTGTGGCTTTTACATATCATTGCATTATTGGTTAATACCAGTGTATTCTGGCAGCTTATTGATAAATAACCACTTGTAGAAGATCTACAGTCTCACTCTTCAAAAAAAGTTATCCTCCACATTATTGTAAATTTACAAAATAATACTACACTCTCTGAAATGAAGAGTGAGCACCCAAAAATACATATTTTGAATATACATTTTGACACAGCAATGGCTGAATTATAGTTGAATGTGACTGCAGATTCTTTTCAAGACTTTAATATACACCTGGTGACAAATATATCTCAGGAATATCACAATACAAAACGAGTTTAGTCCAAAGAGTGCTTGACTACATGACTTTGCTTAAGAGAGATTTATTTCAGTATTGTGGGAATTGTTAATTAGCATCTTTGTGAGCTTCATATTTAGACATGAGAGTGCCCCTCAGTACTGAGTGAGGACCCAGGCATGAACATAATTGTTTTTTGTCATTTAATTACACTAGGTTTTAAAATGACTTTTAATTTTAAAATGGTATACTGGCATCACATAGTAACACAGAGTAATACATTTATAATCTACCATATGTAACAGTTATATATACTAACAAATCAGTTATCATCTATTGGTCCTATATAACAATGAGCCTGGTTTTTAACCTTGATTTTTAGTTTGATGAACCTTTCTAAAATTATAAAATACTGAAAGACTGCAATAACCCTGGTATGCTTAGTCAATCTGAAATGTATACACCCTTTTAAGTGTGTAATAGTTTATTGCGACTTGTATTAAAAGACACCTTGATTTTTATATTTTAGAATTTATTACAGTTCAACTACTTAGCAAAATGAGCATACTAAAATATATATGTGTACATATTTTTATTGTGTATGATACAAACACTCTGATTATATGAGTTTTTAATTCTAACAGTAGTATTATTTAGGCATATGTCTGGACATTTTAGCCATATCAGTAATGTTTGTAAATGGCAAGATGACATTACTCACTCCATATTTGTGTTGTGTATTAGTTATTTTTGTTAATAATCAGAGGACTAAGTAAGGCTAGGGTTAATAGTAGCTTAATGATCCTAATAACAAAATGATCCATATATTTCCAGAGATATACATTAATAAATATTATTTTGTCATTTCAAAAGAAGGGCTTTCTACTTTTAATGTTTAAAAAAGCCTTATAAAATATTTCTGTATACCTTTTTTTGCCTTTTTAAGTAAGATTAATAAAATGGATGTAACATACTTTAGAATAGTTAAAACGTGCTGATATCTGTGCTTACTGTTAGAGTTGTAGAAACAGGCAGAGTTAACAATATGGTATACAATTTACATTACATAAAAAATTATCTAAGGAGAAACTAAGACATTTTATCAGCTGATATTGATTTTCAAATTTATTTTACAAGTAACAAAAATCTAAATGATAACAGTCAAGAAGATTAAAAGGGAAAATAAAAGTATTAAGGTTAAATGTAGATTAAAGAGACAGTCTACTCCAAACTATGCATATTATACAGTAGGTGAGCTATGGTTAGATGTATAGCTACATTCCAAAACAAGTGTCACTAGGAAACAGTAGGAAAGAAGTGTCAATCATTTTAATACTGCTACTGTACATTAGCTTTGATCATTGCCATACTGCCTGCCTGCCTTAAAGGAAAAGTAAAGTCATAATTAGGCATTCATGATCCAGACAGAGCATACAGATTTAAACAACTTTCCAATTTGCTTCTATTATTTAATTTGCTTCCATCTTTTGTTATCCTTTGCTGAAAGGTTTATCTAGGTAAGCTCCGGAGCAGCAAAGAACCTAGGTTCTAGCTGCTGATTGGTGGCTGCATAAATATATATATACCAATTGTCATTGGCTCACCCTTGTGTTCAGTTAGAAACCAGTAGTGCATTGCTGCTCCTTCAACAAATGATACCAAGAGAATGAAACAAATTTGAAAATAGAAGTAAACTGGAAAGTTGTTTAAAATTGTATGTTCTACATAAATCATGAAAGAAAACATTGGGGTTAATAGAGGTATTTTAAAATGTGTTGTTGTTTCTTTTGTTTGTTTGTTTTTTATTTTGCTCTTTTTCAGAAAGTATTATTTTTATGTTGGTAGAAGAGTATTCCTGTTCATCAACAGAGCTGTTGGATGTGTTCTTATTAGTCACAGAGCATCTGTCCCTAGTGATGAGAAACAGTACATTTTCTATTTGTTAAAATCAATTTAAACAGCTTTAATTTAAACTTGTTTGATTTTCACAAAAGAAAAACAAACAATAATGCATTTAATGCTGATCTTTCATATGAACACTAAAACAATTTTAACATCTCTAATATTTTATATTATCAGACATTATCTAAAAATAATAAATCTGTTAGCAAAGAATTCCTATTTTTGTATATAGGTTAATATGTTTTATCCATATATTTGTATGTGATAAATAAATAAATACTTTCTAGCGTCCTACAGATAGTTGTAGTGATAAAAACTCATCAAGAAACAATACAGTGCTCATTGCCACACCTGTGTTTCAGAGTCATCAAAGCCTGGAATTATTTGGCAATGATAGCATTTTACTTCCTTCCCTGAGAGAGCATGGAATATCCAAGCAAGAAAAATGTATAATGCTAAAGAAATGAACTGTACATAAATATTAGACACCCAGAACATACAAAGGAGCAATTTCTTCTGTTATATTTTGTGTATCATATAATGTTTACTATTAAACTTTCATAACTATTTATATTTCAGGTGGAAAATATAAACTGCACTAGCAACATTTTGCTCTATTTTTCCTGTAGAAATAAAACTGATCAAGACTAACCTGAAAGCTTAAACAAAGGCACAAAGGTAAGTGTATTCCCCTTCAATACTTTCTTTTATACAAAAATACACTTTTAAAACTCTAATCAATTATATATTTTTGAATGGAAATGCTTGTTTACAATAGCATATTCTAGTTATATATGTAATCTATTGTGAAAAAAAATAATAATTCGGAATATCGTTTTTAATATAGGTTGTTTCTTTAATTAAAGCAATATAACACATTTATATATTAATATCAATACATAAGGAATATATACATTAAATGCATTCTTAGATATACTTAATCGTAGGTATATCAATACAATAGGCTACACAACCCAAACAAGTTTTATACACTTAAAACCATAAACCTGATTGTAACAAATATTCCTTACAATAACACAATTGTATGAATAATTTGTTTATAAACATAAAGCATAAAACCCTTAAACTTCAGCTATATGATGCTATCTCTATACTTGATATATGTTTTGTAATTATTATTAGCATTTATAATTATTATCCTTCATTTGAAACTGATACCAAATTCTGTAGGGCTATACCAAGACACAGATGCATGGTAAAAAAAAGTAATATAGAAGATACATTTAAAAAAATAATAATACAGGATAGTTCAAAGAGCTTTATTACATTGTGACAGCAAGGTGCTGTTTGTACTTTACTCGTCTGTCACTGTCATAAGTAAGGCTATGATGCAAAACATTATACCAAGTTTAGCTTTATATGCAAAAATTGTAGTTGATGTTTAGCAGGGTTTGCTTCCTCTTTATAGCTGGATACAATTTGTAAAGAAGATGTTTTAAAGGGACACTCAAGTCAAAATTAAACTTTCATGATTTAGATTCAGCATGCAATTGTATACAACTTTACAATTTACTTTCATTAACAAAGTGTGTAGTATTTTTATATTTGCAATTTTTGAGTCACCAGCTTCTACTGAGCATGTGCAAACATTCACATAATATTCATATATGCATTTGTGATTGGCTGATGACTGTCACATGATACAGGAGGAGTGGAAATATACATAACTTTGTCTATTTTGTCAGAGCAAAACATCTGCTACTCATTTGAAGTTCAGACTAAGTGCTATTGCATTGTCTTTTTATCATGCATTTGTTGATTATGCAAATAGACTGTATTTACTGGTCCTTTAACTCTGCAAGTGGACCCATAGGTTCAGCTCACGCTCACTATTTTAAGTAAACACCCAAAGGATATGTCACTTCTTAGTGTTTTCCTGTATAGAGCTGAAAGTGGGCGTTTATTCTTAGCTAATATCAACAGTAACCAATGTCTTTTTTTATGTAGTAGGCAAACCCTTCAGAGAATTTTTTTTTTGCCATCTTACACTTTGAGAAACACCCAAGACTTGCAAAATGATGTGCCCATGGAAGCTATTCACAAAATCAGGAAACTTTAAAGTAAAACCTTTTGATGATACAATGGATATTAATAACAACTTGACAAAGGATCCAGAGAACCTGCACAGGTAAAATGATTTTTCTTGCTTTATGCTTGATTTTCTTATTGGCGTAGTTTTAGTAAGCAGTCTTTTAACATTAAAGGTCCTAAATATCAGCAAGTTATCAGGGTCATAGAGGCATGGGTGGTTACAGATTATTTTTCCAGAGGGGGGGATAACATGTAATGAATATCTTATAGATAGATAGATAGATAGATAGATAGATAGATAGATAGATAGATAGATAGATAGATAGATAGATAGATAATTGATAAATTGATTGATAGATAGATAGACAAATATAAATAGATAGATAGATAGATAGATAGATAGATAGATAGATAGATAGATAGATAGATAGATAGATAGATAGATAGATAGAAAGTTGATAGATAGATAGATAGATAGATAGATGATTGATAGATTGATAGATAGATAGACAAATATAGATAGATAGATAGATAGATAGATAGATAGATAGATAGATAGATAGTTGATAGATAGATATATATATGAGATAGATACCTGTAGATAGATGATAGATAGATAGATAGATAGATAGATGATAGATAGATAGATAGATAGATAGATAGATAGATAGATAGATAGATAGATGATAGATAGATAGATAGATAGAAGATAGATAGATATATAGATAGATAGCATTTGTCCATCAACCATATGATATCTAGAGGGTCATATGGCCCATCATTTTAAGATGTGTAGAAAAAGAAGGCAATACAGTTTCTTTGACTAATTCATTTGTCTCTAAATGGATTGATTTATTATACAGTATACAACTTTTTTGTACTATTTGAGATTAATTTGTTGTATACAAAGAAAGTATAGAAAGTTTAAGCAGTCTAAACGAACTTCTACTTAAATTATGTTTATCAATAGATTGAACTGTACTCATGTCTATGATGCATGACTAGTGTTTCCTAAACCGTGTTTTTTTGTTGTTTTATTTTGGTCTGTTTCCTGTTGTATAATTCACACAGACATCATCACCTATAATTCTAAAAAGGAACTAAACTAAATGATATAATTATATTTAGGACAAAATACAATACTGAAGCAAAACATTTTCAGATGAATCATTTAGAACATTTACATATTGCTAACAAAATGTGTGAACATGCACTTATAATGCACATTTATATAACAATATATGTATTATGTTTATATATATATATACATATAGACATATATGTATATATATATATATATATATATATATATATATATATATATATATATATATATATATATATATATATATATATATAAAACATTTCAAATACATTTTGATGTTATCCAGTGTGTATTCCTGATTATAGAGCATGTTTTGTGATATGTTATACAATCATTT
This sequence comes from Bombina bombina, assembly GCF_027579735.1. NCBI lineage: Eukaryota > Metazoa > Chordata > Amphibia > Anura > Bombinatoridae > Bombina > Bombina bombina. The sequence continues at coordinate 253,946,762 of NC_069501.1, read as the reverse complement.
AGCATTTTAATTATTGCATCTTACAAATTAAAATTAGGCAGTAATTAGTTTATGTTGTGTGTGAATGGGCAGGAAATATTGGGTGTTAGTCAAGAACCACTTTTTGGCACTTGTTACAACCCCAGCAGCTTTGCCATGTACTCACATTGGAATGCCTTGCAATCAGATATATCTTTTGATCTTGTATTAACATTAGTGATTACACCTGAAAAGGAGGTAGATATACATATCTGATTTGTGACACCTCTTATTTATGTTAAATTAAACATGCTGCAAACATTTGTCATGTTGCATATATTAACCATTTGGGATGCTTTTCTAATTCCATATATGAGACAATTTATTGAACCTTGTACATATGAAAATGACATTAAATTAAACTGAACTCCCAAAAAGATTAATAATGCACAGTGGGAAAAAAATGCATTGTACAATAATTATTTATTTAGCCTGTTTTTTAAAATATGTTTTAGTTTTCAATGAAATTCAGAAACCTATCCTTACTGCACAGTGATCACTTGACATGTGCAAAACAAAATTACAATCCTTTTAAACATTATGCAGATATTTTGCTACAAATTGATTGGTTTATGAAATTCCTAGTACCACTACCAGCCAATGGCAGCACAGGTGCAGAGCAAATATAGAAGAGAGCAAGAGATGTCTCAATATGTTTTAACAAACTTAAAGGGACACTAAAGTCTAAAATAAACGTTCATGATTCAGATAGAGCAGAAAGTTTAAGCAACTTTCTAATTTACTCCTATTATCAATTTTTCTTTATTCTCTTGGTATCTTTATTTGAAAAAGCAAGAATGTAGAAAGTTGTTTAAAATATGGGTGGGTTTCACATCAATACAGTATGATACAGATGCACCTTTTCAATGACTATACTCAAAATTAAAAAAATATTTTATGGACATTTTATAAAAAAATATTAGAAAATTTGTTTGAGCTCTTTTTTTTTTAAATGTCACCTCCTTATCACACCACAGTTTCCTTCCCATATGACTTTTGAAGTGAAAAAGTTTTATAGCTTCCTGTGAACACCAAAGATTTTTCCACTACAGAATGAAGATTTTTCACACATGTAGTCTGGTATTGAGTTTGTGCATATCGCTAAACTTCACTAAGAAGACAATGCTTAAAGGGACAGTAAACACCCTGACATTTTTATATAAAATGTTTAGTTATGTGTCATGATATAACTTTAAAATACATTTTCATTATTTATTTTTCCTCCTTTTCATGTAATTTAGCTCTGAAATTGAGCAATTTAAGAACTTAGAGTGCCCCCTGTTGACTTCTCCGGCCTAAATCTGCTACATATCAGTCCCTACCTGGCTTTATCAGATAACTCCTGCAAACCAGTGCATTTTATACTAACTTTATGACAGTAACTAGTCTTGTCTGTGGACTAAAGAAAATATTAGCTTATCCAAATAAGGCGAATGGTGGGTGGAGTTTGGCTATTACAAATAACTGCAGTAGCAATGATCTTAATTGTTTTTAAGAACCCTAAGTCTTGTCCGATATGTTATTCTATAGCCCCACAGCAGAAATGTCTTGTAATTACAAGGTGTTCACTGTCTCTTTAAGAAACCCATATGGCCTAGATTTACCAAACAAAGAAGGCATTTCTCCATACATATTCCTTTACTAATCTGTGAAGACAATGGGGTAGATTTATCAAATGTCAGGCGGACATAGATAAATGCCGACAGCATACTCTGTCCGCATTTATCATTGCACAAGCATTTCTGTTGAAATGCTTGTGCAATTCCGCCCCCTACACATTCGCGGCCAATCTGCCGCTAGCAGGGGGTGTTAATTATTCCGATTGTATCTGATCTGGATGATTGCTGTCTGCCACCTCAGAGGTGGCGGATGAGTTAAGGAGCAGCGGTCTTACGACCGTTGCTTCGTGACTTAAGTTTCAGGCGGACCTGAAAATTCGGGGGTAGATTGCAGCATCCGCTGCTTGATAAATCTACCCCCATGTGCATAGATTAGACATTTATAACATAATATAAATGTAAGATAGATATATATATAGATTAATGTATAGTACATAAATAATGGGATATGGTTGTTTCATTGTATGAACATACATCCCAAATTACTTTTTTTTAGAGGCAACAAAAAATCATTGCAAGAAAGTGACGTTTATTTGTATTCCCATGCAATGAGAACTGTGCCAGTCTAAATAAAATGATTTATTGGAACTAAAGGCAAGGCAGGGCTGGAATCCTTTGAAATAACTTATATTTTTAATGAAATAAAAACACATTTTTATAATAAGTAACACAATGATAACGGTATGGCAGGTAGTAGCTGCCTTTACTCAACAGAGGACCCTAAAGGTAACTTAGTAGTAAGCAATAGTAATAATATGCATGCTGATTTTGAGGATATATAAATAAATAGATTACAGATAGATGATAGATTATAGATAGATAGATAGATAGATAGATAGATAGATAGATAGATAGATAGATAGATAATAGACTGGCAATCTGCACTAATAAAAGGCTCCCCTTTAGGATTGTAAATATTCTGCACATACCTATTGTATAGACTGGTTGCTATGGGCCCCCAAGCACCTGCTGCACCAATGGTAGTTTGGCCCCTGATATTGGAAGGGGTGTCTAACTCCAAAGGCTTCTTCTTGGAATTTAAGATTCAAATAAATTATGCACAGATGAGATAAACAGGTTCATTCACTTTTAAACATGAAGAATAAAACTAAAATACTGGTCTTTTGTAATCCTCAAGGACAGGATTTGGTCTTAAATCATACTCATTATCATTGTATCGATAGCACAAGTAGATATATTTATTTGTAACTTTATTATGTTTGGTTATCATTTGTAGTAACATATATTTAATAATATATTCATATTTCTCTATTATTTTGAAGCGTTTTCAAACACATTGAAGGTTTTAAGATCAATGGAGAGAAAGAAAATGTGATTAACACAAATGCTACATCTGTGGTGAGTAACATCAAATTGCAGCCATGAAGAATATTGAAATACAACACAAAATCCATTTGTTTAGTAAAACAATATGCCATAATCAAACATTAAAGGGGACAAACTACTTTAACATTGTTAAATATATTTTCTTATGCATTGTGGCAAAAAACAAAACAAAACAAAAACTTTACTAGATGCTTTCATTACGTATTGTGCCACTTTTTTCCAGTAATTTAACATTGAAAGTTTGTGTTTTTCTGTTTCAGAGAATTCACATAATTCACAAGCCTAATCCAATCCTGTTAAATATCTTGTCTTAATTTGCGTCAGCAGATGTAATAAGACCACACAAATTAAAGAATGCACATTTTGCTAACAAACGGAAGGCCATATCTACTGCTGTAACAAATGTGGTTTGGCTCCTTTAGATAAGGCAGCAAGTGGCGAAAAATTGACCATTAAAAAAACAATTGCAACAAATATAGTGTTAATGTATTCAGACAGTTTTCACACTCTCTCCATATGCTAATATATAAATAGTCTAAGGGCTTGATGATTGAAAGCTCTCTGGGCTGGCGAGTTTATTAAAGAATGCTCGCCAGTCCTTCTATTTCCCTGGTGGAATGATCTAAAGCCACTTTTTAACCCGAAAACAGGGTGTCTCACAAAGGGGCCTATACTGCATTTTCGTATGAAACGTGCAAAATAAAATTTGTATCTAAAACATCATACAAAACAAATATTTGAACCATTCACACAAAAACGAGCAGGGAAAACTTGTATTGTTAAGGAGCATCAAAAATCATAACAAAATAATTCACCAAAATTGAGTGTCGCTATCCAGCAGGTTCCATTACTTTTAATAGGAGCCATCTTTTTTACGATCATTCCACCAGGGCAGCCCTGTGAGAGTCGGCGAGAAAAACTAGTTTTGATACTGTGAAGTTTATATCATCTAGCCCTATGTCTTGTAATTACAAAGTGTTCTTTTAAAGTAACATTTGAGTGGCTAGAAATTACTTAGGTAAAACTAACCCCTCCCCTTTTTTCTTCAAGAAGGGTACTTCTGAAAAGGTCAAGAATTCCTGTAAAGTTTCATCTTGTCCAAGATACATGCAACTGAAGAACTACGAAAATGGCATGACCTTACAAGACACATTACACCTCAAATCAGAAAAGGTTGGGATTAATGTTATAAGGACACACATATTTAAAATTAATTTATTTGAGTCAGTATTTCATTTTCTAATTATTTTAGCACAAAGCATTGACTTATTTTTCTTTTGTATTAATTTCAAAGCGGTTTTCACATATTTCAAGGGCATTTCGTCATTTCTAAAACGCAAATTAGAAGCTTCCATTTTTTTTCCATAGAAGCGTTTCATTATTTTAGATGGATCTGACATTAAGCTTGTGAAAAAGAGCTCTAGTCCGTTCATAAGATTTGAAGCAAATTAGAAGCTTCAATAGAAAATCTTTTTCTCTGCCACCAGCCTTTAAAGGAATATGAGACCACACATTTTTCTTTCATGATTCAGATAGAGCTTGCTGTTTTAATCAAATTTCCAATTTACTTTTAATATCTAATTTTTTTTCTTTCTCTTGGTATCCTTTGTTGGAAAAAAAGGTAAGCTCAGGAGTGTGCACGTGTGCAGCACTATATGGCTGCAGTTATGCAAGAATGTTATACATTTGTAGGTAGCAGTAGTATTTACTGCCATGTAGTGTGCCAGGCATGTGCACTCTACCTATCTAGATATCTCTTCAACACAGAATACCGTGAGAATGAATCAAATTTCCAAATAGAAGTAAATGGGAAACTTTTTAAAACTGGTATGCTCTGTTGAATCACAAAAGAAAAAGGATTGAGTTTCATGACACTTTAAGTCAGCTGTTTTTTTGTTTCTTTTTTGGTAATTATTTGTCTACACTGTAATGATAACTTTTTTAATACAGTATATAGTTATTTATTTCAAGTTATACTAAATAAAAAAAGTATGACTAATTTTAAGGTTTTAAAGGGATATGAAACCCAATTTTTCTTTCATGATTCAGATAGAACCACCAATCAGCAAGGGCTACCAAGGCGCTGAACCAAAAATGGGCCAGCTCCTAAACATACATTCCTGCTTTTTTAATATAGATACCAAGAGAACAAATAAAAATTGATAATAGGAGTAATTTAGAAAGTAAAATTGCATGCTCTATCTGAATCACGAAAGAGAAAAAATTGGGTTTCATATCCCTTTAATCCTCCTAGTTATATTTCTAAGTCAAAGCATCTCATCTGATATATCAACAACTTGCCTATATGGAAGTTTGTCTTTGATGAGAAGTAAAAAATGGAAAAATTACATAATCTAGAACTCTAATTAGGAAGTTTTATTCATCCCTTAAATGGGTTATCAGTCACATTAGATAAAGTGAATGTAATATCATTAGCTGTTTTCTCAGAGTTGTAAAACTAACAAAATATTGTTACATGTGTTGCTGTCAATCAAAGCTAATGAACAAAACTTTGTTTACATTGTGCACTCTATTATAATGTCCCTGTATTTTTTCCTTATAGAGTGTTAGCTGCAAATCAAAAAATTGTCAGGGATCAATTATGAATCCAAAGAACTTAATAAAGGGTCCAAGGGACCAGCCAATATCCATGGATGAACTTTTACCACAAGCAATTGAATTCATTAACCAATACTACAATTCATTCAAAGAGTGAGTAGTTCTGCCTTCTAATATATGAATCTTTCTTATATTTGCCATTTTATTAGGACTAGATTGTAGACTTGGTTTTGTTTCAGCAAATCTACTTTTTACATAGTGTACCACCTATATTCAAATAATGTATGTTACATTAAATGCAACACTTTTAAAACAACTGGATAAAGAAAAACAAACTAAAATGTAAAGTATCTGTGTACAAGAATCTCTAATTATGTTTAGTCATGCTGTCTCATCTCGTCTACAAGTGTAATTATCATGTTGATTCTTCATTAGATTACATGATACTAGGCAATGCTATTCTGAGGTTTTGTACACTGCTGAAGACTTATAACTGGCAGGAAAGTGAGGCAGCAGGAAATGCAATTTACTTCCTCACTATGTACTATACTAAGTTTACTCAAACTTGTTTTTAAATATCTTGTGTCATTTTTCCAGGCCACAAATAGATAACCACCTTAAAAGAGTTGAAGCGGTTACCAAAGAGATTGAATTAACTGGCACTTACCAGCTAACTCTAGAAGAGCTTATATTTGCATCAAAGCAGGCATGGAGAAATGCTCCCAGATGTATAGGAAGAATACAGTGGTCAAATTTACAGGTCAGAATTTTATATTTTGAAAGTGAGTGAAATAAACTAGATTCAATATCATTTCTTGGTCTTTCGCTATCATGTTTATTAAATGACATTGACAATAATGATGAAATATTTTACATTTTTAAGGTGTTTGATGGCCGAAACTGCAAGACAGCAAAAGAAATGTTTGACTTCATTTGTCGTCACATAAAGTATTCATCAAATGGCGGAAACATTAGGTAATTTAGAGAAGATAAATCATAATATATGTGGTGCCAGTTTATTAAGAAATGGCAATAAAGTGCCTGATATATATATTTTTTTAAAATAAATTAATGTCCTATGAAAAAAAGAGCGGTATTGAATAACTACACCAGGTCCCCTTGTTTGGAAAAGGTTATGAACTTTTAATGGTAAATGTATGGTGATAAATTGTAACTTTAGATCACTAAATAATTGCTTTTACAACGTTCACACATAAAAGAAACTAAAATAGATATTATACCAACTAATGTCAATATACTAATGGCAGTAAATGCATTAATAATTTGCTGCTAGATTAAGTTTGCCACCTCAATTATGTTTTCCTGGACAGCTATGATTTACACATTCTGCAGGGTGTGCAGGGAGGAACACGAATAATAGTATCCAAATGCATCATTCAGGTTTCTCCTTGCTGAGTTGGAAAACCTACCCTCAATGTTTTTACTTGTTGTTTCCCGTATTCCAAATGACTTGTTATGAATGGGAGATTATATTGCATGTTTTTATTGTATTTGAAACAGCGACTTTTGCGCATTAAAACCATCACCTATGTAATGTAAAGCAGACTTGCTCATGTTATTTATATCTAATCACTCAGCCTAATAATTAGGTATTTAAATACTAATTATGGCTGGGGTTCAATGAGCGCAACCAGGTTTTTCAGATACAAAAATATCTCAGCATTATTGTCTCCTGTTTATATAATTTTTCTACAGAGAATGCAACTGTATTCACATTTTCTGTAAAGGTGTCAATTTCAACAGGTAAATCAACTCTTTCAAATAACAAAATAAAGGTAAAGAAGATGTTTAAATTAATTCATTAAATACACTCCAGCAGGTAAATGGACCAATGGGAACACATAAAAGTGGAGATAATTTTTAGAGTACATGTCCCTTTAATGAGAAACAGGGCCTTCAGAGATGGCTCCTATTGTAATAATTAAAATCCTTTTGAGAATAAAATAATCACATGTTGCTGTTTAAGGGAAACACACAATTTTTACAGCTTCAGTCTAATTTCTGCAATATACTGTCTTAATGCACTTTAATAAGAAACGTGTGTGTCTATACGTGGATAGATATATGTATATCAGTAAAACTATTTCTGGAAAATACTTATAGGAGACTTCTTTGTATCCTTTTTCAGATCTGCTATAACCATATTTCCTCAGCGGACTGATGGGAAACATGATTTCAGAGTATGGAACAGTCAGCTAGTTCGTTACGCAGGCTTTGAAATGCAAGATGGATCAATTCGTGGAGATCCAGCTAGTGTAGAATTTACAGAGGTATTTAAAAAAAATCATGAATTATATTTCAAGATACTATTTCTGTAATGTAAATGTCACTGAAACACAGTAATTATCACACAGGAAATTGTTGCTGAATTTTTTAGAATTATTGCAGCTTGGTTGCAAAAGCCAGTACACAGAATACACATTTTTTTTAATGACACATTATGCTTTTTAAGAGTAAGCCATAAAATATTGTTCATAGTTAACATATTTTTGTCTGATTTAATGTATTATATTTAATTATAGTTGTGCATTCAGCTCGGATGGAAGCCAAAATATGGACGGTTTGAGATTCTTCCCATAGTGCTCCAGGCAAATGGGCAGGATCCGGAGGTGTTTGAAATTCCCTCGGAACTCATTCCTGAAGTTCCACTAGAACATCCTACGTAAGTTGGGAGAAGAAATGTTGTTGCATTTGTAAGCCAAGTTAAGGTGTGAATTTCTATTATAGTTGGTATCAATTTTTCAGTCACGGGGGAATATTTTGGCTGATTTAAAGGGTCAGAAAACCCCTTATTTCTGTTATCTTGCTATAGAATAACATATCAGCCAAGCCTAAACAAATTAACATATTGATTGCTGCAATTGTTTTTCAATAGCCAAAACTACTCCTACCACTTGAATTATTTGGAGGCTCCAAACTGGACTTTAGCCTGTAGACAACAAGGCTAGCTAAAATCATTATGTTAGTATAAATTGGATTGTTTTCAGTTGATATCAGTTAAAGTCAATTAAAGAAATATGTGTTCAGGGTTAGTCTTTAAAAGTCTGCAGTGTGCATTTCCAGATCTGAAAAGTCGAAATCACAAAATTTTCAGAGCTAAATTACATGAAAACAGGGCAAAATACGTAATGAAAGTATATTTTAAAGTTGTTTTACTATGCAAAACTAAATAATATATATTAAAATATTGGGTTATTTTCTGTCCATTCAATGCATAAATAGGGTTGTAGTGTTATTCAGTAAATTCAGGGAAAGCAAAAGTCAAATACGAAAATTGCAGAAATTTGCTGTTTTTGCTAGCTTAATAGATATAAATGAAACTTTAAGGTTGGTTTATTTTGTTATTGATATTATGCAAATCATACAGTTGTAGTTATTATAACATTCAATATTTTTATCTTCACCAGATCATAAATATTTTTTTTTTCCTTTTGGCTTGAAATGTATTCATAGCTTGCATATCTATGTATGTCAGGTAAAACAGCTTACATTGAATAGAATAGTAATTCTCTGGCCTGACTTGTAAGCTATAACAATATTTTTCCAGCTCTAAACATACTGTGGGGCCAATTTACCAAGCAGTCAATCGGCCCCAATGCATCTGTTTCCGGAAACAGGAGTTAAGAACGCTGCTCCTTAACTCGTATGCCTCCTCTGAGGCGGCGGACAGCAATCAGCCCGATCGTGTATGATCAGGTTGATTGACACCCCCTGCTAGAGACCAATTGGCCTCAAATCTGCAGGGGTGGCAGTGCACAAGCAGTTCACCAGAACTGCTTGTGCAATGTTAAATGCCGACAGCATATGATTCCGGCATTCAGCGATGTCTGGCAGACATGATCACTACAGTGGATCATGTCCGCCAGACATTAATAAATCGGCCCCTGTATGTCTACACCACAGACATATATAATAAGAATTAACCAAAATGAAACTGCCCGTTAGAATGTATTAAATAAAATTAGATTTATTTGCTTTGCAAACCAATCTGATGAAATTTAACGTTCTGAAATCTTGTTTTGTTTGCAGGTATGAATGGTTTAAGGAAATGAATCTAAGATGGTACACGCTGCCTGCAGTTGCCAACATGCTTCTCGAAGCTGGAGGAATTGAGTTTACAGCATGTCCTTTCAATGGCTGGTACATGGGTACTGAAATAGGCGTCAGGGATTTTTGTGATGTTCAACGCTACAATGTTCTTGAGGTAATTCCATTCTAGATATTTATGGGCAGGCTCTTAAAACCTGTACTTAGGTAATTTGTTAGTCAATTACCATACACATCTGTTATATTTCTTTACATATGCAGCCTAGAATTAAAGGGACATTAAACACTAAAAAAAACTTCATGCCCCTCCCTCTAATCACTTTGGAACCTAGGTTTCACTGCAGGTATCTGAAGTAGAGTTGCTGTACATACACAAAAATGTAAGCACTGGAATAAAGAGAAAGCTAGATTTCAATATGGCAGCACCCATGACTAGACAGAGGCAGAGAAAAACCTCAATACTATGCTTATAAAATATATTTAATTTTATAGCTTTTAATGTCCCTTTAATTTGGATAAATGTAACTCCTTTCTTTTGTTTTTTTTTCTGCTGCAGCCAATATCTCTGCTTTTTTGCAAATATATATATATATATATATATATATATATATATATATATATATATATATATATATAATTATTTCAAGATTATAACTGGTTCACAGTATAATGGAAGCAGTTGTTATTTTTTTTTTGCTGCAGCCAATAGCTCTGACATATTGCTACTATATATATATATATATATATATATATATATAAAATTATTTCAAGATCTTAACTGGTATACAGTGTAATGGATGAAGTTGTTCCACATTACATTGCATGTTGTAAGTTTTCATGCAAAACCATTTTTCTTTAATATTTTTAAAGGTAAGTTTGACATTTTCACTACTGGATTTTGTGTTCAATAAAGAATATTTTTTTAAAAAATTGATTGCCAGTACTCAATGATTGTATGTTTTTTGTTTTTTTTCTGGGCAGGAAGTAGGAAAACGATTGGGCTTAGAAACACATAAACTTGCTTCACTATGGAAAGACAAAGCTGTTATTGAAATTAATGTAGCTGTTCTTTACAGTTTTCAGGTGAGTCATTTAACCTATATTTGTTTTGCACATCTTTATAGTATTTATATGCTATTATATAGCATATTAAATATTCTATTTCACTTTAAGATGTCATATCATCATGTTCATTGCATTTTACCAAACCTAATTAAGGACAATCAGGTATTTCCAGAATTTCTCTCAATTAATTATTCCCCATTTCTTATAAGCTTTTCCTCCCTTTCTAATCTCTTCTAGTCTTTTTGGGGTACCTGCTGTATACGGTTGGTACATCAATTGCTTTATAAACGTCTGTATTAGAGAATGTCTCAGGTCTTTCTCCTATTTCTTAGCAGTGTTTATCTGAATGATATGTTTTTATTTATGTATTTATTTATTTTGTTCAGAGGGACTATTAGGTTCTATCCAATATATGGCTATTTTAGCCTTGTGGCTTTGTTCAGGTGTTTGATCATGTTTTAATATCTGGTATATCTATAACACTGGGTTGGCAAATATTAAAAAACTTTAATTACAATTTGTCACATGGAATTATTTATTTTTTAATAATAACTTAAAAAACATTCAACTCAAATTTTTGTATTGATATACCTGTATTAATATTTATTATTCATCAGTCATAAAAATAAAACAGTATAGCAGCATAGCAATTTATATATCTTAACTACACAACAAAAAATCATAATCTAATTCTATTTTTCTTAATTGCGCAGTTTTATGTGCTATTTCCTGAATTATAAACAGTGTTCCACTCGTAACTTATGAAAACTATTATAAGAAAAATACCAGATTTCTAAACGACCTTGTATGCTTTTCAGAAACACAATGTAACCATTATGGACCACCACTCTGCAGCAGAATCATTTATGAAACATATGCAGAATGAGTATAAGCTAAGGGGAGGTTGTCCAGCTGACTGGGTTTGGATTGTTCCTCCGATATCAGGAAGCATCACTCCAGTGTTTCATCAGGAAATGCTTAATTACATACTTAGCCCATTCTACTATTATCAGGTAAGAATTTAATAAAATATGAAAAGTTTAACCATAGTAAATTCCAAAGTCAGTATCTTAAAGGGACATGAAACCCAAAAATGTTCTTTCATAATTCAGATAGAGCATGCAATTTTAAGCAACTTTTTAATTTACCCCTATTATAATTTTTTCATTTTTTCTCTTGGTATCTTTATTTTAAAAAGCAGGAATGTAAGCGTAGGAGCCGGACCATTTTTGATTTAGCACACTTGCTGATAAGTGAGTACATTTATCCACCAATCAGCAAGCGTTACCCAGGTGCTGAACCAAAAATGGGCCGGCTTGTAAGCTTACATTCCTGCTTTTTCAAAAAAAGATACCAAGAGAACGAAGAAAAATTGATAATAGGAGTAAATTAGAAAGTTGCTTAATATTGCATGCTCTATCTGAATAATGGGAAAAAATGGGTTCAGTATCCCTTTAATGATGATGTGATTATGCTTCAATATACAAAACACCTACTGAAAGGTCATATTTCTTTCTAAATCTTTCTAAAATATTAAGTATAACAGGTTGTGTTTTTTAACAGATAAAAATGTAATTCATGTTTTGAGTATATTTGTAAGTTAGGGCAGTACAGGAACTATTTATTTTGTGTTTAGACAAACTGCTTGTTTCAGTTCTATGTGAAGTTGGTTTCTGCAGTTTGCTATTCTTGTTTATATTTTCTGAACTGAAAAAAAAAATATCCTTTAATACAACTGACAACATTTTGTGAAATTTGTTTAGGTGGATGCCTGGAAAACCCATGTGTGGAAAGATGAAAGTCGTAAACCAATGAAGAAGAAGTTCAAGTTTAGCGTTATATCAAAGTGAGAATGAACTCATTGAATTGTATTTTTGTTTAAATTTGAGTTAATACATTCAACATTTATTTTTTTAGTGTAAAGTAATAACAAACAATTGTGTTAATTCCTCTCAAAAATATTATTCATTATCTAAAATTATTTTATAAAGCTGTAGGCCCTTGGGCAATCACAATGGAGTCTTTAAGGTTGTTGCTTAAAATGTCTAACCAAAGCATTTTAAAGCAAACTTTTTGAACACTACATATTAATTGTTATTGCTTGATATTGTGCTTTCAAAACATGAAAGGTGTATAACAAAGAACTTAGGCAAAACCTCTGCTTCTTGAACAGAATTCTTGCAGTCTAATAGCTTTGTGCCTGAGCATTATATGTCATGAAATCTATTAAATGAGGGAAATTACTCATCTGCGCTATCCAACATGAATAGTGTAGCGCACCATAAATATTAACCATGGATTTATAATTCCAACATAAAAATTCAAGCAGTGTGGATTGTGTTATGCTATTGAGACTACTAATTCATTATATAAAGTGTCTACTTCATTTCAAATAAGGGCAACATTATATTTAATTCCACACTATAATTCCCAAGTATACAGTCTATTATTATCATGTTGCTGGTGCTCTCCAAAGGACTCTAGAGGCAAAACAGTAAACGTGATACATATACAACATATACAGATGTCATACTATTTTCTAGTTTGTTTTCTCTTTAAAATGTTGTTTTCTAAAAAAACTAAATACATATTAATTACATTCTCAGGGCTGTCCTTTTTGCATCAGCACTTATGGCTAAATCAGTAGCTGCCAGAACCAAAGCAACTATTCTTTATGCTACTGAAACAGGAAAATCTGAAACATTAGCAAAAAAACTGCACACCGTGTTCAACTATGCATTCAACACTAAGGTAAGCTCTCTGTCATGTCCTTAAAGGGCCATGATACCCACATTTTTTCTTTCATGATTTAGAAAGATAATGCATTTTTAAACATCTTTCTAATTTACTTCTATTATCTAATTTGTTTTATTCTCTTGATTTTTTTTATTCTTTGCTGAAAAGCATATCTAGATATGCTCAGTAGCTGCTGATTGGTTGCTGCACATAGAAGCCTCATGTGATTGGCTCACCCATGTGCATTGCTTTTTCTTCAAATAAGGATATCTAAAAAATGAAGCAAAATAAATAATAGAAGTAAATTGTAATGTTTTTTTAAATTCGTATGTTCTATCTGAATCATGAAAGAAAGATTTTGCGTTTAGTGGCTCTTTAACTGATGTTATATTTCCATGATTTTATTGTTTTTATGCATGTAATTAATCCCACGTTTGTGCATATTGGACCACGAGTTGTTGCTCTCTCTTTGGCAACTAAAATAACTGGACAAAATGCAATCATTTTACTTGGTCATATGTACAATGTAAATAAAATAAAATGGTCCTTATGACTGATTAATTGTATAAATTGTCCTATTATGTGATGTATAACACACATTTACACATACATTGCTACAGTGTATCTATTCTTTTACTTTTGTCACAGCTGTATCATGCCTTAAAATGAATATGGCACTTGTTTTTAAACCTGTGTGACACTAAAAATCAGTGACGTTTCTCAGGTGCATCGGACTAAGTCTACGCAGATTGTAAGCCAGTGTATAGAACAAAATGTACATACACATGAGCTAAAAAAAATATGTGTTTAATCATTTGTATTGAAGCAAGCATGGTTCTTTGTGCTGCATTAAGAAGGGTTCAGCAACCTTGGGCCCCCAGATGTTTTGGAACTAAATTTCCCATGAGGCATTTTATGTGCAGCCACCAATCAGCAGCTAGCTCCCAGCGCCTTAGCCTACCTAGCTATGAGTTTCAACAAAGGGCAGCAAGAGAACTAAGCAAATTAGATAATAGAAGTAAATTGGAAAACTATTTAAAATTATATGCTTTATCTGAATCATTAAAGAACAATTTTGGGTTTTATGTCCCTTTAAAGGGATATAAAAGTGCAGAAAGTAAAACCTCTAATGTGTTAGAGTAAGGGTCAGCAGCCTTGGGCTCCCAGATGTTTTGGAACTACGTTTCCCATGAAGCTCAGACAGCCTAAAGAGTGTCTCAGCATCATGGGAAATTTAGTTCCAAAACATCTGGGGGCCCTGGCATAAAGCATTAGACATGCACAAAATGCAAACTGAAGGCAGCTAGCACCTTTCAGGTAAGGGATCCTATAGTAATCAAGCAAGATGCAGCTCCCAGCACTCCTTAGAAGAACCACTGAATTGATGTATATTTATATAAAAATAAATACATAAAACATAAATATCAGAGTAATCTTTGTAGGTGGCTGTTATTGATATTACCTGTATTATGCTCATGTAGGTGCACTTGACTCGTGGAGCATTTGAATAAAAAAGTGAATGAATAATTATGCATATACTTTATGCTATAAAAATATACTTTCAAAAACATGGCTGAAATAACAGATTTTATTGACTATAATCCTAAATGTAGTGCAAGATATATCCAAGTGTGAAACCAAATGCTATACCCTACTGTACGTGTCACCTACTATATGCGACATCACATACCCACATGTGCCATGAAAGTGCATCTAAAATGGGGCATATTAAAATAACTTTTTTTTTAATGGACACTCCTGTGCTAAAAGCAATCTTTGGGGAGTTTCTATGTCCGCCATAACTGTATGGAATGTGGTAGTAAAGGCGCTATCTATGTTTTTAAAGAACAACAATTTTGGTGTATACTGTCCCTTTAATTATACTTCACTCCAACAGCTTATTTTTTTAAGCCAAAAATGTTACTATTTCAGATTTGCTGTATGGCTGATTATGACATCAGCCAGTTGGATAAAGAAACCCTTCTACTGGTGGTGACAAGTACATTTGGAAATGGAGACTGTCCTGGCAATGGGGAGGTAAGTTGATCCTTATGGTATGAATTAAGACATCATACCATCTTATAGGGAATGAGTGCTATGTATTAATATTCTTTTATTTCATCCACTAAATAAACCCTCTTTTTTTATAGTAATTTGCATTTTTATATATCTTTACCAAAGCAATGATATATCTAATTGTATATACATTTAAAAATAGCTGAGACTTTTCTAGGTATCCATTCCTAGTATAATAGTTATCTAAGTAAATGCATTTAATATTTAACTGGAATGCATTATAATTCAAATAGGAATATTATAATATACTATATTCATTTTAAATTGTATTATATATGAAATAATGTACATTACAGGCTAACTCAGATTTTTTTTTATCCCATAGAAATTCAAGAAATCTCTATTTGCTTTGAAACAACTAAAGAAAAAACTAAGGTATGAAAATGTCTAAAGAAATACTTTCATTGTTATTGTCATTGCATGAAGTTAAACAAATAATTGCACAGTCCAGTAATCATGGTCATAAAAACCTGACTGTACCAGAGATTCATTATAACCTATACAACAACAACAACAACTAGGCATAACAGGGCAAAGGACAGTGTTATATGAATACTATTGAACAGCTATTGCTCCAAACATCACACCCTCCTTAAAGGGACAGTCTACACCAGAATTTTAATTGTTTTAAAAGATAGATAATCCCTTTATTACCCATTTCCCAGTTTTGCATAACCAACACAGTTATAATAATATACTTTTAACCTCTGTGATTATCTTGTATCTAAGCCTCTGCAAACTGCCCCTTTTTCAGTTCTTTTGACAGACTTGCAGTCTAGCCAATCAGTGCCTGCTCCAAGATAACTTCACATGCACGAGCATAGTGTTATCTATATGAAATACGTGAACTAACACCCTCTAGTGGCGAAAAACTGTTAAAATGCAATCTGAAAGAGGTGGGCTTCCAGGTCTAAGAAATTAGCATAAAAACCTCCTAGGTTAAGCTTTCAACTAAGAATACCAAGAGAACAAAACAAAATTGGTGATAAAAGTAAATTGGAAAATTGTTTAAAATTACATGCTCTATCTGAATCATGAAAGTTTATTTTGGCCTAGACTGTCCCTTTAAATCTGAACTCACCTAAAATGTATAACTATACTTTAAAAATGCAATATAATTTGATTATTCATTTGCCCACTTTTTTTGTAATTTAAATCTGAAAATGGTGTTATTTCACATCAAGAAGCTGGCTGACCCTGCAAGATTACATACAGATTGATCAGTGCAGGCATTCATTAATATCTGCCCCTAACTTACCACAGCAAAAGGGATAAGATGAATACGCAATGTAGATTTTTTATAAAAAAAATATAAAAATGGCAATTTATTTACTTTAAAACCTTTGTTTCATTTGCTATTTTTTGTGATGCTGATAAGTACAATGTATATTATAGGAATAGTCTAATCAAAATGAAACTTTCATGAGTCAGATAGAGCAGCCATTTTAAGCAACTAATTTACTCCTATTATACATTTTTCTTCATTCTCTTGGTATCTTTATTTGAATGTAGGCTTAGGAGCCAGACCATTTTTGGTTCAGAACCTGGGTAGAGCTTACTGATTGGTGGCTTCATTTAGACACCAATCAGAAAGTGCTGCCCAGGTGCTAAACCCAAAATGGGCCAGCTCCTAAGCTTACAATCTTGCCTTTTCATATAAAGATACCAAGAGAATGAAGAAAAAATGATAATAGGAGTAAATTAGAAAGTTGTTTAAAATTGCATGTTCTATCTGAATCATGAAAGTTTAATTTTGACTTGACCTTTTAAAAAAATGTTGTTAATATATCTTTAAGGGATTGTCCTTGTTTTAATCAAACCAGGTACAGTGTAATACTTGGAGGCACATTAGTAACTCATTAATGAATACATAAATTATTATATCATCCTATTAACACTAAAAACATATGATGTTGTAACATGAGCCTGATATTAATGTTATTTCCTCCTTATCTCATTGAAAGTTAAACCATAATTTAACTTTCATAAGTCAGATAGAGCAAACAATTCTAACAGGCTTTTCAATTTACTTCTGTTATAAAGTGTACTTTGTTCTCTTGGTATCTTTGTTCACAAGCATACCTAGGTAGGCTCATGAGCTGGAAACTAGCTGGTGATTGGTGGCTACACACATATGCCTTTTGTCTTTGGCTCATCAGATATGTTCAATTAGGACCCAGTAGGGCATTGTTGCTGACATTAACTATGTTACTAACCCTATGTAAGGATTAAACACATAATCCTATGCAAGTTTTAGTGCTATAATGAAATGCTCTAATACTAGAGGGTTTTACTGCACTTATATATCCCTTTAAAGGGACATGAAACCCAACTTGTTCTTTCATAATTCAAATAGAGCATATCATTTTAAACAGCTTTCCAATTTACTTAAATTATCTAATATGCTTAGTTCTCTTGGTTTCCTTTGTTGAAACACATAGCTAGGTAGGCTCAGGAACTGGGAGCTAGCTGCTGATTGGTGGCTGCACATAAATGCCTCTTGTCATTGGCTTACTGATATGTTTAGCTAAATTGGAAAGCTGTTAAAAAATATGCTCTGTCTAAATCATGGAAGAAAATATTGGTTTTCATGTCCTTTAACTAATGCACACTGGATTAATCACAGGAACATATGTAAAATTAACAGAACAATATAAAATGAGCATGTTAAAATGACAGAAAGAAAAATAATTTTGTCGTCCTCATTTTTAATAATCTATCAACCAAACAAAAGTTAATCAAATAGATTCAGACTTTTTACAGTGTTCACTAGTACCTAGCACTTTATCTATTCTATATCACTCAAAGAGAGACTGACACCTAAAGTCACTTAGCTTTGTATGTATCTGATTAGATTGGATTTGGAACTATATCTCCATTCCTAGAAATGGGCATTTTCTCTTTCTGTTTTATGCCAGTGACACAATCTCAACCACAGAAGTATTTGCATGAATGCACTGAGAATATAAACACATAATGCTATTAGAATAAAACTTTGAAATAAATCTGTCGGCATATGTTAAGGTACATTTCTTTTCCCACAGGTATGCTGTTTTTGGCCTTGGGTCAAGCATGTATCCTCAGTTCTGTGCATTTGCCCACAATGTTGACCAAAAGTTGGCTCAGCTTGGTGGGTCACAGATAAGCCTGACAGGTGAAGGGGATGAACTTAATGGTCAAGAAGAATCTTTTCTAACCTGGGCAGTGCATACATTCAAGGTAATTTGTTTAAAAATCAGAGGTTTGAATCACAAAGGCAATGATAATTATGTAATTATATTTTGTATACATTAAAATATATGTCACAAGATGGAAACATATTATACACATAGTTGTCCCTTTAAATAAGATTTCCTATTCAGTGGTACACAATAGAGTATTGTATACTTTAGATGTACATTATTCTGTAACCTCAGTTAACAGTGTTTTTCCACTATAGCAGGGGATGGGGATGGATATGCAGATAAGTTCCACAATGCATCACATTTTTGCTTTCAATATTCATTTTAAATGCAGAAAATTGGAATGTTTTTAAACTACTTTATTAAAAATAAACACAACTATTACTACATTAATATATTGAAAATCTGAAGATATGACTATGTTGCATAACCCTTTGGCTTCAAGAAGAAGCCACAATATATCACTGTATATATTTAAAAAAAAATAATGTTTTTTTTTTCTAGGCTGCATGTGAAGTATTCAAGATTCGAGACAGGCAGAAAATTATGCTGCCAAAACACTACTCTTCATCGGAAACCTGGCATCCTGAGAACTACCGCTTAGTGAATGAAACACTGCCATTTGACCTTATTAAAGGTATCTAAAATACTTCAAAGTTCCACAATTAAAATTAGAAACAAAGCCAAAATCTAATAATATTTTTGAACACATAATAATAATGTGACTGAAAAAAACTTTATGGTTACATTCCCATGTTACATAAAGAGTTGGAGTATAAGTGTGTGAGGCAATGATGCATATTGGCAGTTAAAAGTATTACCATAAATGTTATTTCAAATCTGATGTGATTCTGTTCAGTAAAGAAAAATGGTGTTGGAAATGGAATATTGTGAGTAATTAGACATCAGATGATTCTGCCCATATATATATTATACTTGATTAATGTTTCCCTCCAAAACAGCATTTCTCAAAGGTAGGCTGACCATATTGCAGCTTTAAAAAGGGACACATATGAAAAATACATATGTCAGGGTTCTTATAACAGAACATTATTCAAAGCATTTCTTTAAACAGCCCTGACATAGGTATTTTTCATATGTGTCCCTTTTTAAAGCGGCAATATGGTTAGCCTACTCAAAGGTGATCAATGGAATCCCATAACAGGTCTGATATTAGGTCTACCAATAGGACATGAGGCCTACAGATGAAAATCACTGTTCTCAAACCATGATGTATATTGAAAGATGGCAATTATGGATATTAATAGGCACTTGTCAGTTTTTGACATTCAAATTGAATAATGATGTTCATAAGCTGACACTGAAGTTTATGAAAATGATATTTCTAATGTTAGCTTTGTTATTTTGATTATATTACATATCCATGATCAAGAAACCATTTTGTAGAATGTAGCAGGAATAGGTGTCTGACGTTTTGAGCATGTAAACTATGCATTGCAAAGCATTTTTACAACATAATTAAAAATGATATGGGGAATTCAGTTAAGTTGTATGTTCCTTTAAGTGTAAATGTTTAGAAAGCAAGAAAGTATAGGAAACCGTTTTCAGAGCTTACTAGTTTCTTTACTTAGGTCTATGAGTCATTACAGTGAGACCACACAGATTTTTGCTGCACCCTTTTCCTGGTACACTACACCTGCTGTGTCATTTTAACTTTCAACTTTTCAGCAAGCCATGATGTGGAACAGCAGCTAATTACCTGCAAAACAAGCTTTGATGTTTTCAATTAGCACAGTGTTCACAATTAAGATTATTTTTTAGTTCCATCACACTGTTCCCTACATCTGGCTTATTGCAGTAATCAGGAAAAGGTGTAGGCAATTTTCCCTGGACTAAGGAAATGCAGTTACACAATTTGTTATTACCATGGATGAGAGGAAGCACTTAGTTTTTTTTTCATACAGATGCTTTATGCTATTGTTTGCTATTGACAGTGGCTCTAATTTTCTTATTAGTAATTATAAATGGAAATGGTATATTTTTATTACAATTAGCAATATGCTTGATGGATGGTATAGTGAGACCATATTCATTTTGTAACAGTTTTTTAGCATGATATTTGCATTGTCACTTAGTTAGACACTACCTAACTTTTCAGCATATAAATTATCCCTTGGAGAAGGAACCTTTAGGCAGCTGCCTGTATTGCCAAATGAGTAATGTGACCTATCTGAGTAGCATCATTTATATTTTTTGTACAACACTCTTTTAATTTTCAAAAGTAATTATGTAGTATTTCAATCAGTGAACACTTTGCAGTATTATCAGACCATGGATGTAGCCATATAAAATAACAAAGTAACCGTGCTGCTTATGCACCGTATAAGCGGACAAAACAATGTATAAGATATAAATGTAAAGTAATGACAAAACTGCTATATGTGGTAATAACTTTTATATTAGACTTTTTTTCACAACTTTGCCACAATTTAAAATCAATTATTGTGACATTCCTGATTAATATTTATATTCCTGTGTTACATTGTAAAGAACAGCATTTTGTTTTCACCCTAATTCTATGTGACACCCTAACCTGATTGATAGAAAAAACGTTTATTTTAAATGCATATATAAATCCTTTATTTCTAAGGATTGAGGGAATACACCTAAATGAAATAAAGATATTACGAGTATCTCTATGTCTTAACCCTGTATGCTTTACATATGTTTCTTCACTGTGTATCAGTTTTTTCATCTCTTTATTTTGTTTTCTTACAGCACTTTCAAAAATGCACTCCAAGTATATCCTTCCAATGAAACTAAAATTTAGGCAGAATCTTCAGAGCCAAAAGTCTAGGTAACTCTTCTATTTTAAAGTAAATTGTACTATATGTGCATATTGTCCGTTAGAAAGTTTAAAATGTGATTTTTGCTAGCAATGTTTTTAGGGTATTGCTATTGCAGAGAAGTCTTAAAGGGACATAAAACACAATTTCTTTTTCATGATTCAGATAGAGCATACAATTTTAAACAACTTTCCAATTTACTTCCATTTTTAATTTTGCTTCATTCTCCTGGTCTCCTGAAGGAGCAGCAATGTACAACTGGGAGCTAGCTGAGCATACCACTAAGCCAATAATAAGAGGCAAACCTGCCACCAATAATCAGCTAGCTATATAAGAGCAGCCACCAATAAGCAGCTAGCTACCAGTTCCTGAGCTTACCTAGATATGCTTTTCAACAAAGGATACCAAAATAGTAAAGCAAATTAAATAATATTAGTAAACAGTTGAAAAGTTTTAAAAATTGTATACTGTTTCCAAATCATTTTTGGGGGAGGGGGGGGGGGTCATGTCCCTTTTAGGTACCTCTTGAGTAAATTTACCTTGTCCATATTGTGTTGCCAATTAGAGCCAAATGTAACCAAGGTCCTTGACTGATCTAAGTAGGGTGATGCGAGTGTTAAACACATAGTTCTGTCCAAGCAATAGTACAACGATAAAATACTCTAACGCATTAGAACATGTTTATTATGGCTTTTTATGTCCATATAAACATTTATATAAGGAATATTTAAAACTTATATACTGCAACTAAACCTTTCATGTACTATGTATCACCTTTCATCCTATTCTGTTAACATGTATAAAAGGGGAGCACATTTTGACAATTGTGTATTTAATTGTTAATTTACTAATGGGTTCAGACACACATATATATATAACTTACTGATATCTAAAAAAATCCCTTATTTAACTTTATTGTTTACTACACTCAAAAAGGAAATCCTGAATACGTAATAACAAATATTATGGGATTTTTTTTGCTTTCAGTCGTGCCACTCTTCTGCTCCAGCTTTCCGCCGAGGATAGACAGGAAGTACAGTATCTTCCAGGGGAACATGTTGGTTTGTTTCCTGCCAACCAATCAGAGTTAGTTATGGGCATAATTGGACATTTAAAGGATGCTCCCCCTAGTGATCAGGACTTCCGACTGGAGACACGCAGTGAACAGGGTAAGAATATATTCTTTTTCTCTTTGACCTTTAAAGCCCTGCATTGCTTTGTCAGTGGATATAAAATATGCTAGCTATTAACCCTTATTTATGGATTTAAAATGAATGGATTGTGCTTTTGTGCATACAAAACATATAATATAGACAAGTATGAGCCTTGGCATACAAGTATCATTTCTGATATTTTTTTATTATTTTTTTTTTCTACTGTACATTAGAACCATGAGGGTTAAAGAAATATTTTAGTGAAAACAATTACATACTTTCCTTTGTAATTGTTATCACTACGTATTGACCCTGCAATGCTATGTGTTTAATCCCAGCATAGGGATTAAACACAAGTATCACTAGGGAACAGCAGAAAAGTTGCACAGCAGGTCCATGCGACTAGCGCTGCTGATTGGGTCAGCAACATTTTCCACTCCGGTGCAGTAGTGCTCAGTAGCTCCTGAGCAGTAATTCAACTATGTGTTTAATCAGTCTGCTGGAAGGTTAAATACTTAGCATTGCAGGGTTAAAAAGTGACAAAAAATAACTTGCTCTATCGGATAAAAGCAAGTATTTTTTCACTAAAATGGCTTTTTAATAGCCTTTCTTTAATGATCCACCTAACAAATGTATGTAAATTATGCATGTGTTGCACAGTATAAATAATACAATATTTATAGGTTTCCATATTTAGGATTTGTTGAGTCATATGCAAAAACAAATTCAAATAATTAGCCTTTCTTCAAATAGCTAATGAATGAATCATGCATTTTCCATTAAAATGTTTGAAAGTGTTTACAGCAACTTTTCATCGACAGAGGCCATTTATGTTATCGCCTTGTTATTTGTGGTTATACCAGGTGATACTAATTATTCAATTGATCTAAGGATGTCAAAACTGCTTCTTGAATGCTCAATCAGACCTCAGTGGTATTCACTATCCAATGAGGTTTTGCCTAAAAGATAAAGAGCACCATATAGTGCAGACTGGAGGATCTGCAATTGTTTTTCATTCCAGATTTTTAAAAAGTAATTTTACATAACTGATTGCGTACAGTTTGAAATAATTATAACCAACTGTAAAGGGACATAAAACAGGTTGAGATATATCCAAAAAGGGCTTAGTAATTAAAACGAGTTTGCATTAAAAAAAATTGTTCAAAAATTGCTGGCAAGTATTTTAAAATAATTTTCAAAAATAAGCAAAATGAATTACATAACTAAGCTGCCTGGAGAAGCCAACTCCACCCCCCTTATCAGTGTTTAGACATGGGCATTGTATTTCAACTGAGTTCACAGCTTCTAGGCATGCTCCAGCAGATAATCCCTATGTACTTTTGTATTCTTTCAAAACAACAATAGATATAGATACAGCCATAGAAGGAAATGTGTGGGGGGAGTTAGAGCTTTACAATTCAGAAACTAAAAAGAAATGGTTAATGGTGAGGCACTGCAGTATAAATTTACAGGTAAAGTAATTAAAGTACATATTTTATTTTGTTTATATCCCAACTTGTTTTATGTCCTTTTACATTTGTTAAAGTTAGTGCAAAGTCAATTTAAAAAAGGAACCAATCCAGCCAATAATATTTATGTTAAAAAAATCTGCTTACAATTCAGTCAAATTGCTAAAGTCAGTTAAAGTTATTAACAAGTCCACTTTCTAGAACAGGTGGACCTTTAACTGACTATATGAAGGCATGTTTGACCCACTTTAGCTGACTTTTTCCACCAATTTTTTATAGCAATTGGGGATTAGTGAAAACAACCCTAATAGTATATTTATTGTAAATACAATTCTACTGATGGTGAAAACAAATCTCATGTAGATACCACAAACCATTTGATAGGTACATACAAGTTTTCATAGTTGTCAATGAGGGAAATGTCATTTACGAGAAAACTGTTGTATTCTATGCAAAAAAATACTAAACTTCACCACCCCCTTATCATGTGTACATTTCAATGTATTCTTAATGATTTCCCATCTTTCTTTGTTTCAAGGTAACTTCTGGGCAATAAATGAAAAAATCCCAGCCTGTTCCCTATTTCAGGCATTGACATACTTCCTAGACATAACTTCTCCGCCCACACAGCTGCTACTGAAAAAACTGTCTCTACTGGCTACTGATGACCGAGACAAAACTAGACTGGAAACTTTGTGCAAAGTACGTATGAGGATAATTAGTTCAGTATCTGATACTGACAAACAGTTTCTCACACAATCTAAAGTACATTTATATTTCTATTTAAGTTTAGGGTTAATTGTTTAAACAATCTGGCTCATTATGATTTTGTATGGTTCAGCAAGATATTTTTAACTCAGAAGAACTGCTACAGCAAGCTAAATATAGATATGAATCATGTTATACAGCTAAGCAGGCAGGGTTACTTAAAGATACATTAAACATAAATTGAAATCCCCATAAAAATATTTAATAAGAATAGTAAAAACAATGTAATGTACATTCATTATTTCTTTTACCTTTTGTAACTAACATCGGCAACCAATGCTTTCCCCCTTTTCCTAAAGACCTAGTATACATATTGCTCTTATTTGAGGTCTGTGTGTTGGATAATGCTACAGTGAGTTTCAAAATTTTGTATCGCTGAACTGCTCTGCGACATTTAAGCCCTGAAAATGTCTGCAAACAAAATGGTAGTTTTTAAAACATTTTATTGGTAATGTAGTGCTTAAAGGGATAGTCTAGTCAAAATTAAGTTTTCATGATTATGATAGAACATGCAATTTTAAGCAGCTTTCTAATTTACTTCTATTATCAAATTTTCTTCATTCTCATGGTATACTTATTTGAAAAAGTAGGAATGTAAGCTAAGAAGCCGGACAATTTTTGGTTCAAAACCCTGGCTAGTGCTTGCTACATTTAGCCACCAATAAGCAAATGCAACCCAGGTTCTGAACCAAAGATGGGCCGGCTGTTAAGCATACATTCTTATTTTTCAAATAAAGATACCAAGAGAATGAAGAAAAAAATGATTGTAGGAGTAAATTAGAAAGTTGCTTAAAATCGCATGCTCTATCTGAATTATGAAAGTTAAATTTTGACTAGACTATCCCTTTATTTGCCAATATATACAAAGCACATGCAAACCAATATATGTTTATATATTTATTTAACTACATCACAAATTAACCATCAATCCCTTCTATATTTTCTCTGTACAATTATTGATAAGCCTTTATGGTGCACTTGTAGTTATATAGTGATTGGTACAGAAGTAATGTAAATTCTCCTCACTCATTCATTCATATAATTTGTAGATGTTATGTAGATACTAGGTCCCAGAAAGTTTAGAAATTGGGAATTTCTTCACATACTGAAATATTTGGCACTCTACAAATACTTGATAATAATAAAACATAATAAAAATGATAATATAATATTTGCCTTTCAGAGTGCTGATGAATACAATGAATGGAAATTTTACAAATATCCTACATTCTTTGAGGTTCTGGAAGAGTTTCCATCCCTCCAAGTGCCTACTACTTTTTTGCTGACTCAACTGCCCACTCTAAAACCAAGATACTATTCCATTAGCTCCTCAGTGGACATGGTACCTGGGGAAATTCATCTGACAGTTGCTGTTGTAAACTACAATACAAAAGGTGTGTACTTTTTTTTTTACACTTGAATAGTGTCTTTTGTTTACTTTCTAATAAAGTTTTTGTTAATTAAAAATATAACCAACCAATCATTACAAGTATTACTTCATTGTAAATAATTCTGGAGACACGTGCTTGTTATATGTAGTGTAAAATGCACAAATATAAAACAGTATAATTCTACATCAGGAAAAAAAAAAAAAACAATATCATATGTGTCTCTTTAAGAGCTATATAAGGCTTTACATCACCTCTCATTGTTTAACGAATTATTGTTTTTCACACAGAGGGCAAGGGCCCATTGCATCATGGGGTGTGTAGTACATGGCTGAATTCCATGAAGCTCAATGATACAGTACCCTGTTTTATACGAAGGTGAGTGGGAAATATGTACAACTATGCCTGTTTCAGACACTCAAACACAATGGACACAAGTATGAAGGAAAATAAAAAAATTAACGAGCAGTTAAGAGCAATCTGCAAAGGGTTTGTTTCAGTGCCAATGGATTACACAGTCAACTAAAAAATTATGTGAATGATATACTACAAAATTATTATTATATAAATGTAAAACTTTTTAAACTAATAGCAACATTTTAAAGATGCACACATTTATAAAAGAAATAGGCTTTTACTTTCTATTATACAAATAAGATTATTCAGTCAGAATATATAACCAATTTTATTTCATTTATTAAATGAAAAATGTACTTGTCACTACAGCACAAACACATTCCATCTCCCGGAGAATCCGGCTGCCCCATGTCTGCTGATTGGACCAGGAACTGGAATTTCTCCATACAGAGGATTTTGGCAACAGAGACTCTATGATCAGCAAAAGAAAGGTATGAAAAAAATGTACTGATAACACAAGATATCAATTTATCTTGTGTGTGAACACATTTTATAATTATTCTATTATATTAGGAAAGGTGGGAATTTTTTTTTTTATCCGTTCTTTCTTTCTTTCTTTCTTTCTTTCTTTCTTTCTTTCTTTCTTTCTTTCTTTCTTTCTTTCTCTTATGAATACATTTTCTATTAGATTTGTATAATTAGATACATTATCTTTAGCCTTCTATTCTCAGAGAGTATTAGTCATTTATGTTTTACAATACCCATGAAAAATGTAGTGCCTTTTAGTCTTTAGGGATTTATTTGTAATTGGTGAGAATGAATTCAGAAAGAATAGTAATGTTATTGTGAGATTTTTTATAATCATTTAAACACCATTTAAATTGGTCCCCATCCTGCAATTGATTTGGGATATCTTTGCCCTACTTTCAACTAAAGGGGGCAAGTCTGATTTGTTTTCTTAAAGGGACACTCAACTCAAAATTAAACAACTTTCCAATTTACTTCTATTAACAAAATGTGCACAGTCTTCTTATATTTACATTTTTTGAGTAACCAGCTGCTACAGAGCATGTGCAAGAATTCACAGAATATTCGTAAATGCATTTGTGATTAGATGATTGACTGTCACGTGATATAAGAGTGGAAATAGACATAACTAAAAATCTACTACTGTATTTACTGGTCCTTTTAAATGTTGTTGGCACTACAGTGAACTTATTAATGCAATACAATTACAAAACATTTAAATGTTTCTTAATAATATAAGTATTTAATATTGCAGAATATTTCTGGTAAGAGGAAATATACTCATGGGAAACATATTAGGCAATATAGAACTTTTATCAACCATGGCTGTGTGACTGTGACTATGAAAGTCCTGGTTGTCCTACCAACCAACCTGAGAATCACTGATGTAGTGAATAGGAAATTACTAAAATAAAAATATTTGGCATTTTAAAAACTGTTTATCAACAAAAAACTATTCTCAGTTAGATATCACCTATGGCACCCTGCGTGTAAATTATCTAAAACAAAAACTTTCCACTTCTGTTTATTTAATTTGTAGACCTACTTTGTATTTCCTTATACCATATCCTACAAGAGTTGGATTGACCACATGGCAACCTAAGCACCTTCCTAAGACATCATCAAATTAGAGGACCCTAAAAAAATTTAAAGGGCATGATTCTCTAAAGCTTTCTAGTCTGGGGAAATTCTATAAGATGCCTCCTCAATAGGAATGTGCATTCAGAGGTTTTGGATGCCTCCAAATTTATTTATTTTATTTATTTATAAAATATTTTACCAGGAAGGATACATTGAGATTTCTCTCGTTTTCAAGTATGTCCTGGGGAATGTGGGAGAAGGTGTCCGCTTGCAACATTCAGTTGTTTACAGAGCCAGATCTATTTAGACATGTGCACAGTGGATAAATTCGTTTTGGTTCGTTTCAGACCGATTCTGATTTTTTTTAATTTCGTTTCGGATCGATTCAAATTCGGATACATTAAAATGTATTAGTTTCAGATTCATTTGGATTTGAATAAATTTGGATGTATTCGCTTTGGATTTGATTCGTAAATTCGGAAGTCTGGTATGTGTTATGTTGATTCAGATGGTTCCAAGTTACACAAACGGAATTATTTCACTGTTCAATATCACTAAATCTTACTAAATTTCATTTTTATACTGAATTGTGATTAGTCCATGGCCATTCGTATGTAATGAATAAATCAAAATTAATTTGGATTTATTCATTACAGATGCATTTGGATTAGTTTAGTTTCATTGCTAGGGTAATTCAGAAATTCGAATCGATTTGAATCTCTGAATTTGGAGAATTCGTCCGAGTTTCAATTCGGAAAAAAACTAAATGCACATGTCTAGATCTATTCTTGTGAAAGATCAACACACTAATATCTTTGAAAATCCAGACCTTAGTGTGTTGCACTTTCACAAGAATAAATTTGGCTCCAAGCATTTTTTACCTTGAGAACTTTGTGTTTCATTAAGGGGGATTCACTAATAATATTTTTGAAAAGGAGAGACGTTTACTTTACAATATAGACGTCAGTAAAATAAGTTAATGATTTATTAAGGTAATGCAATGTTTTACTCATATGGAGGCCATATAGAATATTCCCTAGTAGTCTATTAAATTGGCTTTGTAAGTGTTCTATACACGAAACACATATTAAAGAACATACTGTCCATAGCTATTAAGGTTGCTGTGAGGCATTTAATGCTTTCTATCTAAGATTAAAGAGGGAACTAAGAAACAAAGGTACATGCTAACTTATAAATGTCTTGTCAATTGCAGGAACAAAGGCTTCTTCTATGATATTACTGTCTGGTTGCCAACAGTCCGAGCTGGATGATATCTACAAAGAAGAGACGGCAGACATGAAGAGCAAAGGAGTGCTGAAAGAAGTGTACATGGCTTATTCTAGGGAACCAGGCAAAGCCAAGGTAAGGATCATTTATACAACATGAGCGCTTTAATTCGCCTGTTTCTTTTTTCCCAACCCTATCTTTTTTAAATGATAAAAGGGTCATCTGACAACAGTAGTTTCTTACATTAACACACAAAGCGGAACAATATATTTTATTATAAATATGTGTAATGTAGGTTCATATTGTTAAATATGCTGATTAAAAAAGTGCTCCCCATCCATCATAATATTATGCAGCAAATAACGCTTTTGCAAATTGTATCAATGAAAAAATTAGGTATTTTCTGTTCTAAAAAATATTTATTTATTTTTTTTACTCAAAGATCTATGTTCAAGACCTCTTGAAAAGCAAACTTGAGAATGAAGTGTGCAGGATTTTGCTTGAAGAGGAGGGCCACCTGTATGTATGTGGAGGCATCCAAATGGCAAGAGATGTGGCAAGCGCTCTAAAATATATTATTGCAAAGAAGATGAGGCTAAATGAAGAGGAAACTGAAAATTATTTCTCTCAGCTAAAGGTAAAAATGTTTTACAAAACTGCTGTGCTGCATACATCAAGATACAAATTGGCAACATGTGTCTCAAAATGCCACAGTGGAATCAAATTACCCAGGGAAATTATTAGTCTGGTAAAAATAAAGGGACAGTATACACCAATTTTCATATAACTGCATGTAAGAGACACTAATATAAACAAGAATATGCACAGATACTTATATAAAAATCTAGTATAAAACCTTTTAAAAACTTACTCCCAATTTAGCACTATTGATAAGGTTAGGCTGGGACACCCACTGAAATGGGCTGAGAAAACAGGAAGAGCAGACACTTCCCCTCCCCTGCATATGAAAAGACCCATTACACAAGCAGGAGTCTGTAGACATCAGTATACATCTACAACTTTGGGGCTTGGAGTCGGAAAATAACCTTAATGTAATTTAAAAATTAGCAAAACTATAGATTGTTACACTTTCAGATGGGCTATATAAATGAATCATCTACAAAATATTTATGCAAGGAAATAATCTAGTATACATTGTCCCTTTAATCTCTTCAGGACATATGACAGAATTTTTCCGTCATAAAACAATTGAGCAAACTGAAAGCTGTGTCCTTAAAGGGTTAAATAAAGATTGTTTTTATTCTAAATTCACTGGTTCACAAAATACAAGCATAATTATAACAATGCACTTACACAATTAAGGGCAGCTGATAAGCAGAAAAGGATCTACTGACTAGTAGTAACATTTCAACTTTTTGACTACTGACCTCATTTCAGGTCTACCCTCTACTCCTTTAATTGCTAAGGGTCTTCCTGTTTTAGCATTTAAATGGAAAATAAAGTGTTATCGCAGTTTATTTTCTGTGTTCCATATTCCTTTAATTAAGAAACAGAGATATCCACCCCTGGGAAAGAGGAAACAATTTATCAAACAGCAAACTTCACTTGACCAGCCAATGGTGCATTTCATTGTTACATTAATTTAGCTTGCAGATACTCTTAAGCAATAACAGTAAGTGGCACCGTGTTCATGTATATCCTTTCGTTTCAGAATCAAATGCGGTATCATGAAGATATATTTGGAGCTGCCCATAAACCTCTAAATGCTAAGAATGGAATTAAGAAGGCAATACTTTGAATACTTATGCACATTTTAAAAAGGACCAACTTTAATCTGCTGATCAGAGTTTATTAAAAAAAAAACAAGATGAACCATTAGATGAAATATGACTTAATACTTCAGAACTCATGTAATGTATTGTAATGTCCAAATGTGTGTGTATGTGTATATTTATATATTTAAGGATGTTATTGATTGTTTCTTCTTTCTTTTATTGTTATGATTACATAGCATCATAAATTAATTAAATAATTAGTTAAATTATGTCATTATATAAATTAATAAAAAAAATGTTAAACACAAAGCTATATGAATTCAATATATATATATAAATATATATATATATATATATATGTATATATATATATATATATATATATATATACACTGTGTATATATATAAATATCTTCATTATTTAAAGGTGGTTAATTGAATGCTAGTTGTGATTAAAAGAGCTGCAAACATGTCCAGTAATATTGTATTTGTTTACCAATTCTCAACTGATAATCATATTTATACACATTTTATTTAAGTATATTAACTGGATTAAATATATTTCACAATAACATCAAATACATATATACTTTTGTGGCCACAATAGCATCTTTTGTTATATCCCTTGATTCTAAGTAGATATGATGTTTTGTAATTTAACATATATATATATATATATATATATATATATATATATATATATATATATATATATATATACTGTATATAATTTATTTTGTGTTTTATCCTATGTGATTGTTAAGTGAATATTAATATTTACTCTATGGAATAATGATCAAACATACTAATATTTTTAAATATAAAATTGTCCATTCTGAGTTATGACTAGGCTAGCTACATTATAAGGCGTTCTCTGACTGTATTTATCAATAGCTCTGATCTCTATATATTATGCTTTATAGTAAAGTTAGAATGTATTTGATGCAGCAATGGCAGGTCCAGATGCTAAGATTATTGTATAGAAAAATTAATATATGCTTTTTATTTTATTTTAGTTATTTTTCAATCTGTATCTGAATTTTTTCAGAACTTTTAATATTATAGTAATATTAGTGTTGACACTAAAATGTAATATTAAATTATTTTTTTAAAAAAAAAACTTTTTAGAACAGCTTTGTACAGGCAGCCTTTTATATCTGAATTCATTTCCTGGAGGAACTGTTGTAAAAAGAATCTCTGAAAAATGTACTTATTTGTATAATGTAATTTAATGGGATGTCAATGATTAACTGTTAATTTGCTGTTCCTTTAAGTGCAAAGATTCTTCAGTTTTTGTGCAGTAATGTCTTAATAGTTTCCCACAAATTTCCAGATAGTTATGTTTTAGTGTTAATTTATTCTCTCAAAGGAATTCCACATAATATGCAATATTTTCTTATGTGTGTCATCAATTCTATAACGTTTGTTATTGCGAATCAGTGTAAAATGAATTGTAAAATGTAAAATGAGGGCTACCTGTATGGAATATGATGTGCAATATTTTTAATGCGTAATTTTATATCTGATATTTAATAAAATGAAAAGTATGTTCCTAGAATTTGTGTTTTTTACTTTGTGATCTGGTTACAGAACCTTGTTTAAAATATATAAAAATATTATGCTACTTTACTGTTTGAAAGCAGCTACGTCAAGTGCAAAATATAGTCCAGTTGCAGTAGAAATGCATTGTCTCAGTTTCAGTAGAAAATGTCCAATGTACAGAACGTTACTCAGACCCTTACGACCCCACATCCCCAAGTCAGCTCTTTTAAAATTGCTACACAGAATGTAATGGGTTTCTTTTCTCCACAGAAGCACTCTATAGCATTCCATGACTTCTATAAAAAACATATAGACATTATCATGACTCAAGAAACTCATTTCAGAAAAGCTAATGAACCCGCTCTCTCACACCTCTATTACGACCAACACTTTCTTAGCTCTGGCCCAACAAAACGTAATGGGGTTATTATTTCATTTAGAAAGGGAACATCCTTCCAACTCCTGGATAAATACCAAGATCAGCAAGGCAGGATACTGATCATGGTAGGGCTTTATTATGGCAGACCACTCACTTTGGCCAATATATATGCTCCAATATGCCCTACGCCTCCCTTCTTTCGTAAAGTCGCTAACCATTTTATAGATATCTCTAAAGGCCCCATATTACTAGGAGGGGATTTTAATTTTCATATTAACCCAGTTTGAGATACATCTTCGGGCAAATCTTATCTCCAGGGCAGCCAAGTAAGGGTCAACTGGCAGGCACTCCATGCTATCCCTTTTTTCGACACCTGGAGAATAAGGCATCCAACTACTAAAGATTTTACTTTTTTTCTCCAAATCCCAGTGCTCCTACACGCATTTAGACTATGTTTTTTGCAACCAAGGCATGCTGACTTCTTTGACTGATTCTAGAATACATCACACCTCATGGTCCGACCATAGTATGGTTAGCTCCATTTTTAAGTGGTCCACAAAGTCTCAGCACCAGCAGCTTTGGAAACTTAATGATCAAATCTTTTCTGATCCTTTGATAACTACTGATATAATAGAAAAAACAACCAAGTTTTTTCATTTTAACGACCCTGCTGAGACCTCAATAACCAATAATTGGGGAGCATACAAATGCTACATCAGTGGCGTGATAATGAGCCACACACACAAATTACGCAAACAAAGAGTGGCACTCTACACAACACTGACATCAGACTTTCAGGATAGTGAAAAAGAGCTAAAGCGAAACCCCAAATCTCTGCAACTCTTGTTGCAAAAACAGCAGGCCAGGGAAGCACTTACTCAATACCCGATTAAAAATTCCCACCTATGAGCACTCACGACAAAATCTACGTTTTTCATCGAAAGTAATAAGGCAGGATGCCTTCTGGCCAGATCCCTTAAAAAGAAAAGATAAAAGTCCTTTATTCCCAAAATAGTGAATACATCTGGATCCTCACATACTTCCAATACGGACATAGTCAACCAATTTGCGGGGTTTAACTCCTCCCTTTACAATCTTCCAACTTTAAGCCCATTCCATAAACACATATTAATTAAGACTACCTTTCACAGACCCAACTCCACTCTTTAACGGTGGAACACTGTGAGGCCTTGGACTCGAAGTTCACTCTGCAGGAACTCCTTCTGGCCATTAAAAATCTCCCCCAGGGAAAGGCCCCAGGCCCTGACGGATTTACACCCAAATTCTACCATCTGTTCAAATCCCAAATAAGCCCTCAGCTCCTTCAATTATACAATTCCATTGATAATGCACACCAATTACCGCAATCTCTACTAGAGGCCACGATCTCTGTCATTCCAAAACCTGGCAAATCATCGGAAGAGGTTGCCAATTACCGCCCTATATCTTTAATCAACATTGACATTAAGTTATACACAAAGTTGTTGGTGACCCTGTCTTTAGAAATTAGATTCTTAAAGCTAAACACAGTTAACTCTTTCAGTCCTGACAGAAGGGTCTGTCACAATTGACATTAAGTTATACACAAAGTTGTTGGTGACAAGAATAAATAGAATCCTTCCCTAGGATTTTCTCTAGGCCACACTGTCAAAGTTTGGATTCTTGGACGCACTGATTGCCCAAATAAAAGCGCTTTATAATAATCCCACTGCCAGAATCTCCGCCAACAACACACTATCCCACCAGATTCCCATTAATAAGGGTACCTGACAGTTGTTCGTCCTAGTGTTAGAGACACTGGCGTCTAGGATTAGAAGTAATATTAATATACAGGGTATCTCCTTTGGAGAGAGGCAACAAAGGTGTCTCCTCTACGCGGATGATATTATATTCACGATTTGCTCCCCAACCTCCTCTATACCTTTCCTTCTCACAGAGCTAGATGAGTACAAACAGGTTTCAAATTGTACTATTAATATGGGGTAAGCAATGCTGATGTCCCTACATATCTCCGAGGAAGAATCCCGATTTCTTTCAAGTCATACCAGTTTCCAGATTACAAATAAAATACGTTATTTAGGAATTGAGGTGCCCGCTAGTCAGGTAGATCTCTTCAACCTTAATTACATCCCTCTACAAAAGGAGTCTCAGTTTTCCATAGCATCCTGGCACAGAGAGGGCCACCTCTCTTGGATGGGACTTCACATGTTGCAGGCATACCCACAAACATCCCACTTCACAGGGTGTTAGACAAAGGTGTGGTACATCCTCAGCTAGAGCTTTCCCAGCTATTGGGTCCTCCTTTTTATCAATAGTTCACCTACCGATAAATAAGACATGCTATACTCGCTAGCCCCTAAAGGCAAGATCTTACCAGAACACTCACCCCCCCTGGAAACCTTATGTAACACTCCCTCAATCTCTAGATCCCATATCTCCATAATCTATAAAATACTAAGAGGTTCCTTTCCCGTCAAGAAACCCTTACATCTCTAAATGGGAAATAGAGCTGAAAACTAATTTGACAGAATCTCAATGGAGCCACATATTTAGTGAGACAAAAAAATCATCCATCTCCATAAATATTGCTGAAATAAATTATAAACTGCTCTCCAGGTGATACCTGACTCCGCATCGCCTTCATAGTATCTTCCCAAATTCCTCCTCTTTATGTTGGAGGCACTGTAGGGGTACAAGTACATTATCCTACGTACTTTCTGGACACATATCTCTAAGAACATTAACAAGGTGCTGGGGACCTCAATAACACTCTCACCTATTATCATTCTTCTAAACAATACCCCATCCATCCCCTGTATATACAGGAATACATGCTTAATTGTGTGAAGCAATTAATACCCAGATTGTGGAAGAAAAGCGTGCTCCCTACGCTGCCTATGTGGCTAAAAGAAGTGGACCACATCTTAGCGTACACTATGCTTTTATTGGTAGGCAAGATTTTATTGCTGATGTTTTATTCTTGTGGAAACAAAAAACACTGTAATTGCTACAATAGTATGTCTGAGAATGATGAACTGCAAAGCTCAAATTAAAACTCTATTTGTCAGTGCTTTTTATTTGTTTATAATACTTATAACTGAGACGAACTGATGCACAGTATGGAATGTTGATGTACACATATACAGTAATCATCCTTTTGTTAGCCTTGATGGAAAAATGTAATTGTTCTGTACTTCTGTTTATTTGTTTGAAAAATCAATAAAATATTCAATTAAAAAAAATATATATTATGCTACAAAACTGCATTTCTTTCCTAAGATATGGTGAGTCCATGGCTTGAGTAATTACTGTTGGGAATATCACTCCTGGCCAGCAGGAGGAGGCAAAGAGCACCACAGTTAAACTGCTAAGTATCACTCCCTTACCCACAAACCCCAGTCATTCTCTTTGCCTTTGGTGCATAGAGGAGGTGACGTTTAGGTGTCTGAAAAATTTTTTTGATTTCATCTACTAGCAAGTTTTGGGGTATAGCTGTATTCCACGTCATTCCTTGCAGTCAATTAGTGGCTTTAAATCAGTTAGGAACTTGTAAAGAGGTACTTACTGCGTTTTCCTAACAATTGCTGCCCTAGTTTAGAAAGCCATAGTTGGCTACTCTGTCCTTTCTTTTTCAAAGGTCTCTGTGAAGAACTGTGTCTTCTCATACCTTGTAACTGTCTACATGCCGGACAGCGGAGCAGGTTAGTGCTTTTTCTTCCAGTTGATGAGACCATGCACTTAACAAATTAAAAGACACTGCTTTTTTATTGGGTCATAGATAATCCTGTTGTATGGGTTACACGGGGCATGAAGCAGGCACTGTAGCATGTGTGAGACTAACATTTAAACTCTTTTAAAAAGAAAGGGTAAAATGTTTTTATTAGGCTTTATTTTCTGACACATATTTACATGATAAAACAATTCAAGTTTAAACTGAAAGTAAGGCTGAATTTTCTATTTCAGCAGCTTATTAATTTCCCCTTTGCTTTAAAATAAAACAATGCAACATTTCAAACTGTCCGTTTTGAAAAAATAGTTATTTCTGGTACTCAGTGTACCAGGAATCTATTTTTAGTGCCTCTCTGTGTCACACCAGTAATTTGAACGGCTTTACTTCATAACGTTTCTGAGGAAAAAGTTATTTTTCTCCATTTCTGGGTGATCACTGATCCAGTCTTAATTGGTAGCGGCAAGGCACCTCAGTAATTGAGATGTGGGGTTGCCTGAGTGGTATTTTAGAAGTTTATTTGATGTTTATTAAATGTTTTTTCTTAACTTTTCTCACATAATTTTAGCTGTGGATCGATCCTAATTTGGGATAAAATTTAAAGTGCATTTTTTCCTTAGCATATTTTAATTGAATATTAAAATCTTTGAAACTTATCTGTACAAGTGTATTTACTGTTTCACAACATGTCTGATATGGAGCAAGAGCCTGCTCTCATGAATTCATGTTTATTATGTTTAGATGCACAAATTGCAGCTCCTATGCAGTTTTGTTCTTCATGTGTCAAGAAAACCTTGCAAAATAAAGGTAATGCTGTTAAAATAAAGGTGATGCTGTTAAAATAATACCTCAACTTTCTCCTGCTACATCCCAAGCCTCAATAGTGTCACATGCAGTGCCCTGCGGTTCCTCTATAACTCCTAGTGGAGTTTATTTAAAAGCAGAAATTGCTGCCCAGGTATCTTCAGTGGTATCTGTGACATTAGCTGCCATTCCCAGATTACAGGGAAAATGCAAGAGGAAATCTACAAATTCAGAAAGTAAGGTGTCTGTCCTCAGTTCTGCTTCCCAAGTGGCCCTTTCTCATAAGATGCATCGGGACTTTCTGAGGGTGAAATCTCAGATTTGGACAGTATAATTCCTTCTTCTGAGACTGAGGTGGTATCCTTCAGATTTAAGCTTAAACACCTTTATCTATTGTTAAAGGAGGTTTTAGGTACTTTAGATGACTCCGATACCCCTGTCGTTGTCACTCCTAAGAAATCTAGTAAACTTAATAGTTTCTTTGATGAACCTTCCACTTCAGAGGATTTTCCTGTGCTGGACCGTGCTAGGGAGATTATCTCACAGGAATGGGAGAAACCAGGGGTGTCATTTTCGCTGTCTCCCATTTTTAAGAAAATGTTTCCTGTTGAGGACTCCATTAAAGACCCTTGGTATACTGTACCCAAAGTTGAAAGGGCCATTTCTAATCTGGCTAAGAGAACCACTATTACTATTGAGGATAGCTGCTCTTTTAAGGATCCGATGCACAAGAAGCTGGAGGCTTATTTGAAAAAGATTTATGTTCATCAAGGTCTCCAATGGCAGCCCGCGGTGTGTATTGCCACCGTGACTAGTGTGGCATCTTATTGGTTCGATTCTCTTCAAGTAGAGACTTCCTTAAGTTAGCCAATTCCTTTATTGCAGATGCCATTTTACAGGTTGTTAGACTAGGATCTAAAACTTCTAGCTTCGATGTCCTAGCCCGCAGGGCGTTATAGTTGAAATCCTGGTCTGCGGACGTTTCCTCTAAAGTCAAGCTTCTGGTGATTTCTTACAAGGACAAAACCTTTTTTGGACCCGGTTTGGCAGAAATTATCTCTGATATTATGGGTGGAAAAGGGTCTTTCTACCTCAAGATAGGAAGAATAGGCCTAAAGGACTTCAGAGCAATTTTCATTCCTTTCGTAACTTCAGGAGAAAGCCTTCCCCTTCTTCTTCCAAGCAGGAACAATCCAATTCTTTTTGGAAACCCAGTCAGTCTTGGAACAGGGGGAAACAATCAAAGAAACCAGCAGCTGATTCCAAATCAGCATGAAGGGTTTGCCCCTGATCCGGGACTGGATCAGGTGGGGGGAAGACTTTCTAAGTTCTCTCAAGCCTGGATATGAGATTAACTGTGGTGTTCTTTACCTACTCCTGCTGGCCAGGAGTGATATTCCCAACAGTAATTAATCAAGCCATGGACCATATCCGGAAATAAATACATTTATCAAGTAAGCATAAATTGTGTTTTTCAGATGCACAGAAGATTGTATTCAAGAATGAATAGTGTTATTCCAGGCCTGCCCTTTGGGCAGGGCAAGGTGGGTACTCGCCCAGGGCCCTGTGATCTGGGCGGTATGAGAAGGAGCAATATACATCCTGTATTTAGTTTATGAAGAACTGCTTATGGTACTAGGAGGTGTAATATATAGTGTTATGCTTTACATAGCTATATAGTTTGTTTTTTTATAGGTGAATGTTGGGACAGGGGTGGGTCATAAAGGGGGGAGGGGATAAGAGCGCTTAGCTGATAGGCTCCACAAATTTGTCTTGCCAATGGCCCCACAAATGCTAAAGGAGGCCCTGCATTATTCTTTATGTGCAACTGATGAATGGTTGCCTTCTTAACTACAAATCTTATCTTTCTTCATACAATGGTTTGACAAATAGTTAAAGTCAGCTCCAGAGCAGCAATGCACTACTGGGACTTTGTGGAACACATCTGGTGAGCCAATGACACTGTTTCACCTGAACTTACTTTAGTATGCTTTTCAACAAAGTAAATTTGAAAACAGAAGTAAATTAAACAGGTTCTTAAAATTGCATGTTCTCTTTGAATCAAAAAATTGTATTTTACTTTTTCTTTTAAATCTCTTTATTTATAACCAATCAATAACACTGTAACATTAAAGGGACACTGTACCTAAAAAATGTATTTCGTGATTCAGATTGAGCACGAAATTTTAAGCAAATTTCGAATTTACTCCTATTATCAAATTTTCTTCATTCTCTTGGTATCTTTATTTGAAATGCAAGAATGTAAGTTTAGATGCCGGCCCATTTTTGGCGAACAACCTGGGATGTCATTGCTGATTGGTGGATAAATTCATCCACCAATAAAAAAGTGCTGTCCAGAGTACTGAAACCAAAAAAAAGCTTAGATGGCTTCTTTTTCAAATAATGATAGCAAGAGAACTAAGAAAAATTGATAATAGGAGTAAATTAGAAAGTTGCTTAAAATTGCATGCTCTTTCTGAATTACAAAACAAAAAAATTGGGTTCAGTGTCCCTTTAAGTATGTCTGTTTCACACCACGCAGGGTGTTTGAAGAAAACTTCCGGAAAAAAAAACAAAAAAAACAAAAAACAGATTTAATACAATCTTGGCAATTATCAAAACAATCATATCGTTACATACTTATGTCTTTGAACATTTTTTTTTTTTACCGTATTATTGGTTATTTCTTTTTTTTTCTAACAGAATTTAAAACAACACAGAACTACAAAAAAAAAAGACCCAAACCCTGCAGGGCCCTGCCCTGACGACCGGGGGCATGCGATCAGCTATTGGCTAGCTTTATCTGTCTAACCCCTTTTATGTATCAATATGCTTCTCTATAAAGCGAGATCCATCCGGCTGGAAAAAGCTCTAATAATACCAAGTCTGCAAAACTATTTGAACTCAAAAAAGGGCTTGAAATACGTTTCTGCGCTTGAAGAGGGTATGTTTTGATTATGGGGAGCCATCCCAGTATGAATTTTTTGATTTTTTTTTTTCACCTGCTAACTGTGAATGAAAGGATTCAAATATTATTTGATTTTGTACTTCCCTAATAAAAAGTGAAAAGCTCGGGGCTGTTTTCCCTTTCCAGAACCTTAATATAAGGTGTCTACCTAAAAGAATTATTGTGTTTAGTATATTTTTTTGTAAGGATTGATTATCCCTTGAAATTTTAAGGAAAACAATCTCTTCAGGCTCTAAGGTAATATCCGAGTTAAAAGTTTTATGAAAGTGACACTGAACCCAAATTTTTTTCTGTCGTGATTCAGATAGAGCATGCAATTTTAAGCAACTTTCTAATTTACTCCTATTATCAAATTTTCTTCATTCTCTTGGTATCTTTATTTGAAATGCAAGATTGAAAGTTTAGATGGCGGCTATTTTTGGTGAATAACCTGGGTTATTCTTGCTGATTGGTGGATAAATTCATTCACCAATTAAAAAGTGCTGTCCAGAGATCTGAACCAAAAAAGAAGCTTAGATGCCTTCTTTTTCAAATAAAGATAGCAAGTGAACAAAGAAAAATTGATAATAGGAGTAAATTAGAAAGTTGCTTAAAATTGCATGCGCTATCTGAATCACGAAAGAAAAAAATTTGGGTTCAGTGTCCCTTTAAGCCAGAATGTAATCTTCTTCCAAAACTGCAGTATCTTGGGGCATTGAGAAAACATATGTAATATGTCCGCTTTAGGATATGCACATCGTGGACAATTAAATGCATTTATTGGATACATTTTCCCTAGTTTATAGGGAGTAAGATAATAATTATTCAACAATTTCATATGGGATTCTCTCCAGCTCATTGAGATCCTGCATTTCTCTAATGCATTGAAACTTGCCTCTATTCTTGCCAAATCTATACCAGTAAAAAAGGGTATCCATATATTACTCAGATTATCTAAATACCTCTGGCTTTGCTTAGCCAGCATTATGTTATACAATAGTGAAATTGATGTAACTCCTACTTGGAACTTTTGAACACATATTCTAATATCCGACCATTCAGAGATTCTACCCTGACCCCATGCCTTATCAAAAAAAAAATGTCTGATTTGTAAGTATGCAAAAAAATAATTTCTCGACAGATCAAAATGCTGTGAAAGAGATTCATATAATATTAAATGATCTGAATCTTTTATAAGTTGATAAATATATTTCAAACCCTTTTCTTCCCATATTTTAAATACTTTCTGATTAATCCCTGGTGTAAATTCAGCATTACCCAGTATTGGTAAGAGTAATCTGTCCCGATTAGGGCACAAAATTTCTGCCACGCTATAACTATATTATTAATGGTAATTACACTTCTTACATTACCAGGAATTTTTTTACGTGAAGTATGCAAAATAGTTTTCAAAGAAAATGGATATATAATATACCTCTCAATATCAGGTGATGTGAACCAACTAGAATCTGCCAACCAGTCAAGTGCCACTTTAGCGAGAGCCGCTATATTATATAAGCCAATATTTGGTAATGCAAGACCTGCCACCTTGCGTTTTTG
Organism: Bombina bombina; assembly: GCF_027579735.1. Classification (NCBI taxonomy): domain Eukaryota; kingdom Metazoa; phylum Chordata; class Amphibia; order Anura; family Bombinatoridae; genus Bombina; species Bombina bombina. The sequence goes on along the minus strand of NC_069501.1, from coordinate 253,904,619 downwards.
CATAAATTTATTTAAAGAGATACGGCCTTGCTTCCCTTCCAGATGCATTTTGTAAACATGGTATATATTTTACTTATATCCACTTTTTTTAACAATAATGGGAGATTCTGAAGTGGGTACAATAATCGTGGGAATACAATCATTTTGATAAGGCTAACTCTAGCAGATATTGATAAAGGTAAAGGCGTCCACATTTCTAAATCCACTTTTATCTTTTGAAAAAGTCTGTGAAAGTTTAATTTGTATCAGCTTTGTGGGTTTTTATGCAACTGTATACCTAGATATGTAAGTGAGTCTACAACTCTAAAAGGGAATTCTTGTAAACTAGATTTTGTCTTGTGAACCCACATTAATTCACGTTTAGCATAATTTATTACGTATCCGGAGAAGGAGCTAAAAAGATTTAAACATGTTTGAATTAAAGGAATTGAGTGCAGCGTATTATAGAGAAGGATCAACAGGTCGTCTGCATATAATAGAATTTTTAATGTTTGAGTAGACATCGGAATCCCTTCATACACTTTCCTTAACCAGATAGCCAGGGGTTCCAGTGCGATATTGAAAAGCAGAGGTGAGAGCGGACAGCCTTGTCTGGTTCCTTTCTTTAATAAAATTCCCGGTGTTAACGAGCCATTGATCAATAGATAGGATATTGGTTTTCTGTATACATCATGAATAAATTGAAGGAATTGATTTTTAAAGCCAAATTTTTCCAATGCATTAAACAAATATTCCCATTCAATTGAGTCAAAGGCTTTTTTGGCATCAAGTGTAAGCAGCGCTGCATCATATTTTAACCTTTTCCCTTTGATATTTTCTATATTCCACATATAGTTGTAACTTTACGGATATTTTTAGACGGTTTTCTTGAGACCATGAAACCTGTTTGATCAGGATGTATATTTTTATCCAGGCAACCCATTAATCTGGCTGCTACTATAGTAGTTAAAATTTTATAGTCTGCATTCAATACTGATATTGGTCTATATGAGGCCGGATCTTCTAGATGCTTACCTTTTTTTGGTATTAAAGTGATATTAGCTGCCGAAAAATAGGTTGATATTGGATTCTTATTAAAAAAATAATAATTAAAAAGTTTCTCTAATATAGGATTGATCTCAACTGTCAATATTTTAAGATATTCTACGGGTATACAGTCCGGATCTGCTGCTTTATTTAATCTAGCCTCTTTTATAGATTTTGTTACTTCCTGGCATGTTATTGGAGCATTGAGCATTACCAATTGTGCTTCAGTTATCTTTGGGATTTCAACTTGTGACCAAAATTGTACTTGACTGACATTATCACTCTTTATATTCGTATATATGCTGATAATAAGAAAGAAAGATTTTATGAATTATCTTTTAGATCAGTATATCTCTGCTCTCCTTTCTTAACTGCTAGTATAAAGTTCCTCCTCTTCCTATTCTTAATCAAATTAGCTAGATATTTGGCCGAGCAACCATAAAATCCTTTAAATTTAAATCTATGTCCCTTTCATGTCTTGCGTTGTTATAATTACCCCAGTTTATATCAGATGGATCATTAATATACTTTCTATATGTATTTTTGACATAATTTGCTAATTGCCTTTCCCTTGCTAATGCTTTCTTCTTCCTTATATACATATACGATTTGATTTCACCCCTTATTACAGCTTTAGATGCTTCCCAGAATGTCTCTATGGTATTGAGATGTGAAATGTTATAAGTACAATAATTTTTCCACTTCTGCTTCAACCAGTGAGAGAATCTAATATCATTATAAAGATAACGTGGGAAAGGGATGGTCTGGGTCTCTGTCTTTAGATTGTTCCCCAGGGAAAGTATAAGAGATATAATAGCATGATCTGATATACAGATCTCACTTATCTATGGTTCAATCTTTAAAATGGATAGAGATTCTGCCACAAGCAGAAAATCTATCCTCGAAAAGGATTTATGCGTTTTTGATTCACACGTATAAGAATGTAGATTCGGATTTTTAATCCTCCATATATCAACCATTTTAAGTTTGTGACAAAAACTTTTAAAATATTTAGCATGTTTATTATGCTCCTTCAGATTCTTTTTAGAGAATCTTTCTAGCTCTGGACAGAGAGATATATTGAAGTCACTTCCCAATATGAGATTATCTGATACATATGGAAATAATTTACCCTTGATTTTTTCCCAAAATTCCTTAGAGAATGTATTTGGGGCATAGATATTGCAGAGTACCAGTTCTATTCCATTGACTTGTATATGTAGAATAATGTATCTTGCTTCTATATCTAATTATGTTTTCAAGATTTTATAAGTTAGATCTTTATTTAGCAAGATGGCAACCCCAGATTTTCTACTAATACAAGGGGTTGCTACCACCTCTCCAACCCATTTTGATTTAAATTTAGGAATTTCTATGTCTTTTAGATGTGTTTCCTGGAGAAAGACAATGCTCGGCTTTTGTTTACCTAACTTTTTAATTATAAGTTTCCGCTTGGCCGGAGAGGTGACACCCCCTATATTCCAAGAGAGAATATTCAACTTTCTATCACTATCTTTAATCAGAAAATACTACTGGCTTTATTTAAAACATGTCCCTGGTGGGCGGGCAGTGTACCAAAATGGGCACTGGCCCATGGGGAAGAATAAATAAATAAATAAATAAAAATGCACCTATACTTATTAACCGAGTTTGTACATTACCCATGACTTTATCAGAAAAATATATTCCCAGAAGCATTTTATTACAATTGGATCTCCCTAACAAGGTTCCAATTGACCTATACTCTGTCTTTCTAATCATCCTTTATCAACTGTTTTTAGTATCTAAAATTTAAAAATTCCTTTGCTTCACTGGCTTCAGTAAATATATGTCTATCACCATTTTCCTCCACTATGATTTTTGCAGGGTATAACCTACGTGCTTTCATCCCCTTTTTAATAATCATTGTACATAATGGGGCCATTATTTTCCTTTTTTGGACTGTTTCACTCTTTTTCCCTGTACAATCTTAGAATTTCTACTTTATCCTGAAATCTCAATAATTTAAAGATACACATCCTTGGTCTTATGGTATTATTTTCAGAAAATCTCTTGGGACCTGTTCTGTGGGCTCTTTCTACAGGCAGGGGAAGAATCTCAGAGGGAAATCCTAGTATCTGTGGGATTATCTTACTTGTAAATTCCATTAAGTCGGTATACTCTAAAGTTTCAGGTAATCCTACTATTCTTATATTATTTCGTTTGGAGCGATCCTCCAGGCGAGCTTGCATACTTTGTATTTTAGATACTTGTGTTGTTAGAGATACTTCTTGTGTATTAACAAGATCCTCCAAATCCGAAATCCTATTCTCCGCTTCTGCCATTCTACTGGCAAATTGTTTCACTTCTACATTTAAAGAGGTCATTTCTACCGATATACCTGCTAACTCTTTCTTTATTATTTCAAACTGTGGAGTAAAGAGATTACTCAACTGGAGTATTAGGGCTTGGGTATCAAGTGTGGTAGGGTGTGTCTCTATTAAATCAGTACTAATATCTGCAGACCTGGTTTTCTTATCTTTTAATTTGGCAGGCATTATGGGTGAATGGTGTTGCTTTACCTGAGTTAAGTATTTTTCCATAGAGGAAGTGCATATAAAACAATAGGAGCAGTGTTCTGCTTGTGCAATGTGAAATTACACAGAAAATGATTGTGGGATGTGTAGATTTTTTTCTTTGTTTCCCATCTTTCTTTTTCCCCCCTTTATCTTGGTGCTCTGTTGTTTGTGCAAAAATAGATTGTAAAAAAAAACAAAGAAAAGAAAATATCAAAAAACAAACAAAAAGTGTTGTGATAAGTGCTGCTTGAAGCCTGTCTTACTCTTTTATCTGATACCCAGGGTCAAAGTTTCTAATAACAGAGTTTAGCTGTTTTTTATCACACTATTTCCCTTTTATATCACAATTGTTTATTCCTATTATGGATACTTAACCTATAATTCCAGGTTTTATATCATCTCAATATAGCCTTTTACCCTTTAAAAGATATGTTGTCTGAGTCGTCTGATACTGGAACCTTATATAATATCTTATAAGAAAGGCCTAGGTTTATTACTTATATGTGCGTTATACTCTAAATACTCAATGAGCAATTATTAAAATACAACCTAGTATATATAACCCCTTCATGGGTTTCATCAACAAGTCCCAGTTGGATCTAAATCTGATGATATTTTATTATGTTATATTGCTATGTAAAATGTCCTTAAAGTCAAGGGGGATAATCACACAGTTCTTTAAGATGTACAGTATGTCAATCTTTTCCTTTTCCTTTCTCCTATCCTTCTTTTTCCCCTCTCTCTCTCTCTTTTGTTTCTTGTTCCTCCTTCTTCCTTTTTCTTTATTACGGTTATAGGTTATTGCCTTTTTCTCCTTTTACTTTTTCTTTCTCTTTCCCTTACTTTTTCCAGTAGTTAGCGATATTTTCCACCTTTTATATTTCCTTTTTATCTTTCAAATGACTATAGGGCTCCCGCTGTAATAATAAGAGGTCTAATTGTATCAGTTCATCATGCACTTTCCATTATAGAGCCACATAATTTTTCATAAGACTGCACAGGTACTGTATCTTGATATGAAAAAGAGTTCCTTAGATTATACACAGGTCCTCTGCGGTTATATCAATCTGTATATTCTTTTGCCTTTCTGCTGATATGTTATCCTTCTGCAGATAGACCCAATTATTTAATATACTAATATTCGGCTATTTTAACAACTAGCCCAAAAACTGTGCTTGTTCCCAGTTTGTATAAAAGGGGACAAAAAAAACGATCCTTTGTTTAATATATATTCAAGAAACTTTGTACCTCCAAGTGTAGTGCTCCCTTCTTCTCCCTTTTTAGTATAAACCTCATAGAGACTCAGTCCTTCTTAATTAAAGTCATAGCGTAGATTATGCAGAAAATATGTGAGCATATAGGGGTTATTACAAATTATCACATTCAACCAGTGGATCCTACCAATATATCTTACAGTACCATAGACCCCGGATATATATTCACTGAGGTAGAGAAGAAAATAAAAATGTTTCAAACCGTGTCTTGCCTGCAACGCTATCTCTGCTGTGGAGTGGTCTAGAGGAGGGCTCAATGTCGCTGCTTGTTATCCTCAGCCTCGGCGTTCAACCGCGAGGCAGGAGCAGCAGGCCCGGATCTCTCCGTGCCCACTATACTCCCGCCTACCAGCGGGCAGCCTGGCTTCGAGTAGCTGTTATATTCCACCCGTCCTCTGTTTCCGTCTCACAATTTCGCGGCTCAGAGCTCCGCTTGGTCACTGACACTTCTTATGCGTCGGGTTGTCCGGTCTTAGTGTAGGTGCAGCGGCCTCCACTGCTTAACTGCTATTGCGACTTCTGCTGCTCCGAGAACTTGCCCGTATAGTGCCCAACACGGCTCCAGATAGATACCGAGCAAATGGGCCGTGAGCTTGGGTCGGTAGATCTTACAGCTCTCGTTCTCACTGCTTGTCATTCGCAGCGTGTGTCGTGAGCTCCACTACTACCGGAAGTCCTCGATCGTATTTTACTTTTTAACATCCCTTAATGTCTATTACCATGGTGCACATGGAATGACTGTTTGGGGCAAGAATTAAAACGAAACTCTAGTTTTCCCATGAGAGCCTCCCACCATATAAAATTTAAATAACTAAAACTCCTTTCTTTAATACAAACAAAACCTTTATAAAAAATGAATCACTCTCAGTAATGCAATAAATTGGGACATTGGGTGCAGGTAATAAAGTAAATAACCTCCCAAATAACAACATCTCAAATACTTACTTATGATAATCTATTAATCACCACAGGTTCTACTGGGACACATCTGAGAGGATAGGAACAATGTCAGAACTGAATAAGTTCTTATTATGCTATGTGTATAACAATATTAAAGGGACGTGAGGCACAACATGTTTCTTTCATGATTCAGATTGAGCATTCAATTTAAAACAACTTTCCATTTTACTTCTATTTTCAAATGTACCTTATTCTCTTAGTATCTTTTGTTGAAAGATCAGCAATGCACTACTTGGGAGCTATCCAAACACATCAAGTGAGCTAATGAAAAGAGGTGAATACATGCAACCACCAATCAGCAGCTAGCTCCCAGTAGTGCATTGCTGCTCCTTAGCCTAACTATGTATGCTTAAAAAAAAAAAAAAAAAGGTACCAAGAGAAAGAATCACATTTGCTAATAGAAATAAAGAGGAAGGTTGTTTAAATTTGCATAATCTATCTAAATTGTTAAAAAAAAAAATTATATTATTTTTATTGAGGACAACAAAATAAATACAACACAAGATTCAAACATTTTGAGTAGGTACATCATATCTAAAAAATTGACGCATGCTTAGTAAGGTCCTCATTTTGTCCCCTTGTGGTCACATGGTCACTTTTGGACCTATACTATTTAAAAATAAATGCCTAGATTACGAGTCTTGCGTTAGCCTTAAAAAGCAGCTTTGAGAGGTCCCAACGCTGCTTTTTAACGCCCGCTGGTATTACGAGTCATGCAGGTACAGGTGTACCACTCACTTTTTTTCCGCGTCTCGAGCATACCGCAAATCCACTTGCGTATCCTATCTTTTCAATGGGATTTTCCTAACGTCGGTATTACGAGTCTCGGAAAAAGTGAGCTGTAGACCCTCTCCTGTCAAGACTCCTACCGCATTTAAAAGTCAGTAGTTAAGAGTTTTATGGGCTAACGCCGTAACATAAAACTCTTAACTAAAGTGCTAAAAAGTACACTAACACCCATAAACTACCTATTAATCCCTAAACCAAGACCCACCCCACATCGCAAACACTTAAATAAAACTTTTAACCCCTAATCTGCGGACCGGACATCGCCGCCACTTTAATAAATATATTAACCCCTAAACCGCCGCACTCCAGCCTCGCAAACATTAGTTACATTTTATTAACCCCTAATCTGCCATCCCTAACATCGCCGACACCTACCTATATTTATTAACCCCTAATCTGCCGCTGCATCGTCGCTGCCACTATATTAAAGTTATTAACCCCTAAATCTAAGTCTAACCCTAACCCTAACACCCCCCTAACTTAAATATAATTTAAATAAATCTAAATAAAATTACTACAATTAAATAAATTATTCCTATTTAAAACTAAATACCTATAAAATAAACCCTAAGATAGCTACAATATAACTAATAGTTACATTGTAGCTATCTCAGGGTTTATTTTTATTTTACAGGCAACTTGTACGAAAAAAACAAACACTAAATTACAGAAAATAATAAAATAATTACATTTTTTAAACTAATTAAACCTAATCTAATCCCCCTAATAAAATAAAAATGCCCCCCAAAATAATAAAAATCCCTACCCTATACTAAATTACAAATAGCCCTTAAAAAGTAATCAGCTCTTTTACCTGTAAAAAAAAAAATACAAACCCCCCCAACATTAAAACCCACCACCCACACACCCAACCCTACTCTAAAACCCACCCAATCCCCCCTTAATAAAAAACTTAACACTAACCCCTTGAAGATCACCCTACCTTGAGACGTCTTCACCCAACCGGGCAGAAGTGGTCCTCCAGACAGCCAGAAGTCTTCATCCAATCCGGGCAGAAGAGGTCCTCCAGACGGCTTCATCCAGGCGGCATTGTCTATCTTCATCCATCCGGAGTGGAGCGGGTCCATCTTCAAGCCAACCGACGCAGAGCATCCTCTTCTTCCGCCGACTCCCGACGAATGAAAGTTTCTTTAAATGACGTCATCCAAGATGGTGTCCCTTGAATTCTGATTGGCTGATAGGATTCTATCAGCCAATCGGAATTAAGGTAGGAAAAATCCTGTTGGCTGATGCAATCAGCCAATAGAATTGAAGTTCAATCCTATTGGCTGATCCAATCAGCCAATAGGATTGAGCTCGCATTCTATTGGCTGTTCCAATCAGCCAATAGAATGCAAGCTCAATTCTATTGGCTGATTGCATCAGCCAATAGGATTTTTCCTACCTTAATTCTGATTGGCTGATAGAATCCTATCAGCTAATCGGAATTCAAGGGACACCATCTTGGATGACGTCATTTAAAGGAACCTTCATTCGTCGGGAGTCGTCGGAAGAAGAGGATGATCCATGTCGGTTGGCTTGAAGATGGACCCGCTCCTCTTTGGATGGATGAAGATAGAAGATGCCATCTGGATGAAGATTTCTGGCCATCTGGAGGACCTCTTCTGCCCGGATCGGATGAAGATTTCTGGTCATCTGAAGGACCACTTCTGCCCGGTTGGGTTAAGATGTCTCAAGGTAGGGTGATTTTCAAGGGGTTAGTGTTAGGTTTTATTAAGGGGGGATTGGGTGGGTTTTAGAGCAGGGTTGGGTGTGTGGGTGTGTGGGTGGTGGGTTTTATTTTTTATTTTTTTATTTTTTTTTATTGAGGTTATTCAAAAATACAACTTTATGCATACATTCAGAGGTTGGGACATCCAGTACTTGATATGGTACAATTATGTCAAACAGTGGATTACATAGACAAGTAAATAACAACCTCACTATTGCTCACACCCAACTACTGAACTCCAGCAATGAACCTCCTTTTATATTTCTATGTGTGAGTGTCCCCAAAACTGCAAAAGGTCACTCTTGGACCTATGATAACTGAAATAGCACAATATGGGGGCTCTAGTAATAGGTATGGCCACTTTTGGACCTTAAGTAGGTAATTAAACATAACGAGAAAAAAATGCTCTATATTTTGCTCTGCCAAATAACAAGTAGAGAAGCCACATTATGGGAGTACTCAACTACTACACAGGACATTGGCAAAGATATAGGCTAAGATCAGTCATTGCCCTAAGCTGTGGGGTCTGGATAAGTGTACCCTGTCCCTTGATTGATATTATATAGGATGAAGGAAAATAGGAAAAGGGGACCAGATGTCAGGTGAGGGGCCGGATTAAGCAGGATAAGTGGAATGGTCAGTGAAATTACTATTAGGAATGAGTAGCTAGCCTTACCTTTCGATAATATATCTATCTACTACAGAGCTAACCCTCTCAAACCCCATATGCGCTCCCCGTCTCCCTCCAAGAGCATTAAAGGCACTTTGTAACCCCACAATCCATATAAGACAATAGTGCTAAACAGTTTATAGCATGTAAGTGAAGAGCATAGGAAAACACACATACAGGGGGAAAATCATAGAAAATCAGACTATGTACAATTAAACTAAGCAACATTAATTAGTGCGTTACCATTTTCTCTATTGTCACTATAATAAACACAATAATAAGCACTTGTGACCATAGATAAGGTACCTAAACATTGATCTTGGCAAATAAATTTATAGACCTGTAATATAAAATGTTCCTGCATTATATATAACTGCAGTTGCAGAGCTCTGTACATGCTCTCAAAGTAGGCAAGAGAGAATAAAAAAAGAAAAAGGTTGCACGACAGAACAGAGTGTTCCACATGTTTAGCCGATTCCAGAACGTAATCAGCATTGAAGAAGAGTCTCCGTGCAAGATGAGGAACATAGCGTTGTAACGAGGGGAGCGTTCCACAGGACAGGTACCCCTGGGGGTTGAGCTATACCTTGTAGATGTTTGCCATCTGCTATAGGAAAGTTAGCAGCATAACTCGGCCCCACATCCTTGTACCTAAGCAATCGCCATTTTGTTTTCCGCCCGCTCCGCTGTGATCCAAAATCATTAACCCAGGTGCTATCCCCAGTAAGCCGTGAGGTCATCTTGTGGGCTGTGGAAATTGGGGGGGTTAGTGCTCAGTGACTTGGCCTGAAAGCCCGACAACTCCACTGCGGCATCTGGTGCGTTGGTCTGTGCCTCGGGTTCCTCAAAGCCTTGTGGCGTAATTAAGTTCTGATCGTGAGGACGCCTGTTTCCGTTAAGATCTAGCTCCAAACTTTCTTCCACGTCAGGGTTCACACTGTCCAGAGGGGTAAATTTCTCCATATTCCGCCTTGATGAAGTGTCCTTAAGAGCTGTCGCTGGGAAAAGCAATAACATTAGGTCTCTTTCAAGCTGTTTGTAGGACAGCCTGATCGCAGTTGCTATTGTATGCTCCCATGCTGTAACGGCTTCTAAAGCATCTCTCCTGTGCTCAATTATTCTTCACATATACCAGCACGCAATAAATTGGCTTTATGTGGCTCCTCAATAAAGGGCAGATTAAGAGCAAATTGTAAATGATAAGTTTTTTATTATCCTTTTGCAGGATATCGTAACCCCGGAGTTCGAGGGGGGGGGGGGTTAATTACATGCGGCAGCCCCAGACCTATGCTAAGGGCTCCATGTACGAAGCAGCGAAAGCTGCTCTGGAGCCTTTGCGGGGCAGGTTCGCATATGCGAGCCTGCTTCCCGCAATGTAAGAAGCAGCGGTCATTAGACCGCTGCTTCCTACACCCTACGCCACCTCTTAGGTGGCGAAGCAAAATCACTGAGAGCTCGCTCGCTCTCGGTGATTGACAGCCCCTTCAGTCGCGTGATTGGTCGCGCGACTGAAGGGGCGGGCATTACACACTCCGCTGAGTGTGTAATGATACATACGGGCAAGCGGATCAATAGATCCGCTGCCCGTGTGTAGCGGAGGCGGGCGGACAGCTTCGCAAGTTAAGAAGCTGTCCGCCCGCCTCTTAGTACATGGAGCCCTAAGAATCCTTTTCAAGTGTCTCTGGTGGTAATCAGTCTGCAACTTGATCACATCCAGTGGCAATATGGCTACTAGGCCCTTGTAAAATGTCTCTTGCGTAACTGTCCAGATATCCAAACTTTAACTAAAATAGTAATCCAAAAGTATAGAATGCTGCAGAATTATAATAAATTGCTTGGGTAAAATCACATATTCTCCAGGAGCTTCATTGAAATGTCCTGCCGCTTTGAGAGTAGGCTCCGCCCCCGGGTGGTGGGTTTTAATGTTGGGGGGTATTGTATTTTTTTTTTACAGGTAAAAGAGCTGATTACTTTGGGGCAATGCCCCGCAAAAAGCCCTTTTAAGGGCTATTTGTAATTTAGTATAGGGTAGGACTTTTTTATTTTGGGGGGCTTTTTTATTTTATTAGGGGGATTAGATTAGGTGTAATTAGTTTAAAAATTTGTAATAATATTTTTATTTTCTGTAATTTAGTGGGTTTTTTTTGTACTTTATTTTATTTTATTGTATTTAATTGTATTTAGTTTAGGGATTTAATTTAATTATAGTCTAGTGTTAGGTGTAATTGTAACTTAGGTTAGGTTTTATTTTACAGGTACTTTTGTATTTATTTTAGCTAGGTAGTTATGAAATAGTTAATAACTATTTAATAACTATTGTACCTAGTTAAAATAAATACAAACTTGCCTGTAAAATAAAAATAAATCCTAAAATAGATACAATGTAACTATTAGTTATATTGTAGCTAGCTTAGGGTTTATTTTATAGGTAAGTATTTAGTTCTAAATAGGAATAATTTATTTAATTGTAGTAATTTTATTTAGATTATTTTAATTGATATTTAAATTAGGGGAGGTGTTAGGGTTATGGTTAGACTTAGGTTTAGGGGTTAATAACTTTATTATAGTGGCGGCGACGTTGGGGGCGGCAGATTAGGGGTTAATAAATGTAATGTAGGGTTCAGCGATGTTGGGGTCAGCAGATTAGGGGTTCATAGGTATAATGTAGGTGGTGGCGGTGTCCGGAGCAGCAGATTAATAATATAATGCAGGTGTTGGCGATATCGGGGGCGGCTGATTAGGGGTTAATAAGTGTAAGATTAGGGGCGTTTAGACTCAGGGTTCATGTTAGGGTGTTAGGTGTAGACATAAAATGTATTTCCCCATAGGAAACAATGGGGCTGCGTTAGGAGCTTTACGCTTCTTTTTTGCAGGTGTAAGTTTTTTTTCAGCCGGCTCAATCCCATTGTTTCCTATGGGGAAATCGTGCAGAAGCACGTTTAGCCAGCTTACCGCTACCGTAAGCAGCGCTGGTTTTGAGGTGAGATGTGGAGCTAAATTTTGCTCTCCGCTCACTTTTCTGCGGCTAACGCCGGGTTTATAAAAACCAGTAATACCAGCGTTGTCTTAAGAGAGCGGTGAGAATAAAATGCTCGTTGGCACCACACACCATTACCGACAAAAACTCGTAATCTAGCCGATAGAGTCTAGGGGTTAACAATATGTAACATTGAAAAATAAAAAGATAAAAACTAAAATAAAAAGTTGCATCTCAAGGTAGATAATTAAAAGGACTGTTACGCTGACATATCCAGTTTAAACAACAGAAGAATAAAGATGCAAGCCACTAGAACTGTATGTTACAACAATATGAACACTAATACTTTCGTCATTAAAGGGACATGAAACCCCAAAAATGTATTTCATGATTCAGATAGAGAATACAATTTTAATCAAATTTCCAATTTACTTCTATTATCTAATTTGCTTCTTTATGTTATCCTTTGCTAAAATGTTTTTCTAGGCAAGTTTAGGAGCAGCAAAGAACCTAGGTCCTAGCTTCTGATTGGTGGCTAAATATATATATATATATATATACAGATTGTCATTGGCTCACCCATGTGTTCAGTTAGAAACCAGTAGTGCATTGCTGTTATTTCAGCAAATGATACCAAGAGAATGAAACAAATTAGATAATAGAAGTAAATTAGAAAGTTGTTTAAAATTGTATTCTCTATCTGAACCATGAAAGAAAATATTTGGGTTTCATGTCCCTTTAAACTCAAATAGATTGTATAAATAAACCTTGAAAACAGATATTTTAAGCTGAAATTGTATGAGGCTAAACCTTGCAGTAAGTCTGTACAGATAAATTAGCAGGCTAAACCTATCTGTTATGAATGCATGCTGTATAAAGTTAGGGAGGCAAACATCATTAATGTTCTATGAGGGTATCATCTTATGTTTACCAGATAGGTATCTAGTTAAAGGGACAGTCTAGGCCAAAATAAACTTTCATGATTCAGATAGAGCATGTAATTTTAAACAATTTTCCAATTTACTTTTATCACCAATTTTGCTTTGTTCTTTTGGTATTCTTAGTTGAAAGCTTAACCTAGGAGGTTCATATGCTAATTTCTTAGACCTTGAAGCCCACCTCTTTCAGATTGCATTTTAACAGTTTTTCACCACTAGAGGGTGTTAGTTCACATATTTCATATAGATAACACTGACTCACTAACTGAAAAAGGGGCAGTTTGCAGAGGCTTAGAAACAAGATAATCACAGAGGTTAAAAGTATATTATTATAACTATATTGGTTATGCAAAACTGGGAAATGGGTAATAAAGGGATTATCTATCTTTTAAAACAATAAAAATTCTGGTGTAGACTGTCCCTTTAACTATATAAATCAGGGCGTTGGGGCACCGCTTGGCTAGATCATATATTTAATTTAAATAGTTACTCCCTTTTTTTCTAGTGATTCCACATAATAAATGCAAGTTATTGCTATGTTATTGGGTCTGTAGTCGCACCTTATGTGTTGTGTATAATTTTCTCCTCCTCCACACCACCTCGGCCGCAAGCCGCAAGGAGGGGATGATGTATATTCAGATTATGTGATTTTGTTGTTCTGACTGCATCTGTGTAGGTATATGTAGGCAAGTCCTCCTTAAAGTATATATTGGAAGATGTCAAAGATTATTAGAGTAGTATTATTTAATATGATACATTTTACCGCTGTTGCTATAATGCAGTCAAGTATTCCTATGTTGTGATCATGTTTTCTGTGGAATGTGCATATAATACTAGATAATAGATTTGTGTAACTATTGTAGACATATAAGATAACATAGCATTGATAGACATGCCAGTTAAGATGTTGAGACTTTCCAGCGATAATAAATACATGAGGAGAAATACATTGCAATTGTGCCATCCACCCCTTAGGTTTAACAAAACAGTGGACACCTTACTGTGTAATGTGTGTATAAAATATGCAAACGGCTTTGCGAAGATATTATAAACATACAACTAAACGATTTACTTGTAAAACATTTCAACAAATAGCATGTGAATGATGATGTGTTATGTGAAGGCTATTTTCCCTTTAGGTTTAACAGCAGAAACCTTAATATCTATAGGGAGGGTGACCAGGAGATAATGGGTATGTCTTTTTCTCTGTTTGAAAAGTCTTATAAATGAATCAGCGTGTGATGTCGTAGCGAGGCTCAAGTCCCATGCCAGACCATATGGTGTGGTGTAAATTCCCTTCTGTATAGTGAAATCCAGGGTGCCGTCGGGAGTGAGGTTTTCAGACAAGGAACATAATGTCTCTGAGTCCATGATCTCCTGAGGGTCCCCCTCTAGCCAATCCGGGTTGGTTGCCCTAGCTCCGAGGTCTGTCCTTTCCGCATGTTCAATCTTGCTGTTTTATTATTGCCTTGTTTTGGTTGTATAATAGGAAGGGGCCCCCACTCACCAGCTGTAATACTCCTGACCAATATAAAATTGGTTTTGTTGCTCTTGTGTTTTAAGTCTCAGCAAAGTGGTTATATTTACTAAGATCAGAAACAGTGAGCTAATTAGTAACAAATACAGTAATGAATGACACTGGAAAAGAAACAACGTGTGTTTAATATAACACAGGTTTCCTATGAGCAGTGTTAGTTAGCAGTCTCAGGTTTCTGCTTAATGACTTGCTTAGAGGTAAATGTTCTGCAGGATAATCACTTCAACAAGTTGTTACAGGTGTTTGACTAGTACCGCAGACAATCTTCACACACTCACACTGGAAATAAAATATTTACAAGTCCCACACATTCTTTCACATCCTTTTGGAAGCATATATGAATATAACTGGTGGTTCAGTCACAGGTTAGTATGAATAATGCTTACGAATTCTTAGAGGTTTTATCGGCAAATAATCTTACCACTTCAGTCTCTAAGTAAGCAATCACAGTACCTTTGTCTTGGAAGGAAAATACCCGATGTGAGAAAAGATCCGGAGGGTTGTTTGTCCAACAGCGTGTGGAGAAGTGAGAAGCCGGTGAGAGTGTGACTTACTTCCGGTTGCGGTTAGGATGATCCGATACACAGCTGATGCTGGAAACACACACAGAGCGGAATATTGCGGCTGCAGAAAAGGCTGAATTGCTGGTTGTGGTAAAGGTTTGATTTGAATAAACCTCAAAGTGTAAACCTAATAAAGGTTACGATAAGCTGAATAATACAAAGGTTAAATTAACAGTGACCTGGTCTTAAGAACTATGAAAATAGAGCTAAACTCTTCACAGAGCAGGCTGAAACAAAGTACATCAATTAACAGGCAGTTTGAATATGGCAATGTGAGGTTTAAATAGGGTTTGGCTGTTGGTAGGAGGGATCTGTCCTTAAAGGTATATTACATCTCCCCCCCGTTAAGGAATCACCCCCGGTGATTCAGGGTGAGGTTTAGATGGGTAACGAAGATGGAAGCGCCTAAGGAGTCTTGGAGCGTTAATCTCTGAGTGATGTTGCCAAGAATTCTCTTCTGGTCCATAACCCTTCCATTGAATCAGATACTCTAGTCTCCTTCTCTTAATGCGAGACTCTAGGATTCTTTCTACCTCAAACTCTTCTTGGTTTTTTAGGAGTATGGGAGGAGGAACTGTCAAATCTAATCTGTTTCGGTCTGAAGTATATGGTTTTAATAATGAGACATGAAATGTATTATGTATTTTGTAATGTTGCGGTAGCTTTAGTTTCACTGCATTAGGATTGATGATTTTGTCAATTGAAAAAGGTCCTATATACTGATTAGCTAATTTTTTACTTGGTATCTGTAACCTTAGATATTTAGTAGAAAGAAGTACCTGATCACCTAACTTATAGTCTGGTGAGGGTCTGTGTCTTTGGTCATAATAATGTTTTTGTCTGTCTTTAGCTTGAACGAGGTGTGCCTTTATTTGTTCTAATCGATCTTGTAAGGTAGTGAGATAAGTTGTAGCACCTGGAGAATTGACTGGAGTATTTGAAAGAGTGGTTGATGTGGGGTGATAACCGTATGTGGCAAAAAATGGGGACATCTTTGTTGAAGAGGATAGAGAGTTATTGTATGAAAATTCTGCCAAAGGGAGGTATGTTACCCAATCATCTTGTAAATGTGTAATATAACACCTGAGGTACTGTTCTAATGTTTGGTTTAAACGTTCGGTTAACCCATTGGTTTGTGGGTGGAATGCTGTGGAGAAACGTGTGTCAATCTTTAGTGACTTACAGAGTGATCTCCAGAAAGCGGAGGTCAATTGAGTAGCCCTGTCAGTTATAATGGTTGATGGTAAACCATGTAGGCGAACAATAGCCCTAATGAATGTTTTTGCTGTTATAAAGGCACTAGGAAGAGCCTTTAAAGGTGTGAAGTGAGCTAATTTGGTTAATTGATCCACTACAACAAATATTGTATTATAATGTTGTGAATATGGTAAATCAACAATGAAGTCCATGGATATGGTACTCCATGGTCTATCAGGAATCGGTAGTGACGTCAGGTAACCTATAGGTTTCCTGTGCTCAACCTTGTTTCTAGCACAGACATCACAGCCAATGCCGTAGTCAGAAATAGTCTTTTCCATATGAGGCCACCAAAAGTTTCTTTTAGTTAACTCAATGGTCTTTTGGATTCCTGTATGTCCAGATAATAAATTGTCATGGGTGTTGTTCAATATGAGCTGTCGTTGAGACTCAGGAATGAATAATCTTCCATTATGGTAGAATAATCCTGTTGTTGAATCCTTAACACACTCTGGTGGTATGGAAGTCTCATTTTTAAGAGCTGATAATATTTCAGTCTCTAAACCAGTGAGTGCTCCCAAAATTTTTTCTTCTGGTATAATTGGTGTTGAGATGTGATGTGGCAAACTGGAATCAAACTGTCTTGATAAAGCGTCAGCTTTCGCATTTGCACTTCCTGGTCGGTATGTTATTAAAAAATTGAACCGATCCATAAAAAGTGCCCATCTTACTTGACGGGAAGAGAGTGTCTTGTTGGTCCTCAAGTATTCAAGGTTCTTATGATCGGTATAAATCAGAAAGGGTTCTTTAGTTCCTTCTAAGAGGTGTCGCCAATGTTCTAGTGAACGTTTTATAGCTAGTAACTCTTTGTCACCAATAGAATAATTACTCTCTGCTGGTATGAAAGTCTTTGAATAGAAAGCGATGGGATGATTCAGTTTGGTGTCCCTGTTCTGTTGTGATAAGACTGCTCCAATTCCAGAATTGGAAGCATCTACTTCCAATATGAATGCTTGATTGTAGTCTGGTAAAGTTAAAACTGGTGCTGAAGTGAAAAGTTCTTTTAGCTTAGTAAAAGCTTCTTGGGACTCTTTTGTCCAACAGAATTTGTGACTGCTACTAGTTAGTTGAGTAAGTGGTTTTACAACTGAGGAAAACCCTTTAATAAATTTCCTGTAAAAATTTGCAAACCCCCAAAACCTCTGGAGTGAGCGTGTGGTAGTAGGTTTTGGCCATTCTACGATAGCCTAAATCTTTTGTTGATCCATCTCAATCTTGTTGGGTTTTAGAATATACCCCAAGAATTTTATTTCTGATGTATGAAAGATACATTTTTCTAACTTGGCATATAACTTATTTTGTCTAAGTCTAGTTAAAACCCAACGAACGTGTTTCTCATGTTCGGCCATATTTTTTGAATATATTAAGATATCATCCAAATAGATTATTACGCAAACATCTGTGAGATCATGGAATATCTCATTTATGAAATTGCCGGAGCATTGCATAATCCGAAGGGCATAACGTTATATTGAAACAATCCGTATCTGGTGCGGAAAGCAGTCTTCCACTCATCACCCTTCTTGATACGGATTAGATTATAAGATCCTTTTAAATCCAGTTTTGAAAATACAGTGGCCCCCGTAAATCTTTCTAGTAACTCAGGGATTAAAGGGAGTGGATATCGGTTCTTTACTGTGATCTTATTTAGAGCTCTGTAGTCGATAATTGGACTTAAAGTTCCATCTTTGTTTTTTACAAAGAATATCCCAGCCGCTGCTGGAGAGGTTGAATGTGTAATGAAACCCTTCCTCAGATTATCATCCAAATAGGTACGTAAATCTTGGAGCTCATTTTGGTTCATTGGGTAAATTTTGCCATGAGGTATTTGTGATCCTGGAATGATGTCAATGGGGCAGTCAAATGCTCTATGTGGAGGTAAATTTTCAGCTTCTTTCAAATCGAATACGTCTGCCAGATCCTGATAAACACATGGAATACCCTGCTCCATAGTAGCAATGGAACAGTGAGGATAACAAGTCTTAGTACAATAGGTTGATTTTAGGTTTACTGTGTTTTGTGTCCAATCTATTTCAGGATTATGAATAACTAACCATGCATAACCTAAGATGACTGAGTGCTGTGCTATAGGTATAATATCAAAAGTTACATATTCAGTGTGGGCCTTGGATGTGGTTATTAAAAGTGGTATGGTGTGATGAGTGATTGGTCTCTTCTGAATGAATGTACCATCAATTAACTTGACAAAAACTGGGTTTGCTTTGCACACAGTGGGTATTTTATTCTTTTTTACATAATCAGTGTCAATATAATTTCCAGTCGTCCCAGAATCTATTAGTCATTCAGTCTGTAGGTTGTCTTGATCCCACTGTAAAGAAAGGGGAATAGTTAGATGTTGTGTCTTAGAGGTGTTATATATCTGTTTGATAGATTCTGTCTTACCCTTTCTTTGTTTTGATAGTAATGGACATTCACTAACAGAGTGCTCCTTATGTGCACAATATAGGCAGAGATTTGACAATCTTCGTCTTATCTTTTCTTCTGAGGTAAGTGGACCCCTTATAGTTCCTATTTCCATAGGTATAGGGTTAGATAAAGTCTTTTCTTGTGATGTAGGTGAGGGATAAGTGCGTCTAGAGACCGTCTCATAGACTGATTTTTCTACTTTGCGCTCTCTCAGACGTCTGTCCAGAGTAATACAGACTTTTATGAGAGCTGATAATGTTTCAGGCATTTCTATTCGTGAGAGCTCATCTTTTAAACTCTCAGATAATCCCAGCCTGAACTGATTTCTGAGGCTGACCTCATTCCATTTGGAGTCTGAGGCCCACATCTGAAAGTCAGTGATGAACTCTTCCACGGTTCTTTTGCCCTGTTTAAGAGCACGCAGTTTGGTCTCTGCGTTAATCTGTGTGTTAGTATCCTCATATAAGATAGACATAGCAGAGAAAAAATCCTGCAATGAATCCATTACAGGATCGTTTGTTTCATACAGCCTATTGGCCCATGTTCTAGGTTCCCCGAGTAAGTAAGATATAGTAGTGCAAACTTTTATTCTCTCACTATGGTAAGTCCTGGGTTTCAAAGTAAATAACAAATTGCATGCATTTTTAAAATCTCTGAAAACTGATCGTTTACCTGAGAAAGGAGTAGGAGGCTGAATTTGAGGTTCAGGAGTAGCCTGCTCCTTAGGGGTTAAACATTCTTTTATTAAGGCTTTTAAAGCTGTATTCTCTGCTTGCACCTCTGTTAAGCCACGTGCAAGGTAATCCAATTTTTGATGTATGTTAGAGAACTCATTCTGAATCTCTTGTGGTTCCATGACTTAAAGAGTAAACAAACAGATATTTTGGGCCTGTTAATACTGTAATACTCCTGACCAATATAAAATTGGTTTTGTTGCTCTTGTGTTTTAAGTCTCAGCAAAGTGGTTATATTTACTAAGATCAGAAACAGTGAGCTAATTAGTAACAAATACAGTAATGAATGACACTGGAAAAGAAACAACGTGTGTTTAATATAACACAGGTTTCCTATGAGCAGTGTTAGTTAGCAGTCTCAGGTTTCTGCTTAATGACTTGCTTAGAGGTAAATGTTATGCAGGATAATCACTTCAACAAGTTGTTACAGGTGTTTGACTAGTACCGCAGACAATCTTCACACACTCACACTGGAAATAAAATATTTACAAGTCCCACACATTCTTTCACATCCTTTTGGAAGCATATATGAATATAACTGGTGGTTCAGTCACAGGTTAGTATGAATAATGCTTACGAATTCTTAGAGGTTTTATCGGCAAATAATCTTACCACTTCAGTCTCTAAGTAAGCAATCACAGTACCTTTGTCTTGGAAGGAAAATACCCGATGTGAGAAAAGATCCGGAGGGTTGTTTGTCCAACAGCGTGTGGAGAAGTGAGAAGCCGGTGAGAGTGTGACTTACTTCCGGTTGCGGTTAGGATGATCCGATACACAGCTGATGCTGGAAACACACACAGAGCGGAATATTGCGGCTGCAGAAAAGGCTGAATTGCTGGTTGTGGTAAAGGTTTGATTTGAATAAACCTCAAAGTGTAAACCTAATAAAGGTTACGATAAGCTGAATAATACAAAGGTTAAATTAACAGTGACCTGGTCTTAAGAACTATGAAAATAGAGCTAAACTCTTCACAGAGCAGGCTGAAACAAAGTACATCAATTAACAGGCAGTTTGAATATGGCAATGTGAGGTTTAAATAGGGTTTGGCTGTTGGTAGGAGGGATCTGTCCTTAAAGGTATATTACATCTCCCCCCCGTTAAGGAATCACCCCCGGTGATTCAGGGTGAGGTTTAGATGGGTAACGAAGATGGAAGCGCCTAAGGAGTCTTGGAGCGTTAATCTCTGAGTGATGTTGCCAAGAATTCTCTTCTGGTCCATAACCCTTCCATTGAATCAGATACTCTAGTCTCCTTCTCTTAATGCGAGACTCTAGGATTCTTTCTACCTCAAACTCTTCTTGGTTTTTTAGGAGTATGGGAGGAGGAACTGTCAAATCTAATCTGTTTCGGTCTGAAGTATATGGTTTTAATAATGAGACATGAAATGTATTATGTATTTTGTAATGTTGCGGTAGCTTTAGTTTCACTGCATTAGGATTGATGATTTTGTCAATTGAAAAAGGTCCTATATACTGATTAGCTAATTTTTTACTTGGTATCTGTAACCTTAGATATTTAGTAGAAAGAAGTACCTGATCACCTAACTTATAGTCTGGTGAGGGTCTGTGTCTTTGGTCATAATAATGTTTTTGTCTGTCTTTAGCTTGAACGAGGTGTGCCTTTATTTGTTCTAATCGATCTTGTAAGGTAGTGAGATAAGTTGTAGCACCTGGAGAATTGACTGGAGTATTTGAAAGAGTGGTTGATGTGGGGTGATAACCGTATGTGGCAAAAAATGGGGACATCTTTGTTGAAGAGGATAGAGAGTTATTGTATGAAAATTCTGCCAAAGGGAGGTATGTTACCCAATCATCTTGTAAATGTGTAATATAACACCTGAGGTACTGTTCTAATGTTTGGTTTAAACGTTCGGTTAACCCATTGGTTTGTGGGTGGAATGCTGTGGAGAAACGTGTGTCAATCTTTAGTGACTTACAGAGTGATCTCCAGAAAGCGGAGGTCAATTGAGTAGCCCTGTCAGTTATAATGGTTGATGGTAAACCATGTAGGCGAACAATAGCCCTAATGAATGTTTTTGCTGTTATAAAGGCACTAGGAAGAGCCTTTAAAGGTGTGAAGTGAGCTAATTTGGTTAATTGATCCACTACAACAAATATTGTATTATAATGTTGTGAATATGGTAAATCAACAATGAAGTCCATGGATATGGTACTCCATGGTCTATCAGGAATCGGTAGTGACGTCAGGTAACCTATAGGTTTCCTGTGCTCAACCTTGTTTCTAGCACAGACATCACAGCCAATGCCGTAGTCAGAAATAGTCTTTTCCATATGAGGCCACCAAAAGTTTCTTTTAGTTAACTCAATGGTCTTTTGGATTCCTGTATGTCCAGATAATAAATTGTCATGGGTGTTGTTCAATATGAGCTGTCGTTGAGACTCAGGAATGAATAATCTTCCATTATGGTAGAATAATCCTGTTGTTGAATCCTTAACACACTCTGGTGGTATGGAAGTCTCATTTTTAAGAGCTGATAATATTTCAGTCTCTAAACCAGTGAGTGCTCCCAAAATTTTTTCTTCTGGTATAATTGGTGTTGAGATGTGATGTGGCAAACTGGAATCAAACTGTCTTGATAAAGCGTCAGCTTTCGCATTTGCACTTCCTGGTCGGTATGTTATTAAAAAATTGAACCGATCCATAAAAAGTGCCCATCTTACTTGACGGGAAGAGAGTGTCTTGTTGGTCCTCAAGTATTCAAGGTTCTTATGATCGGTATAAATCAGAAAGGGTTCTTTAGTTCCTTCTAAGAGGTGTCGCCAATGTTCTAGTGAACGTTTTATAGCTAGTAACTCTTTGTCACCAATAGAATAATTACTCTCTGCTGGTATGAAAGTCTTTGAATAGAAAGCGATGGGATGATTCAGTTTGGTGTCCCTGTTCTGTTGTGATAAGACTGCTCCAATTCCAGAATTGGAAGCATCTACTTCCAATATGAATGCTTGATTGTAGTCTGGTAAAGTTAAAACTGGTGCTGAAGTGAAAAGTTCTTTTAGCTTAGTAAAAGCTTCTTGGGACTCTTTTGTCCAACAGAATTTGTGACTGCTACTAGTTAGTTGAGTAAGTGGTTTTACAACTGAGGAAAACCCTTTAATAAATTTCCTGTAAAAATTTGCAAACCCCCAAAACCTCTGGAGTGAGCATGTGGTAGTAGGTTTTGGCCATTCTACGATAGCCTAAATCTTTTGTTGATCCATCTCAATCTTGTTGGGTTTTAGAATATACCCCAAGAATTTTATTTCTGATGTATGAAAGATACATTTTTCTAACTTGGCATATAACTTATTTTGTCTAAGTCTAGTTAAAACCCAACGAACGTGTTTCTCATGTTCGGCCATATTTTTTGAATATATTAAGATATCATCCAAATAGATTATTACGCAAACATCTGTGAGATCATGGAATATCTCATTTATGAAATTGCCGGAGCATTGCATAATCCGAAGGGCATAACGTTATATTGAAACAATCCGTATCTGGTGCGGAAAGCAGTCTTCCACTCATCACCCTTCTTGATACGGATTAGATTATAAGATCCTTTTAAATCCAGTTTTGAAAATACAGTGGCCCCCGTAAATCTTTCTAGTAACTCAGGGATTAAAGGGAGTGGATATCGGTTCTTTACTGTGATCTTATTTAGAGCTCTGTAGTCGATAATTGGACTTAAAGTTCCATCTTTGTTTTTTACAAAGAATATCCCAGCCGCTGCTGGAGAGGTTGAATGTGTAATGAAACCCTTCCTCAGATTATCATCCAAATAGGTACGTAAATCTTGGAGCTCATTTTGGTTCATTGGGTAAATTTTGCCATGAGGTATTTGTGATCCTGGAATGATGTCAATGGGGCAGTCAAATGCTCTATGTGGAGGTAAATTTTCAGCTTCTTTCAAATCGAATACGTCTGCCAGATCCTGATAAACACATGGAATACCCTGCTCCATAGTAGCAATGGAACAGTGAGGATAACAAGTCTTAGTACAATAGGTTGATTTTAGGTTTACTGTGTTTTGTGTCCAATCTATTTCAGGATTATGAATAACTAACCATGCATAACCTAAGATGACTGAGTGCTGTGCTATAGGTATAATATCAAAAGTTACATATTCAGTGTGGGCCTTGGATGTGGTTATTAAAAGTGGTATGGTGTGATGAGTGATTGGTCTCTTCTGAATGAATGTACCATCAATTAACTTGACAAAAACTGGGTTTGCTTTGCACACAGTGGGTATTTTATTCTTTTTTACATAATCAGTGTCAATATAATTTCCAGTCGTCCCAGAATCTATTAGTCATTCAGTCTGTAGGTTGTCTTGATCCCACTGTAAAGAAAGGGGAATAGTTAGATGTTGTGTCTTAGAGGTGTTATATATCTGTTTGATAGATTCTGTCTTACCCTTTCTTTGTTTTGATAGTAATGGACATTCACTAACAGAGTGCTCCTTATGTGCACAATATAGGCAGAGATTTGACAATCTTCGTCTTATCTTTTCTTCTGAGGTAAGTGGACCCCTTATAGTTCCTATTTCCATAGGTATAGGGTTAGATAAAGTCTTTTCTTGTGATGTAGGTGAGGGATAAGTGCGTCTAGAGACCGTCTCATAGACTGATTTTTCTACTTTGCGCTCTCTCAGACGTCTGTCCAGAGTAATACAGACTTTTATGAGAGCTGATAATGTTTCAGGCATTTCTATTCGTGAGAGCTCATCTTTTAAACTCTCAGATAATCCCAGCCTGAACTGATTTCTGAGGCTGACCTCATTCCATTTGGAGTCTGAGGCCCACATCTGAAAGTCAGTGATGAACTCTTCCACGGTTCTTTTGCCCTGTTTAAGAGCACGCAGTTTGGTCTCTGCGTTAATCTGTGTGTTAGTATCCTCATATAAGATAGACATAGCAGAGAAAAAATCCTGCAATGAATCCATTACAGGATCGTTTGTTTCATACAGCCTATTGGCCCATGTTCTAGGTTCCCCGAGTAAGTAAGATATAGTAGTGCAAACTTTTATTCTCTCACTATGGTAAGTCCTGGGTTTCAAAGTAAATAACAAATTGCATGCATTTTTAAAATCTCTGAAAACTGATCGTTTACCTGAGAAAGGAGTAGGAGGCTGAATTTGAGGTTCAGGAGTAGCCTGCTCCTTAGGGGTTAAACATTCTTTTATTAAGGCTTTTAAAGCTGTATTCTCTGCTTGCACCTCTGTTAAGCCACGTGCAAGGTAATCCAATTTTTGATGTATGTTAGAGAACTCATTCTGAATCTCTTGTGGTTCCATGACTTAAAGAGTAAACAAACAGATATTTTGGGCCTGTTAATACTGTAATACTCCTGACCAATATAAAATTGGTTTTGTTGCTCTTGTGTTTTAAGTCTCAGCAAAGTGGTTATATTTACTAAGATCAGAAACAGTGAGCTAATTAGTAACAAATACAGTAATGAATGACACTGGAAAAGAAACAATGTGTGTTTAATATAACACAGGTTTCCTATGAGCAGTGTTAGTTAGCAGTCTCAGGTTTCTGCTTAATGACTTGCTTAGAGGTAAATGTTCTGCAGGATAATCACTTCAACAAGTTGTTACAGGTGTTTGACTAGTACCGCAGACAATCTTCACACACTCACACTGGAAATAAAATATTTACAAGTCCCACACATTCTTTCACATCCTTTTGGAAGCATATATGAATATAACTGGTGGTTCAGTCACAGGTTAGTATGAATAATGCTTACGAATTCTTAGAGGTTTTATCGGCAAATAATCTTACCACTTCAGTCTCTAAGTAAGCAATCACAGTACCTTTGTCTTGGAAGGAAAATACCCGATGTGAGAAAAGATCCGGAGGGTTGTTTGTCCAACAGCGTGTGGAGAAGTGAGAAGCCGGTGAGAGTGTGACTTACTTCCGGTTGCGGTTAGGATGATCCGATACACAGCTGATGCTGGAAACACACACAGAGCGGAATATTGCGGCTGCAGAAAAGGCTGAATTGCTGGTTGTGGTAAAGGTTTGATTTGAATAAACCTCAAAGTGTAAACCTAATAAAGGTTACGATAAGCTGAATAATACAAAGGTTAAATTAACAGTGACCTGGTCTTAAGAACTATGAAAATAGAGCTAAACTCTTCACAGAGCAGGCTGAAACAAAGTACATCAATTAACAGGCAGTTTGAATATGGCAATGTGAGGTTTAAATAGGGTTTGGCTGTTGGTAGGAGGGATCTGTCCTTAAAGGTATATTACATCTCCCCCCCGTTAAGGAATCACCCCCGGTGATTCAGGGTGAGGTTTAGATGGGTAACGAAGATGGAAGCGCCTAAGGAGTCTTGGAGCGTTAATCTCTGAGTGATGTTGCCAAGAATTCTCTTCTGGTCCATAACCCTTCCATTGAATCAGATACTCTAGTCTCCTTCTCTTAATGCGAGACTCTAGGATTCTTTCTACCTCAAACTCTTCTTGGTTTTTTAGGAGTATGGGAGGAGGAACTGTCAAATCTAATCTGTTTCGGTCTGAAGTATATGGTTTTAATAATGAGACATGAAATGTATTATGTATTTTGTAATGTTGCGGTAGCTTTAGTTTCACTGCAGTAGGATTGATGATTTTGTCAATTGAAAAAGGTCCTATATACTGATTAGCTAATTTTTTACTTGGTATCTGTAACCTTAGATATTTAGTAGAAAGAAGTACCTGATCACCTAACTTATAGTCTGGTGAGGGTCTGTGTCTTTGGTCATAATAATGTTTTTGTCTGTCTTTAGCTTGAACGAGGTGTGCCTTTATTTGTTCTAATCGATCTTGTAAGGTAGTGAGATAAGTTGTAGCACCTGGAGAATTGACTGGAGTATTTGAAAGAGTGGTTGATGTGGGGTGATAACCGTATGTGGCAAAAAATGGGGACATCTTTGTTGAAGAGGATAGAGAGTTATTGTATGAAAATTCTGCCAAAGGGAGGTATGTTACCCAATCATCTTGTAAATGTGTAATATAACACCTGAGGTACTGTTCTAATGTTTGGTTTAAACGTTCGGTTAACCCATTGGTTTGTGGGTGGAATGCTGTGGAGAAACGTGTGTCAATCTTTAGTGACTTACAGAGTGATCTCCAGAAAGCGGAGGTCAATTGAGTAGCCCTGTCAGTTATAATGGTTGATGGTAAACCATGTAGGCGAACAATAGCCCTAATGAATGTTTTTGCTGTTATAAAGGCACTAGGAAGAGCCTTTAAAGGTGTGAAGTGAGCTAATTTGGTTAATTGATCCACTACAACAAATATTGTATTATAATGTTGTGAATATGGTAAATCAACAATGAAGTCCATGGATATGGTACTCCATGGTCTATCAGGAATCGGTAGTGACGTCAGGTAACCTATAGGTTTCCTGTGCTCAACCTTGTTTCTAGCACAGACATCACAGCCAATGCCGTAGTCAGAAATAGTCTTTTCCATATGAGGCCACCAAAAGTTTCTTTTAGTTAACTCAATGGTCTTTTGGATTCCTGTATGTCCAGATAATAAATTGTCATGGGTGTTGTTCAATATGAGCTGTCGTTGAGACTCAGGAATGAATAATCTTCCATTATGGTAGAATAATCCTGTTGTTGAATCCTTAACACACTCTGGTGGTATGGAAGTCTCATTTTTAAGAGCTGATAATATTTCAGTCTCTAAACCAGTGAGTGCTCCCAAAATTTTTTCTTCTGGTATAATTGGTGTTGAGATGTGATGTGGCAAACTGGAATCAAACTGTCTTGATAAAGCGTCAGCTTTCGCATTTGCACTTCCTGGTCGGTATGTTATTAAAAAATTGAACCGATCCATAAAAAGTGCCCATCTTACTTGACGGGAAGAGAGTGTCTTGTTGGTCCTCAAGTATTCAAGGTTCTTATGATCGGTATAAATCAGAAAGGGTTCTTTAGTTCCTTCTAAGAGGTGTCGCCAATGTTCTAGTGAACGTTTTATAGCTAGTAACTCTTTGTCACCAATAGAATAATTACTCTCTGCTGGTATGAAAGTCTTTGAATAGAAAGCGATGGGATGATTCAGTTTGGTGTCCCTGTTCTGTTGTGATAAGACTGCTCCAATTCCAGAATTGGAAGCATCTACTTCCAATATGAATGCTTGATTGTAGTCTGGTAAAGTTAAAACTGGTGCTGAAGTGAAAAGTTCTTTTAGCTTAGTAAAAGCTTCTTGGGACTCTTTTGTCCAACAGAATTTGTGACTGCTACTAGTTAGTTGAGTAAGTGGTTTTACAACTGAGGAAAACCCTTTAATAAATTTCCTGTAAAAATTTGCAAACCCCCAAAACCTCTGGAGTGAGCGTGTGGTAGTAGGTTTTGGCCATTCTACGATAGCCTAAATCTTTTGTTGATCCATCTCAATCTTGTTGGGTTTTAGAATATACCCCAAGAATTTTATTTCTGATGTATGAAAGATACATTTTTCTAACTTGGCATATAACTTATTTTGTCTAAGTCTAGTTAAAACCCAACGAACGTGTTTCTCATGTTCGGCCATATTTTTTGAATATATTAAGATATCATCCAAATAGATTATTACGCAAACATCTGTGAGATCATGGAATATCTCATTTATGAAATTGCCGGAGCATTGCATAATCCGAAGGGCATAACGTTATATTGAAACAATCCGTATCTGGTGCGGAAAGCAGTCTTCCACTCATCACCCTTCTTGATACGGATTAGATTATAAGATCCTTTTAAATCCAGTTTTGAAAATACAGTGGCCCCCGTAAATCTTTCTAGTAACTCAGGGATTAAAGGGAGTGGATATCGGTTCTTTACTGTGATCTTATTTAGAGCTCTGTAGTCGATAATTGGACTTAAAGTTCCATCTTTGTTTTTTACAAAGAATATCCCAGCCGCTGCTGGAGAGGTTGAATGTGTAATGAAACCCTTCCTCAGATTATCATCCAAATAGGTACGTAAATCTTGGAGCTCATTTTGGTTCATTGGGTAAATTTTGCCATGAGGTATTTGTGATCCTGGAATGATGTCAATGGGGCAGTCAAATGCTCTATGTGGAGGTAAATTTTCAGCTTCTTTCAAATCGAATACGTCTGCCAGATCCTGATAAACACATGGAATACCCTGCTCCATAGTAGCAATGGAACAGTGAGGATAACAAGTCTTAGTACAATAGGTTGATTTTAGGTTTACTGTGTTTTGTGTCCAATCTATTTCAGGATTATGAATAACTAACCATGCATAACCTAAGATGACTGAGTGCTGTGCTATAGGTATAATATCAAAAGTTACATATTCAGTGTGGGCCTTGGATGTGGTTATTAAAAGTGGTATGGTGTGATGAGTGATTGGTCTCTTCTGAATGAATGTACCATCAATTAACTTGACAAAAACTGGGTTTGCTTTGCACACAGTGGGTATTTTATTCTTTTTTACATAATCAGTGTCAATATAATTTCCAGTCGTCCCAGAATCTATTAGTCATTCAGTCTGTAGGTTGTCTTGATCCCACTGTAAAGAAAGGGGAATAGTTAGATGTTGTGTCTTAGAGGTGTTATATATCTGTTTGATAGATTCTGTCTTACCCTTTCTTTGTTTTGATAGTAATGGACATTCACTAACAGAGTGCTCCTTATGTGCACAATATAGGCAGAGATTTGACAATCTTCGTCTTATCTTTTCTTCTGAGGTAAGTGGACCCCTTATAGTTCCTATTTCCATAGGTATAGGGTTAGATAAAGTCTTTTCTTGTGATGTAGGTGAGGGATAAGTGCGTCTAGAGACCGTCTCATAGACTGATTTTTCTACTTTGCGCTCTCTCAGACGTCTGTCCAGAGTAATACAGACTTTTATGAGAGCTGATAATGTTTCAGGCATTTCTATTCGTGAGAGCTCATCTTTTAAACTCTCAGATAATCCCAGCCTGAACTGATTTCTGAGGCTGACCTCATTCCATTTGGAGTCTGAGGCCCACATCTGAAAGTCAGTGATGAACTCTTCCACGGTTCTTTTGCCCTGTTTAAGAGCACGCAGTTTGGTCTCTGCGTTAATCTGTGTGTTAGTATCCTCATATAAGATAGACATAGCAGAGAAAAAATCCTGCAATGAATCCATTACAGGATCGTTTGTTTCATACAGCCTATTGGCCCATGTTCTAGGTTCCCCGAGTAAGTAAGATATAGTAGTGCAAACTTTTATTCTCTCACTATGGTAAGTCCTGGGTTTCAAAGTAAATAACAAATTGCATGCATTTTTAAAATCTCTGAAAACTGATCGTTTACCTGAGAAAGGAGTAGGAGGCTGAATTTGAGGTTCAGGAGTAGCCTGCTCCTTAGGGGTTAAACATTCTTTTATTAAGGCTTTTAAAGCTGTATTCTCTGCTTGCACCTCTGTTAAGCCACGTGCAAGGTAATCCAATTTTTGATGTATGTTAGAGAACTCATTCTGAATCTCTTGTGGTTCCATGACTTAAAGAGTAAACAAACAGATATTTTGGGCCTGTTAATACTGTAATACTCCTGACCAATATAAAATTGGTTTTGTTGCTCTTGTGTTTTAAGTCTCAGCAAAGTGGTTATATTTACTAAGATCAGAAACAGTGAGCTAATTAGTAACAAATACAGTAATGAATGACACTGGAAAAGAAACAACGTGTGTTTAATATAACACAGGTTTCCTATGAGCAGTGTTAGTTAGCAGTCTCAGGTTTCTGCTTAATGACTTGCTTAGAGGTAAATGTTCTGCAGGATAATCACTTCAACAAGTTGTTACAGGTGTTTGACTAGTACCGCAGACAATCTTCACACACTCACACTGGAAATAAAATATTTACAAGTCCCACACATTCTTTCACATCCTTTTGGAAGCATATATGAATATAACTGGTGGTTCAGTCACAGGTTAGTATGAATAATGCTTACGAATTCTTAGAGGTTTTATCGGCAAATAATCTTACCACTTCAGTCTCTAAGTAAGCAATCACAGTACCTTTGTCTTGGAAGGAAAATACCCGATGTGAGAAAAGATCCGGAGGGTTGTTTGTCCAACAGCGTGTGGAGAAGTGAGAAGCCGGTGAGAGTGTGACTTACTTCCGGTTGCGGTTAGGATGATCCGATACACAGCTGATGCTGGAAACACACACAGAGCGGAATATTGCGGCTGCAGAAAAGGCTGAATTGCTGGTTGTGGTAAAGGTTTGATTTGAATAAACCTCAAAGTGTAAACCTAATAAAGGTTACGATAAGCTGAATAATACAAAGGTTAAATTAACAGTGACCTGGTCTTAAGAACTATGAAAATAGAGCTAAACTCTTCACAGAGCAGGCTGAAACAAAGTACATCAATTAACAGGCAGTTTGAATATGGCAATGTGAGGTTTAAATAGGGTTTGGCTGTTGGTAGGAGGGATCTGTCCTTAAAGGTATATTACACCAGCGTGGGTATACATCATACTAGTATCTATACTTTTCAGCTGATTGCAGGTTATTGATGTAGACTTCAGCTCAAATTGATGGCCAGAATGTTCCCGCTTCTGTTGATCCGGTGATATTGGATGGCGTACAGCTTTAGCATTGTACCAATATGCGCTCTCTATTGCTTTATAGTTGTCGTCCGACGGTAGCTTTGAAATTATTGTTGCCAGCTTGCCATATGGTTGTATGATATGTCCGGTCACTGGAACGTAGTGCCGGTCGGTCTCTTTAAGCTTTGAGGCTGTGTCAGGCTTGTGAATTGTAGGCTGTTGCCTTGTGGATTTCCAGGTTTTGTGGCATCTATAAGGAGTTGTAGTTTGTGTTCTGGAAGTGCTTTGTCAATTAGGGTTTGCATCATGGCTTCTATTTTGGCGAGTCGGAAGTCAATCATGTCAGGAAGATCGTTTACCCGCATGGCGGTATTTGGATGCAGCATTTTCCTCCGTAGTATATTTGTACCGTGCAGGGGTTTATAGCTGTTCTAAGAGGCAATGGATGCTGTTAGAGGTTTGGAGTGTTATTTTAGTTTAGTTATATAACCAGTTCTGGTGGAACACCCCGGGTGACCGGGGGGGAACACTGCCTGTGAGTTTGCCACCGCTACAGGCCTCAACTGTCCTGTTTCAACTCTGGGGTCATTAATAAAGCAGCGTAATGAGGCTTAGATGATATAGGAGTACGATATCAATTGTTTTGTGTATAGATGCTGTGGTTTTAGGGTGGTAATTGGCGGATTATTGCCTCTTCTCCCGGAGCTCCGGAAAGATGAAGTCGCTCATAGCCACTGCTAAGACACCCCCCCAAATTGTAAAAGTTTAAATTTAAAGGGACACTGAACCCAATTTTTTTCGTGATTCAGATAGAGCATGCAATTTTAAGCAACTTTCTAATTTACTCTTATGATCAATTTTTCTTTGTTCTCTTGGTATATTTATTTGAAAAAGAAGGCATCTAAGCTTTATTATTAGTTTAGAAATCTGGACAGCACTTTTTGATTGGTGGATGAATTTATCCACCAATCAGCAAGAACAACCCAGGTTGTTTACCAAAAATGGGCCGGCATCTAAACTTACATTCTTGCATTTCAAATAAAGATACAGAGAGAATGAAGAAAATTTGATAATAGGAGTAAATTAGAAAGTTGCTTAAAAGTTCATGCTCTATCTGAATCACGAAAGAAAACATTTGGGTTCAGTGTCCCTTTAACTTTATTTCATAATTCAGATACAATCAAAAGTAAAATAATGCAATAATAGTAAATGTAAAAACAAATGTACACTAAATTCTAGAAATCAATGGCCAAGCCCTTGTGAGCCTGCAGAGGGAAGGATTTGAACTCATTTGTTACCTTTTATGACAGGCAATAAAAGGGTGAATAAACTGCACAGAATTCTACCAAGAATATGAAAGACCAGTAATAACAAATGTTTTTTTTTTTCCTCTCATGGAAAAAGTTACAGAGGCATTAAACTCAAAATCTATTCCCCCACAAAATATTTTAATTATATATTATAAAATAATCAATATAATATTTGTATTAATAACAGTGAAAACTGTGTTTTTGGGCTTTCTACTCAGTTATTGCTTGATCAGTGTAGTAGCTCATTTATCAGAATCAGGAAAGCCCAGCCACAGGGAAATAAAATGATTTCCTTTATTTCTTCACAGGGGTCAAGGTGAAACAAAACCAAGACAAAGTTTCAAGCTCAAAAGCCCTTAAAGGAACACTCTAGTCAAAATTAAACTTTCATGATTCAGATAGGGCATGCGATTTTAAACAGCTCTCCAATTTACTTGTATCATCAAATCTGCTTTGTACTCTTATTCTTTTTTTGAAAGCTAAATCTAGGGGCTCATATGCTAATTTCTAATATAACCATGTGTGTTATGCTAAACTGGAGAATAGGTAATAAAGGGATTATCTATCTGGAGCAGACTGTCCCTTTAATCATGTCTCATATGATTAAAGGCTTTTGAGCTTAAAGGGACATAAAACAGGTCTGAGATATTTGCATATCCTTAAAGGGCTAATTAATTAAAAATAGTTTGCATAAAAAAAAAGTGTTTAAAAATTGCTGGCAAGTATTTTAAAATATTTTTTTTTTTAAAAGCAAAATGAATTACATAGCTTAGCGGCCTAAAGCAGTCAACTCCACCCCCCTTATCAGTGTTTAGACACAGGCATTGTATTTCAACTGAGTTCACAGCTTCTGGGCATGCTCCAGCAGATAATCCCTATGCGTTTTTGCATTCTACCAAAAGAACAATAGATATAGATACAGCCATAGAAGGAAATGTGAGGTGGCAGTTAGAGCTTTACAATTCAGAAACTAAAAAGAAAGGGTTAATGGTGAGGACTGCAGTATAAATTTGCAGGTAAAGTAATTAAAGTACATATTATTATATTTTGTTTCTATCCCATCTTGTTTTATGTCTCTTTAATCATGAGTTGTCTTAGTTTTGTTTCACCTTGACCCCTAAAAAGAAATAAAGAACAACATTGTATTCCCAGGGACTGGACTTGTTGTATGAGGGACTGGCATTCCCTGTCTGCAGGTGTGGAGTTACTGCTCAAAACAGTCTACTAATAGCAGCTAATTTATATCTGTCTCTAATTAGTGTACGAAGCAGCATAAGCTCATAGGAGTGTGTAATGATGCATACGGACCAGCTAGGTTTTCCACCTCGGCCATGTTTTCCTGGACACTTATGAGTTACACACACTGCAGGGTAAGCAGGTGGGAACATGTATTGTGCCTCTGGACATCACATGAATGAACAGCACAATACATGTTCCTCCATGCACACCCTGCAGCATGTGTAACTCATAAGTGTCCAGGAAAACATGGCCGAAGTGGCAACCCTAGGGCCAGCCGACAAATAGAAGCTGAGAGGCTTGTCCTCCGAACACACATAGGGCCCTTAGTGTCAGTAGATGAGATAAGTTAAAAGGATAAGCAGCTGATAACACCCTTTATAATGGACTGAGAGGTTGATTTCTGATGCTGCCCCTTGTTTACATTTTAGCCAATATTGTAGTATTGTAATTTTCCGTATATGTAGTGGTTTCAATTTGCAAAAGCTATTGAAATGGCAAAACCGCAATTTACAATTTTTTTACACTCCAGCAGGTAAAACATATAATTATATACACATTAAAGGGGAGACATTTTTATAGTACAATGTCATTAACCCTTCAACTGCTGAGTCATTTCCACACCTGTGCTGAGCTCTTTTGGAGTTTTTTGATGCAGCTAACATTTAAAGGGACATGAAACCCATCTTTTTTCTTTCATGATTTTGATAAACCATACAATTTCAAACAACTTTTCAATTTATTTCTATTATTTAATTTGCTTAGTTCTCTTTGCTGAACACATTGAGTGAGCCAATGAAAAGAGGTAAATATGTGCAACCACCAATCAGCAGCTAGCTCCTAGCAATGCATTGCTGCTCCTGAGCCTACCTATGTATGCTTTAAAAAAAAAAAGGTACCAAGAGAAAGAAGCACATTTGATAATAGAAGTAAAGAGGAAGATTATTGCCATAATTCAGATACAACAAAAAGTTACATAAAGCAATAATAGTAAATGTAAAAACAACTGCAGAGGGAATTTAATGAGTGTGGAGTGCCGTATTAGGCAGGGAGCACAGTAAGTGCCAGGGACAATGGGAAAGGAGGAGACGCAGCAGCAGCTGCCCACTCCCAGGGGGGAGCTGTGTGCAGAACAGGGAAAGGAGAGGAGGGGGGGGAGTAGTAGGGGGAGGAATAG
The DNA here is from genome assembly GCF_027579735.1 of Bombina bombina. NCBI lineage: Eukaryota > Metazoa > Chordata > Amphibia > Anura > Bombinatoridae > Bombina > Bombina bombina. The sequence goes on along the minus strand of NC_069501.1, from coordinate 253,869,931 downwards.
GCCAGGGGAGGGTTCAAGGGAGGGGGGAAGGAAGGCATAAAAGGGCTTACCTTGGGCTGTGGCATCAGTCTCAAAAAAATTCTTTGTCCCACCCGCCCATCCCCAAGGAAAGGAAATGATTGCATTGATATTTACTGGTGTTTTCTTTATTACAGTTATCCAAGCCTCAAAACGGTCACAGAGAGCAATGAGTCCAATTGGAAAGAAGAAAATGTTGTGCTAGTCGGTCGACATGAAATGGCAAATAAAGTTTTTAGTTAATTCCTGGCTATCCCCATCTGTCAGGTAGCGTACCAAACGGGCGTAACTGTAGTTGGTGGAATGGCGAACCCCTAGGAGGCGGTAATTTGCGGCCAGTATTGGTGCACGGTTTGACCGAGTAACGCACAGGTGGAACGATAGGCCTACGACCCCGACGGGCGAGCCGGTATAACACTTCCACATGCGCAATGGAGCATCTGGTGCGGTGTAAGTTAAGCACATAATGGGCTGGCTGGGGGAGCGCGGGCTCCCTCCATGTTTGAGAACAATTTGGGGTTAATTGTTAAGTCCGCCGCAATTTAATGGGGTTTAGTTAGGGGACTCATTGCCGCTACTGATGTTGTATATAAATAAAGTGACCTCTACAAATTTTTGCCACTAAAACGGAGTTGTGTGTTTATTGGGGAAAGGGAACAAGATGAGTGGGTTTGGTCGAATAAGAGGTGACTACAAGGAAATATAGTCTTACGAAGGGAACAGTTGGCCCTAAGTCACTTATTAATTTGTTACTTTTTATGACAGGCAATAAACTTAAAGGGTGAGTGAACTGCACAGAATTCTACCAAGAAAATGAAAGAGCAGTAATAACAAATGTTTTTTTTCCTCTCATGGAAAAAAGTTACAGGGGCATAAACTCAATATTGTAATTATGTATTTTAAATATTCAATATAATATTTTTACTAATAACAGCAAAAACTTTGTTTTTCCACTTTCTACTCAGTTAAAACTTGATCAGTATAGGAGCTTCTTTTTGTCTGCCACTAATTAGTGTACGATGATGAGATAACTTAAAGGGATAGGCAGCTGATAGCACACTTTATTATGTACTGTGCTCCCCCAGTGACAAGTTGGTTTCTGATGCTGCCTCTTGTTTGCATACTTTTCTATAGCCAATACTGTAGTATTGTCATTTCCAGTATATCTTGTGGTTTCAATAGGCAAAAAAGTTATTCAAATGACACAATAAATGTAAAGGTCATTAACTTTTTAACTGCAGAGCAATTTCCACTCCTGTGCTAAGCTCTTTTGGAGTTTTTTGCTACTATTCACATGAACATGAAACCCAAACGTTTTCTTTTATGATTCAGATAGGCCATACAATTTGAAACTACTTTCCAATTTATTTCTATTATCCAATTTTTCTTAGTTTTCTTGGTATCATTTGTTAAAATGCATATCCAGGTAGGTGCAGGAGCTGAGAGAAAGCTGCTGATTGGTGGCTGCACATATATGCCTCTTGTCATTGACTTATTGATGTGTTCAGCTAGTTACCAGGAGTGCTTTGCTGTTCCTTCAATTGAGTATACAAAGAGTTGTTTAAAATGGTATGCTCTATCTGAATCATGTACCTTTGAGTCCCACTTTAGGTAATTTCTTCAGTGAGAAAACAACACATATTACATAGATATTGATTTATTCAAAATTCACACTATACCATTATTTTATGTATCATGGCATGTGAGAACTCTATAACAAAATGTGTTTAAAATGTATATTATTAAAATTAAATACACAATAGATTGCAAAAAAAATACTGTGTATGTGTGTTTTTCTAAACTGTATTGTAAAAAAGAAGAAGGGGATATCCTCAAATAAATAAGGGCCTTTAGATATATGTAAATAACTTTGATCTGCACATAGGGGTTCCAATGAGCTTCTTATCAAACAAATGCATATTTATACATGCTAGGTGATCACTATTACCACAGTGATCAAATGGCTATAAAACCCACATAGGGCTTCATGTTAAAGAGGGCTTCTGGGCAAAAACAATGGGTCATGGGGGTCTCTAGGCCTTTTTGATTACCTGTTATAAGAGCCTAGAGACCCCCAGGCTGCAAACAGTGTGTGTATATTTAACAGTGTAAACAAAAACAGAGAAGAGCTCAACCTGGAAAGGAACAATAGCATAATAGCTTGTTCTATGGCTAGTTACCACCAAAGAAGCAGCCTCTTTTTGCTCAACATGTGCCTTTCACAGAGAAGAACGTTACTGTAATATATCGATCTGATCCGATTTAACAGTGCAGTCCAGCCCCGAAATACCAGGTAATCCCTCTCTGAACGAGAGAAACGGCAAAACCCCAGACGTACATTTCAACCTATTGTAGGCCTCGTCAGTGCAGCCATATCCCTCTAGGCACACTGAGCAAAGTGTCCACGTCACCCTTAGGGAGACCTCCCTCAGGGTCATAATTTGCATAAATATTATATTATTATTATTTCATTTTAACAGTGTGTTTATATTTACATTTTTTTAAAATATGTGTTTAAACAAGACACAACCCATTTTAAAGAACAAGTGGTTACCTTTCAAAAGGTGGGTCTTGGTGGTTTCTAGGAGCTAAGGTAAGGCTGAGATTGAGGGGTTTAAATGCTTAACCTTCTATCCTGTGCCCTTAAAAGGACATAGAAAAAAGGGGTTGTGGGTGGCGCCACTGAAGGCTAACTGTGTAGAAAATAAAATAAATAGTATAAATAATTAATACAATACCGATGCTGTAAGTCAATTACGATCAAATGCCAAAAATTATTTGTTAAAAAGCCCCTAAAGTCTAAACGTAAGGTAATAACTTACAGTCTCACTAAACCTTCTATGCTCAAATAATTAATGCAAATTACAAAAAGAGATTTTGATAATAAAATTAATTTAATATTAATACATGAAATCAATAAACAATCAAATACATATAGCTATAATTGCACCGGTGCTAATAAACTAAAATGCCATCAATTAAACATATATTAAATTCATAAGAGGTCTAAAAAGCAATTTCATAAATATTAGCTATGACTATTTCACTATTTCATACAGAGCTAAATACACAAACAAAGATACATTAGTTCATAAGAATAAAACAGCATTGTAAAATAAACGGTAGGACAGAAACAAAAATTATAAGAGAGTTAATATAGCAGCATCTCTTAATGTCCCTTTGAATAGCTTTGATATCCCTTTAAATAACTTTGCAGCGTGAGTGCTAAAATGTTTCAGTTAATCCCGTTCCAGATAAAAGATGGTAATGTTGCAACATATATTACAAATGAATTGACTTTTTTTCCTTCTAGTGTGCTTGTAACTTAGTTTTGTAACTTTATAGCAGGTTAGAGGTGAATCAAAACAGTGTAGATAGGTTTTAGATTAACAGTTCTCACCTACACGCCAGGTAATCCCTTAATGGAACACAGTCTGATCCCAATGTTAAATAACCACCGGGTTATCTCCTTAACAATTGGACCTTGCTCCTCGATGAAAGGTAAAGTGTAGTCAGCAGCTTTCTACTTTAGCCGTAAGAAAAATTCCTTCTACTATATGGATTGTGTAGAGACTCAGTGCGCGCACTATTTTTGAAAATCCCGCTCCTACCGTTCAACCAATCAGCCTCCCTTCTTGCTTGGTTAGTTCAAGCTGTTGATCTTGGCTTGATGGTGCGGTTCTGGGAGCTCAGTAGCAGTTCATACGAGGCTCTCAATCAGCCTCTCCCTGGTTTGCAAACAATCTCGCAGGTGTTTGGGAAATCAGTACATCCACGCGTATCGGCTTTAGGCCTTTGTCAAGATCCTGATTTCATGTATTAATATTAAATTAATTTTATTATCGAAATCTCTTTTTGTAATTTGCATTAATTATTTGAGCATAGAAGGTTTAGTGAGACTGTAAGTTATTACCTTACGTTTAGACTTTAGGGGCTTTTTAACAAATAATTTTTGGCATTTGATCGTAATTGACTTACAGCATCGGTATTGTATTAATTATTTATACTATTTATTTTATTTGCTACACAGTTAGCCTTCAGTGGCGCCACCCACAACCCCTTTTTTCTAAGTTTTTCTATTTTTTCACACTTTGTGAGGAGTGTGAATAGTGGGTAGGCTAGAACTGTTATCACTGAGCTCCCTGACTCATCCAATTTCTCTTACCCTTAAAAGGACAGTCTAGTCAAAATTAAACTTTCATGATTCACATAGGGCATGCAATTTTAAACAAATGTCCAATTCACTTTTATCATCAAATGTATTTGGTTCTCTTGGTATTCTTTGTTGAAAGCTAAACTGAGGTAGGCTCATAAACTGATTTCTAATCCGTTGAGGGCTGCCTCTTATCTCAGTGCATTTTGACAGTTTTTGACAGTTAGACAACACTAGTTCATGTGTGCCATATAGATAACATTGTGCTCAGTCCGGTGGAGTTATTTATGAGTCAGCATTGATTGGCTAAAATTCAAGTCTGTCAAAAGCACTGAGATAAGGGGGCAGTCTGCAGAGGCTTAGATATAAGGTAATCAAAGAGGTAAAAAGTATATTAATATAACTGTGTGTGTTATGCAAAACTGTGGAATGGGTAATAAAGGGATTATCTATCTTTTTAAACAATAACTCTTTTGGAGTAGTCTGTACCTTTAAGTCCTGTGCAGCTTTCCAACAATTCCAGGTCTCCGGAGCTTGATGAGGTCACTACGCAGTTGGCCCTGTAAGTGCATAGGGGCCGCAATGAGCTCTAAAAGTCCCCCCACCCCAGATGAGGAAACGTGATTGTCATCCACAATATTCAAAGCATTGCAAAACCGTCAAGATACTGCCTGCTTGGCTTCGTCAGGCTCGCAGTCCATTGGTCTGTCAATATATTCAAGGCAAAGGGGTGGACCCGCGAAGTGTCGACAAGTAGCAATGTGTCTCCCATAGGAAATAATGAGAAGTGCTACGTCAGCAAAAATCTGACGACATCGCCACTTAGCTGCAATGTAGGCGGAGGGGGCCTGACTTTAAAATGTGTTTACAAAAAATGGACTGTGCGTTCGCTAAATTTAAAAAAGGAATATGTGTACTAACACTTCAAATTCTGCATATGTATATTCATTTTATTGTACGTTCAACAGTTTTGTCATACTCGGAAATCTTGCCACTGAAAAACAGGCGAGACTGAGAGGGCTGAAAAAAGATCGCTAAGATGGATGACACGGCTTTAAAAATTATAAACCCACAGCGATGTTTCCCCATTACAATACAGGTTACTCCTATGGAACGCCCAAGAAACTCCCACGGAACGTCTATATATTCATCATGTCCACAATGTTATTAATGACAAAAGAGAAGAGGAATGTTATTTTTTAATTCCATATTGCCAATATGTGTGCTGTTTTATGTATTTATTCTTTGCATTCAGCACACTGTCATATTCACTCATGGCAAAACGCATACCACCACTTGCGAAAAACACTTGCAGCACACTGTCATATTCACTCATGGCAAAACGCATACCACCACTTGCGAAAAACACTTGCAGCACACTGTCATATTCACTCATGGACAAACGCATCCCGCTACTTGCGAAAAACACTTGCAGCAAAATGTCATATTCACCTAATGGTAAAATGCATACTGCCATTTGCAAAAAAAGACTTGCAGCACACTGTCATCATATTCACTCATGGCAAAACGCATACCGCCGCTTGTGAAAAACACTTGCAGCAAAACGTCATAATCAAATAGAACAGATAGAATAAGCGCCACAAGTGATTACCCTTAAGCTTTATACGTGAGGCCTCCTAGCTGGCCTCGGGTGAACTGTCAAATAGTAAAAAATGTGTATAAAGCGCCTAAAAGATGCTGGGTAATATCTGGCCCAAAGTACTGACCAGACTCCAATATAAGTAAAAACCTTTAATAGATTAAATAGAGGTATAAAAGCCCATAATACAAGTTACAAGGGATATAAAATGTATAAAATATTAATTTATTACAAATTATATAAAAACATATAGAAACACATATAAAAACAAATAAAGTACAATGTAAATGAGATATGTAAAAAATCCGGATCTAATGAATCTCCATAAAATGTTCATTGAATGTCCCAGAATAGTCCTATGGGTAAATTCCAAGAGGTGCTTGTTATCCAATAAATAAAAGTCACACAGTCACAAAGAATTGTCCTCCAGGTGTTGATAATAGTAAAACTGAAGTGATAAAAACGATGTAAAAATGAGAAGGTATGTGAAAAATATGTGAAAAAAATGTGAAAATATTTGAAAAAAATCAAAAAATCAATTGAAAAAATAAAATATAAAAAATATATAAAATATATAAAATATAAGTGACTATATATATATATATATATATATATATATATATATATATATATATATAGAAAAAACACAAAACAAATGGTTAAAAATGTTAGTGTAAAAAAGTAGTGGAAAAAATGAATTAGTCAAAAAAATATGGTGAAAAAATGTGAGAAAAAAGTGAGAGAAAAAAGTGAGACCAAAAAACACAATCCTCCAAAAATAGTCCTAATAGTAGTGGTGTCTGTTAATCCTATTTGATGTAGTGTCCTATAAAAAATAAAATAACATAGTGTAGATCGTATAGATAAAATAACAATAATTAGAATTGTGCTTACCCAATATCGACGCGTTTCGGCCCATGTGAGGCATTTTTCAAGACATACAATTGTGTGACACAATTGGCCTTATATAGGGTAAGCAATCAAACAAAGTGAATTTGGCGCCAAAACCGTTACTTTTTGGGCCACCCACTTCCTGTTTGTACTGTATTATGGGTAAAAAGCTCTAACTTTGAGAATAACCATCTAGAAGAGTTATATATTAGTGTAATGGAATAGGATTTCTGTTCGAAGCTCAACTGCAGATATTGACTGAAAATGATATTACACACAGTGTTTGACTTGTATCACTTCAGTATGTGATTGCACAGAGATGTTGAAGTACAATCAGGATTGTGAGAGTGAATTTATTCTGAGAAACCAATTATGTAAAAGACAGTATGCTACTGAGAGAATGTCTCTGTAAAGGTATCAGTGTCTGAGAAGATTCACTTGTAAGATATTATTAGTAATTGCAAAGTTTAGCTGAGAGGTAAAGCTAATTCAAATTCCTTGTAAGCAGTTAATTAACACACAGCAGGGTTTTATACAAGCTTCAGGTGACTGAGGTCAGAGCACAAATATGTTAACTAAGAAATTCAGGACAGAACGAGTGATGTTACTTTTACCCTGAATGCTTCTGTGCTCTTTTCACTGCTGCAGAGAAAAAATGACAGGCTACTGAGAGTGAAAGGAATTTGAGGGAGGAGTTCTCCAGATGGCTGTATCGGCTTCTATGGATCTGAGATAACCTTCCAAAGGTCAAATAACATTGCGGTGCAAATATATACAGTGAGATTGTGAAGCAGGAGGTAACGGTTGATTGCAGAGAAAGGTTAGAAAGTCACAGTTCAATCAGCTGTCTCCTGGTAGTAGCTGAAATAGCTCAGCGTGGTTGAAACAAACTGAATCCTTTCAATGGAAACAATGTTGCAAAGTTTTCCAAAAACAGACTTAGTTAGGAAATTCACACGATGTAGATTTAGGCAATAAATCAAGTAGAGGTTTAGTAATAAAGCTCAGTGGTGCTGCTGCTATACTGTTTAGCTAACAAAATACTAAGCACTGATCGTTGTACACACAGCTGATTTATCACCTTGGTAGGCAGGGCTTGATGACTCATGGCAGATAATTAAAGGTACAGAGCAAGCAAGCCAAATCCCTGACAATTAGGGATAAGACTATATATCCTACTTCACTGTATTTGTGCAATTATATTTAGGATTTTTAAAATGCTATTTTAAAATGTGAATTGTATAAAAATACAAATAGTATACAATGATGCTGATGACATCACTTCCGGTTTCGCCAGAACCGGAAGTATGCCATAGACAAATCCTGATAGGTTTCTTTATGTTCAGTGTTTGTCTTAGATAAATAATTAATTCCACCTACATTTAGATAAGTACTACCAACAAGTGCCTGATAACTTAGAAATCATTGTAAAATTTGCAAAAAAGCATGTCTCCACAACACGCCAAAACCGGATGTCCAAAAAACGTCACTTCCGGTTTCGGCTCTTACAGATCTAATGGGACATATTGTATCACTTCTGGCTATTTGCTTTATAGCTATCATTTAAGTGCACCATACAGGGTATCTGGCCCTTAGGCCATGTGCCAAAAGATATTGTGTTAAGGAAAAAAGAGGCCCAAAGTTACACTAGACAACATAACATAGGACATTCTTGAAATTCGCCAAACCGGATGTCCAAAAACGTCACTTCCGGTTTCGGCTAAATAACAAAAATGGCTGACAGTTTAAACATTTTTTCTAGATCCATATAATGTATTGACCACAGCAGTGGGTCACCGGTATCCATATCCCCTATTACTCTATACCAGCCTAACTCATTAACCCTTTAAGGACACAGCTTTCAGTTTGCTCAATTGTTTTATGACGGAAAAATTCCGTCATATGTCCTTAAGAGGTTAAGCATGGTATAGTAAATAATCTAATATTTTAATATTAGCTAGAGATGCAGAGAAGGTAATTTAAATTCTATAAACAGAGACATCGGTTCATCAAGTACCATATACCAATATACAGAAGGTCCTTTAAATTCCATATGTAATGGCACCTATATTGTTAAAAATGAGACCAAAAATTATGTATACAATAGGACAATTGAGACCAATAGGGATGTATAGGTATATATATAGAAATAGAAATATATTCATATATGTGTATAGTATAAATAAATATAATTTGGATTATGAATTTTACATTATAGACATGATGGTAATAATAAAATACATAATTATACAAAAAATGTCCATGATGGTAATAATGAAAACAAAATGTCCATACACAATGTCAATATTTACATAAATATATATATATATTTCTGACGTCTCAGGTCAAAAATAAAATTAGTTAATCCAAAACGTTGTGGTTGTTACCTGATTGCATAAGTGTATACATCGCACATATATATATATGTACGTATCAAAAGTATAAAAGATATATAAAATATACATAAAATATATAAATATTTTTCACAAACAAACCTCAACGAGCACATAGAAACAATAAGAGCAATAAAAAGATGACATTAAAATTTGACATTAAAATTTATATATCTCAAATGGCTTCCAACACTTTAAAATCAATAGAAATCTAATAAAAATGAGGCAATTAGTCAGTTGATGGAAAAAAATTGAAAGAACATTTTTAAAATATTTTATAAAATATATATTTTTAGGACCCTAACTTAGCAAACGTCCTTGGTGTGAAGTCTTATAAACTTTATTGGTTAAATAAATAAATAAATAAATAATCCATAGTCAATTATGTGTATATTCTTAAAATTTTTAAGAAATTTTTAGCATTCTTTTTCTTAAAAAATGGTAAGTAGTGACCAAAGAGGGAAATGGGCGTCAGTACTCAGACTGCTATCAAATATTCAAGGGAGTTTTAAAACACTAAAAACACAAAACTTTTTAAAAAAACTTTTAGAAATTTTAAACAGTGGAGGGAGGTAGCTAATATTCAGATAATAATTAAAACTTGGGAATGGCAGAAAAAATGACTCACATCATATAAAAAGACTCACATCATATAAAAATGACTCACATCATATAAAAACAGGGTGCTTATTTAAACTAGCTAGAGACAGAAAGTAATCTAGAAACCAATTAAAATAGGTGGACTAAATCCTCTTTATTGTTTAGTCCTTTTGGATGTAAACAGTCTAATAAAAATATCCATTTGGATTCTGTTGTTAAAAGCTTTTTCTCGTGGTTTCCACCTCTCCAGTTTTTCCTTACTTTTTGGATGCCTGTATATTTTAAATCTCTGATATTTCCCTTATGTATGGTAGTAAAATGTTTATATAATATAGTATCCATATTCAATTTTTCTATTAGCAATAAGTGCTCCCTTATTCTATCTTTCAGCGGTCTCAATGTTTATCCGATATACTGTAGACCACATGAGCACTCCCTCAAATAAATGATATTCTTATCATGGCATCTTATAAGTTCCTGGATCTGGTGTACTTCTTTTGTATGATAAGATTGAAACATGTTAGTCTTTTTTCCACATTTGCACGCCTTACATTTGGGGCATGGGAAGAAGCCTTTGATCTTCTTGCCATATACATAATTAATTAAGGCCTTTTTGTTTTTTGGCCTCACTTTTTTCTCACACTTTTTTCTCACACTTTTTTCTCACATTTTTTCACCATATTTTTTTGATTAATTCATTTTTTCCACTACTTTTTTACACTAACATTTTTAACCATTTGTTTTGTGTGTTTATATATATATATATATATATATATATATATATATATATATATATAAATATATATATATATATATATATATATATATATATATATATATATATGGTCACTTATATTTTATATATTTTTTATTTTTTATTTTTTCAATTGATTCTTTGATTTTTTTATTTTTTTTCAAATATTTTCACATTTTTTCACATATTTTTCACATACCTTCTCATTTTTACATAGTTTTTATCACTTCAGTTTTACTATTATCAACACCTGGAGGACAATTCTTTGTGACTGTGTGACTTTTATTTATTGGATAACAAGCACCTCTTGGAATTTACCCATAGGACTATTCTGGGACATTCATTGAACATTTTATGGAGATTCATTAGATCTGGATTTTTTACATATCTCATTTACATTGTACTTTATTTGTTTTTATATGTGTTTCTATATGTTTTTATATAATTTGTAATAAATTAATATTTTATACATTTTATATCCCTTTTAACTTATATTATTGGCTTTTTTTTTTAAACCTCTATTTAATCTATTAAAGGTTTTTACTTATATTGGAGTCTGGTCAGTACTTTGGGCCAGATATTACCCAGCCTAAAACGTCATAATCACTCATGGCAAAACGCATACTGCCACTTGCAGCACACTGTCATCATATTCACTCATGGCAAAACGCATACCGCCACTTGCGAAAAACACTTGCAGCACATTGTCATATAAACTCATGGCAAAACGCATATCGCCACTTGCAAAAAACACTTGCAGCACACTGTCATATTCACTCATGGCAAAACGCATACCGCCACTTGCAAAAAACACTTGCAGCACACTGTCATATTCACTCATGGCAAAACGCATACCGCCACTTGGTAAAAACATTTGCAGCACACTGTCATAATCACTCATGGCAAAACGCATACCGCCACTTGGTAAAAACACTTGCAGCGGGGGGCGGAGCCAGCCATCGCCCAGTATGGCTGCAAAAAATTGAAGCTCCGTGATCACAGGCACTTCCTGAGCACATTACGGAAACCCATCAGGTGCAAACAAAAGACACACCGGAGAATATAGCACCGGACAACACAGGACATACCTTAGATGTGTCTCCGGATTTCCTGAGCCCACAGATGGCAGAGATACAAGGAGAGAGGTGAACAGATGGGATGTCAGGCTAGGCCAGAATTGATGGCGCACATTCAAAAGGCACTGCAGTGTTTATAACGGACTGAACTGAATGGTAAGAGAAGTGGAGCGTAAAGCCCTAATAGATGCCTTAACAGTTAAAAGGTTAATATTAATCCCCAATAACACTTATAATCACGCCTATCTATGTATCTATGCTTGGGGCAACATTCAGTGAGGGCTGGCTCAGCTGCACATACTCATTTTAACGCTACTAAAACCGTTAAGGTATAAGAGGTAAGGTAACACATAAAAGGGCTCACTGAACATGCTTGCCACATGGCTTGTATCCGAACACAGCAGAGCTGATATTAGCAGCATCAAGGGGATTTTATTATGACCCACAAATAAATGGCCTAACTCTGAATATAATTTAAAGTGACAGTACAGCGTTATGTGCACTCGCATTTACTTTATAAAAAATCAGCATATAGAAGTGGGTAGAGAATTAAAAACAGCACCTAAGGCCTTTGGAGAGATCAGGGTCATACCCATAAATACCCGCTCTGGGGTACAAGAGTACAATCCTGTTCATACCAAAACTGCAATGGCCACCAGGCGGCAACCTAAGCAGGATAAACCAGCTAAGAGCCAAGCAACAGCAACAAAATTGAACAATTTTTTCAAAGTACTTGAAACTCCAGACACTACCACATCTGCAACTCAAGACTCGGACACCATGCAATCAGACACCTCTGACCAAGGCCTATTGGTAAGGGAACCTCTCACGAGGGCAGACATAGGCAATCTTCCCACAACAGCAGATTTTACCTCCCTCATCTCATAAGTGGGGAAAATGATCAAAGATGGCCTTAAAGAGGTCAAAAGGGACCTCTCTGAACTTGGAGATAGGGTGGCACACCTTGAAAAAGACTTAGACCAGATCAATAATGACACAGAGCTACGCAACAGAACCCGAGATGTCCAGGATTCAATGACCCAGCAAATGCAACTCCAGCTAGAAAATCTGGACAACCGGGGGCGCCGCAATAATGTTAGGATCCGCGGTATCTCTGAGAAAATAACTTCAGCCCAAATACCGCAATACTTACAGAACCTGTTCCAATTCCTGTTGCAAACAACAGAACCACCCAATATGCAGATAGAAAGAGCAAACAGGGCACTGCGGCCGAAACCGCCAGATAGTAAACCCTCAAGAGATGTCATACTGAAGTTCCAATCCTTTAATGATAAAGAGAAAATAATGAAAGCCTCGAGAAAGATGCGCCAAATCACATACGAAGGAGATAACATTCAGATTTATGCTGATTTAAGCACTATCACCTTGAACAGACGCAGAGAGGCCAGATATCTAACTCTACATTTGCAGGACTTAAAAATACTATACAGATGGGGCTTCCCCTTCTGCATTAAAGTTATGCAGGGCTCTCTGATTGCCACCTATAGAGCCCCGGAGGATCTAAAAGACTTCTGCAAGCAACTCAATATACTCCAACCCTCCTTGCCATCACTAGACAGATTGGCATCTCCAAGGATAACAGACTCCCCAAGAGATCCCAAACCACAAAGAAATCCCTGGAACAGAGTGAATAGGAAGAGGTCGCAACCAACTACCAGCCACAGAGACTCAGACACTAATCCACCATGAGACCTGGTAGATACCGCGGGTCTAGATATATATATATTTTTTTAACATTCTCTCCTTACTGCAAAGACCCATCCATCAAAATGTTAACCCATCAGGGAACCTAACGAAGAGCAAGTTTGATACAGATATGACATGAAGCGTGAGTATACATGCTCACCAGATCCCAATGGGCTGCTGATCAAGCCCTAACTGTTCATGATTTAAAAAGCACTAAATTTAAAGTTGAATAGGAAGCGGCTGATACTCCCATGTTCATACCCAGTAATGAGCAGGGAAGTATCCCCTCCACCTTTATGTATTGTATATGTTTATATGCAATTGTCAAGTTTAATTTTTTTGGTCTACTGTTCATTAATGTTATGGTTATCAATGTTAAAACTGTAGATAAAAATATGGTAAAGTCTATTAAAGTCCTCCAAAGGTTACATAAGGTAGACAGGGATTCCTATATAGGCCACTACACAAAGCATTACACAATGAAGAGATGTTCAAAAGACAGTTTAGGCACTGGTTTATTTACAGATGGGTCCTAGACACTTCAGATTAATAACACAAAATACTAAGGGGTTGAACTCCCTGACAAAAAGATCGGTGGCACTTAACTGGTTTTCAAAGCATAAAAGTGAGATTGTATTTATACAAGAAACCCATTTTAAGCATAATGCAGAACCCAGTTTTACATCAAAACATTATCCAACAGGCCACTTTAGCTCGCACACACATAAAAAGAGAAATGGAGTGGGGATTCTACTTCAAAAATCTATACAATTACAAAATATTACTACATACTCAGACCCAGAAGGGAGATGCATCATATTGGTAGGGGACCTCTATAACAGACCGATTACACTGGCCAATGTATATGCGCCGAATACTGGACAAGCTAAATTCTTTAAAAAAGTAACTGGGAAATTACTGGAGGTAGCAAAAGGGACCACGATACTGACAGGAGACTTTAACATTGCACTTAATCCCAAACTAAACTGCTACCTAGGCAAAAGTTCTCAGTCTCATTGCACCATTAAAACAATAACATACTGTCTTAGATCCGTCTCCTTACTAGACGTATGGAGAGTTCAGCACCTGACTCAAAAAACATACTCCTTTTTTTCCAACCCCAATAAAACACACTCGAGGTTAGACTATATCTGTATAGACCAGTTGGGTTTGACACTAGCTAGAGACACTGACATAACGTCAACTCCTTGGTCGGACCACTCATCGGTTACACTGATCTTTGATTGGCCGGATAGACCAATAATGGATTTTTGTTGGAGACTGGACAATACCCTTCTGCTCCAACCCCAAATATCTGACAAGGTAACTAAGACATTGTCTGAATACTTTCAACATAATCAACCTCCCCAGTCCTCCCTAGCAACAATATGGGAAGCTCACAAAGCTGTAATCAGAGGGGAATTCATTAAACAATAAGCAATTCTCACCAAATCATACAGTCAATAACATACACAGTTAATGGCCCAACTTAAAGAGCTGAACAAACACACATGGCGAACCCGACCTCTCCAGATCTCTTCAGGAATCTCACCAAGGTGAGGAAGGATTTAAATAACCTATTGAATAGGGAAGCACATAGGAATGCCTATTATCTAAAAAAGTTATACTTCATAGAGGGGAATAGAGTAGGCTCTCTATTAGCCAGAACACTGAAAAAAAACATTCGCAAACTACATACACAGAATGTTAGACAATAAAAATAAAGACATTTTTGACTGTAGGGAAATAGCAAACAACTTCAGTAAATATTACCAAACTCTATGTAACCTCCCCACGGAAGATAATGCGCACACACAGACACTAATAGATAACTATATAGGGAAAACAAGCTTACTCACAATACCAGAGCTGTTGGCCACATCCATGGACGAGCCTATCTCAGAACAAGAGGTAATAGCAGCCATCAAGAGTCTCCCCATCCAAAAAAGTCCAGGCCCTGACGAACTGACTAACTTATATTACAAACGATTCCATCAAACTCTAGTGCCGAATCTAACTTCACTATTTAACTCTCTGGATGAAGGAAACCACTTCTCCCTGTTACTCTTAGAAGCCCATATCACAGTTCTTCATAAAGAAGGAAAACCCACAACTGATCCCAGTAGTTATCGCCCAATATCGCTGCTAAATGGGGACATTAAGATATATGCCAAGGTGTTGGCAACAAGAATTAACGCGGTCCTCACGACTATAGTTCATTTGGACCAGGCAGGCTTCATTCCGCTCACGGAGACCAGAGATAATACAATTAGAACAATGCGTATAATAGAGTATGCTAATTCGCATAAACTTCCCATGGTCCTGGTCTCTACTGATGCGGAAAAGGCCTTTGATAGGGTCGCCTGGGCCTTTCTTAGATGCACATTATATCAATTTGGCTTTGGTAACACCATGATAAATAGAATATTTCAATTATACTCTTCCCCATCAGCTAAGGTAAAGGTCAATGGAGTGCTGTCACAGAGCTTCCCAATCACCAACGGAACGAGGCAGGGATGCCTGCTCTCTCCAATCCTGTTTATGCTGGTTATGGAGGTTCTGGCTTCTCGGATCCGCACTAACTCGAACATATCAGGAATAGATATAGGTCAGAATCAATATACGATATCGATGTTTGCGGATGATGTCCTGCTTGCATTAACATCCCCCAAACGCTCACTCCCAGCACTCATGGAAGAATTTGAAACATTTGGAAGGCTATCCAATTTTCTGATTAATAAACAAAAATCGGAGGTCATGGGGGTTTCACTGCCCCAGAAAGAACTCCACTCTTTCAGGGCTATATGCCCATACAAACTACAACACACGGAGCTGAAATATTTGGGGGTCCAGCTGACTCCTAAAATATCACACCTATATGATGCAAATTATAAACTGTTATTAATCTCCATACAACACACCCTACACAACTGGCAAGACAAAGACATATTTTTGATACATGGGACCACCTAGTTCAGAAACATCCGAAATTCTCCTCATCCCAATCTCCACTCACTTCAATATCCCCAAACATGGAACTCACAGGTGGTTATGAACCTTTGCGAAACACTAGAGTTACCTGGGAGCTACCGGACCCAGTACCCATTATTGCACTGTTAGATAAGCGTGTACTCAAACCGAGACAAGATATGTCTACCATATTAAACAGAGCCTTCACATCCTGGTTAAAACATTCTCAACTAATTCACTTTATACACAGTAAACACTACAGTGAAGATTTAATTAGGCACCCCACCCCTTTTGAACAATTATGTCTGACAACAATACCCCTTAAAGGTACCGTTTCGCTCGCTAAAAGAGCAATAGAAAACGTGAAACAACCCTCTCTCCCGACAAACACTACGCACTGGCAGCAAAACCTAGGCCTTCAGCTAACAGAAAAGGATTGGAGGATAATCTTACTAAAATTATCCCCTTTTGGAAGACAGTGGAAAGGGCATTACAAATAGTAGGCAGTGTCGGATTCACCTTGGCCCCTGCAGTGGCTCTTCTGAATCAAAACCCTAAATTCCAATGCAAGATTCACACCATACTGATAAGAATATGCTTAAATAGTGCCAAATCTCTTATTGCACAACCCTGGAAGTCAGCCTCAACTCCCACAATTCAGCAGTGGATTTTGAAAACAACAAACACCATCACGCTAGAACAATATGGGTATTACAAGAAAAACCAACTAGATATATTCCTAGATGTCAAATTTTACTGGGAAACACTACTAAATCACTAGATAGGCCACAATAATTCAAACACCAGGATGATTCAATTTAATTGGAATAGCTGGTTTTCCCACAAAAGGTAATGCACAAGCTAATACTTCTGCTGTTAGAGATAGTATATCCCTGTAATACAACAAATATGTACACTATAAATCAAGATGAGGAAAGATAAGTAGACTCTTCTACAACCTGTTACATACTACCTGTTTCTTATGTTATTGTTATGTTTATTAAAATTGGTTTTCCAGCACCTAGCATAATATAAGGCGAATTCACCCTTACAGAGAACTTATTGTACTTTCTGTAAAATAGGGACTTTATGGACCTTGCAACGGAGCAAAATATGTTAAGACTGTAGAATATAATTTGCACCTCAGAATCAAAATAGACATTCCACCTTTAAAACAGATGCCATTGTCAGAAAATTGTGTCAAATGTAATGAATGTTTGTTTTGGGGAATTGCCATAAACCACTTTGTCAACTTTTGCTTGGAAAACTAATAAAAATAATATACAAACAAAAAACATTTGCAGCACACTGTCATATTCACTCATGGCAAAACGCATACCACCACTTGCAAAAAACACTTGCAGCACACTGTAATATTCACTCATTGCAAAATGCATACCGCCACTTTTGAAAAACATTTGCAGCACACTGTCATAATCACTCTTGGCAAAACACATACCACAACTTGCGAAAAACACTTGCAGCACATTGTCATATTCACTCATGGCAAAACGCATACCACCACTTGCAAAAAACACTTGCAGCACACTGTCATATTCACTCATTGCAAAACGCATACCGCCACTTGTGAAAAACATTTGCAGCACACTGTCATATTCACTCTTGGCAAAACGCATACCACCACTTGCAAAAAACACTTGCAGCACACTGTCATATTCACTCATTGCAAAACGCATACCGCCACTTGTGAAAAACATTTGCAGCACACTGTCATATTCACTCTTGGCAAAACGCATACCACCACTTGCGAAAAACACTTGCAGCACATAGTCATATTCACTCATGGCAAAACGCATACCGCCAGTTGTGAAAAACACTTGCAGCATGCTGTCATATTGACTCTTAGCAAAATGCATACCGCCACTTGTGAAAAACACTTGCAGCACACTGTCATATTCACTCATGGCAAAACACATACCGGCACTTGGGAAAAACACTTGCAGCACACTGTCATATTCACTATTGGCAAAATGCATACCGTCACTAGCGAAAATCACTTTCAGCACACTGTCATATTCACTCATGGCAAAACGCATACCGCCACTTTTGAAAAACATTTGCAGCACACTGTCATAATCACTCTTGGCAAAACACATACCACAACTTGCGAAAAACACTTGCAGCACATTGTCATATTCACTCATGGCAAAACGCATACCACCACTTGCAAAAAACACTTGCAGCACACTGTCATATTCACTCATTGCAAAACGCATACCGCCACTTGTGAAAAACATTTGCAGCACACTGTCATATTCACTCTTGGCAAAACGCATACCACCACTTGTGAAAAACACTTGCAGCACATAGTCATATTCACTCATGGCAAAACGCATACCGCCAGTTGTGAAAAACACTTGCAGCATGCTGTCATATTGACTCTTAGCAAAATGCATAACGCCACTTGTGAAAAACACTTGCAGCACACTGTCATATTCACTCATGGCAAAACGCATACCGGCACTTGGGAAAAACACTTGCAGAACACTGTCATATTCACTCTTGGCAAAACGCATACCGCCACTTGTGTAAAACACTTGCAGTACACTATCAAATTCACTCATGGCAAAACGCATACCGCCACTTGTGAAAAACACTTGCAGTACACTGTCAAATTCACTCATGGCAAAACGCATACCGCCACTTGCGAAAAACACTTGCAGCACACTTTCATATTCACTCATGGCAAAATGCATACCGTCACTAGCGAAAATCACTTGCAGCACACTGTCATATTCACTCATGGCAAAACGCATACCGCCACTTGCGAAAAACACTTGCAGCACACTTTCATATTCACTCATGGCAAAATGCATACCGTCACTAGCGAAAATCACTTGCAGCACACTGTCATATTCACTCATGGCAAAACGCATACCGCCACTTGCAAAAAACACTTGCAGCACACTGTCATTTTCACTCATGGCAAAACACATACCGCCACTTGCAAAAAACACTTGCAGCACACTGTCATCATATTCACTCATGGCAAAACTCAGACCACCACTTGCGAAAAACACTTGCAGCACATTGTCATATTCACTCATGGCAAAACTCAGACCACCACTTGCAAAAAACACTTGCAGCACACTATCATATTCACTCATGGCAAAACGCATACCCCCACTTGGTAAAAACACTTGCAGTACACTGTCAAATTCATTCATGGCAAAACGCATATCGCCACTTGCGAAAAACACTTGCAGCACACTTTCATATTCACTCATGGCAACATGCATACCGTCACTAGCAAAAATCACTTGCAGCACACTGTCATATTCACTCATGGAAAACACATACCACCACTTGCAAAAAACACTCGCAGCACACTGTCATATTCACTCATGATAAAACACATACCCCCGCTTGTGAAAAACATTTGCAGCACACTGTCATTTTCACTCATGGCAAAACGCATACCACCACTTGCGAAAAACTCTTGCAGCACATTGTCATATTCACTCATGGCAAAACGCTTACCGCCAGTTGTGAAAAACACTTGCAGCACGCTGTCATATTCACTCTTGGCAAAATGCATAACGCCACTTGTGAAAAACACTTGCAGCACACTGTCATATTCACTCATGGCAAAACACATACCGGCACTTGGGAAAAACACTTGCAGCACACTGTCATATTCACTTTTGGCAAAACGCATACCGCCACTTGTGAAAAACACTTGCAGCACACTGTCATATTCACTCATGGCAAAACGCATACCAGCACTTGGGAAAAACACTTGCAGCACACTGTCATATTCACTCTTGGCAAAATGCATACCACCACTTGTGAAAGACACTTGCATCACACTGTCATATTCATTTATGGCTAAATGCATACCCCCACTTGCAAAAAACACTTTCAGTACATTGACATATTCACTCTTGGCAAAACGTATACCGCCACTTGGTAAAAACACTTGCAGCACACTGTCGTATTCCCTCATGGCAAAACGCATACTGTTACATACAAAAAAAGGGTACAAAAAGAGAGAGAGGTTTGACAGTACCCAGCACTCACAAAACACTATATAGTAACAGTATGCATTGAAAACCGGATTGTGTCAAGAACTGGTTATTAAAACACAAATTAGCAAGTCTCATGTACACAGACAAGGCCTTGTCTGTGTGCATGAGACTTGCTAATTTGTGTTTACCTGGGACTTTTCTAAGCTTATATTGATGTGACAATTGCCTTCCTTAATCAGTCATTTATAAACTGTTTCCTCTTCTGCTCTAGATACCAGTATTGCTCAGATTAGGTAATGTTGTTGGGGTCAATCCCCTTTTTAGATTAGCTTTAGAGCAATCTCTGTATTCTCTGAGCCCTGAGGGTTACGGTGTATTTGAACTATTACCCAGGGAAGTAATTCTGTTTTTGAAGTCTCACACACACAGTCCTGATCTGTTTCTTAATCTAAGTTTTAAATGTATGTCTCACATATTTATGTTATACATTTGGTACTATTTACCAACCTTTTTTATTCTATCATTAGTAAAAGTTACGTTTTAATAACCAGTTCTTGACACAATCCGGTTTTCAATGCATACTGTTACTATATAGTGTTTTGTGAGTGCTGGGTACTGTCAAACTTCTCTCTCTTTTTTGTACCCTTATATCTATCAGACAGTTAGCACCCCCCTTCTCCTACACTTCACCAGTGATACTAACTGGTATATAATGAATACTGAATAGATTATATATCTACTATTATTTCAGCATACTATATTATGAAGGGGTTGATATTTGCTTAAACTAACACCGTTGCCACTATTTCCATTACATACAAAAAAACACTTGCAGCACACTGTCATAAGTTCACAAGGAGGTGCGCATATCTCCATTGATCATTAACACGTTCAGTCTACTGTCACATTTATACATGGAGGTGTTCATATCTCCATTCATCATTAACATGTTCAGCCCACTGTTTATGTAGAATGTACAATGTTTAACAACTTTAAAGTATAATTCTATTATCAAATTTGCGTCATTCTCTCAGTATCTTTTGTTGATGAAGCAGCAAAGTATTACTGGTTTCTAACTGAAAACATGGGTGAGCCAATGACAATCAATAAATATATATGCAGCCACCAATCAGCAGCTAGAACCTAGTTTTTTTGCTTCTCCTGTGCTTACCTAGATAAACCTTTCAGCAAAGGATAACAAGAGAAGGAAGCAAATTAAATAATATAAGTAAATTGGAAAGTTGTTTTAAATTGTATGCTTTGTCTAAATCATGAATGTCTAATTAAGACTTTACTGTCCCTTTAACACGTTCAGTCCAGTGTCATAAGTTCAGAAGGAGATGCGCATTTCTCTATTTGCAAAATGCACGTTCCCCCTGCTGTCATAATCGTTTAAAAACATTTTACATGTTTTTGAAATAAATGTAGAGTCTTAAAATCAATCTTTTTAAAAAAAAAAAAAAAAATTAACAATATTTTAATTGTACAGACAAAAAATTAGACGTAATATTGTGTTATTTAAACACATTTGATAAACAATTAAAAAGAAAGAAAATGGCCTATAAATATGCATTGATTTAAGAGTATTGATTGGCCAAAATGCTTCTAGTAAAACATCTCACTGTTTTAGTACTAACCTTTTTCTCTGCACTGTAGCTGCTCAGAGTACCAGAGGGGCTTGTATCATGTCAGCAACTAACACATTGAGTGTTTGCCAGAGGAAAAAGCACCTTAGGCTTCCTGAGTAAGTGTTGAGTTTAAAATGCTGGTGCACAGTGCATACTTAAATACACTTTTCAAACCAATATAGCTTTTTTTAGAAGCATCTTTGCTAATACATGTATATTACAAAAATGTTTATATTCTAAATTGAAATGCATCCATGTGTATTCAAATTTTGGCTGGAATGTCCTTTTAAGGTTTTTAGTTCTTCTATTTGCATAAAATATTTAAGCAAAGATTACAAGTGGAATTCATCAATATAATAGAAATATATTAAAAACGCAGTTTATTCAGATATATAAAACATATATGGCACTGCAGCTGTGGTTTGGGAGACGTCCCATATATGTTTTATATATCTGAATAAACTGCTTTTATTAATATATTTCTATTATATTAATAAATTCTTATTTCCTTTTCAGGGGATTGCTTTTATCGCCCTCCTATACATACACTTGTTCTTACTCCTTTATTAGGAGAGGCTTGCCCCTGTTCTATATATCTCTAGCGCACCCCTATATTTTTCACTAAAAGGATTACAACTGGAGACAAGTGGATGACATTAGACATGTACAGTATATGTATGTATCTCAATGTTAAAGTCTTTTGTCTGCCTTTTTGTTTTCTAACAAACACCTGAGACTTCATATCTTTGAGCCCTTATAACATTTTAGTGCAATATTTTTTTAACATCATTTTTATTGGATGTTGTTGTTAAGAGTGTAAATGCCCGTTGTAACTTATTTTTGATGTGTTTGTGCAAATATTTTGCTTTGCAAAACAGTTAACAAGAGCTCTGAGGATGCGGTAATCATTTGAGTAATCATTCTAGCATAAATCACGATTGCGCTCAAGCAATCGCATTTACTTTTAACTTGTAATACTAGCTGAAAACCTAACGTACGCAAACACCTGCTATATACCCCTTATCGCTCACGCGTAACTGTTAGCTCTTCATCAATGACCCTAGATGGAGAGGCCTGAGCTCGCTTTACTGTCTGATGACCAGGGGAGAAACTACAGGGGGTGCAGAGGGTCGCAATTGTGACTGGCCCCCAAGGGTGGGAGCCCAGCTTCAAGAATTTTTTTTTTTTTTTTAAATAAAAAATGTTGACCTGTCACTGCCTGCACTGATATCATGTGAGTGTGACATGATGCTTTACTAGTGTCTCTGACTACAGGGGTTAGTCTTTCTGTTTTACCCATTGGTGTTTATGTGTGTGTATGTTTGTGGAACAAGCAAATTACAGACCTTGTTACTACAGCATGGGGGGGGGGGCGGGGGGTAAACAGTGTCACTATACAGTACCACTATATACAGTACGGGGAGGCTGGACCATGTCACAGACTACTGTAGTCACTTTATAAAGTACTGGGGCGGGTAGGGTCAGGCCAGCCATCTTACCAGCAGATTACAGACTGTGTCACTGACTCACTATTTACAGTACTGGTGGGTTAAACAGTGTCACTATATACAGGGGGGTCAGACCATCTCACAGACTGTGGGCACAGGGTACCTCCTTTTGCAGACATGTAATCTGATTCACATTTTTTTCTGTGTTAAATGTTAATTATTATTATTTTTTATCAAATTCACTTTTTTTTTGGGTGGGGGGCTTCTTAGATTCTTGCACCTGGGCCCTGTGGTTTCAAGTTACGCCTCTGCTGATGACATTGTTTATTAGAGATATAGATTTCCTAAAGATGTCATCATGGGTGTCAATGACATGATTAAGGGTGAGCCCAGAACAAAAAGATATCATTCTGTCCCTGGGATCCTCAAGCTGATGAGCTATTTGCAATTTTTTTGCAACAGGTTCATACCAGCACACCTCGAGCACTATCTCTGGAGTATCTCAGAGTGCTTTTTCAAGGCATCTGCAACCTGTATTGTATGCACTGTTAAAGCACCTGCATACCACCGTAAAGCTCCCCTCAGAACAGACTGAGCTTATAAGAATATCATTTTTATTCCAAATTTATACTCCCAAATGTTATAGAATGCATTGATTGCAACCATGTCACTATTTGTGCCCCTAAAACTGACCCTGAGTATTATGTCAATCAAAAGGGTCAGCATTCCCTAAATGTGAAGGTAATCTGCGACCACCATTGCAGGATCCTTAGTGTCTTCTCAGCCTTCCATATCCTTTGTGTGTGGAGACCTTAGTCCAGGCAATCCATAGATTTTTATTTGCATGGAACGCGGACAGGTTCATAAAATGTGAATCCTGTTCATTTGCAAGAATGATACATTTTGCCCATAGTATAGTTTGAATCTGCTGGGTCTCCTGAAAAAAAAAAAAATACAATTTGTGTCAGTATCTCACTAAAATAGGTTTAAATGTGAGCACCACCTAAAAATCCAAAACAACTCAACACAGGAGATGGAAATGGCCCAGCAGCTAAAGGGTTAATAATAATAAAAAAATATATAAACATCTTCATTTCTCATTTAAATCATAAATATATGTAAATGTATTTTATGAATACATTGTTTCCATTTCACCAAAATGTATCAAAGATTTTATCTATTTCCTCCCTCCTGGGCGGGACATGGGTGGTCCCTGGTTTCCTATAGAGAAAATGTTCCAGTAGATTGCAGAATGACAGGGACATATGTCATTTATTTGTAAGCGCAAAAAATAAAAATATTTTGAACATATGGAAAATAGCTGCATAAATCACAATTTACACAAATTCTGTCATTTCATTCTATGTAACGTTACTGGCATTATCATGGTTCTTAGATTTTAGATTAGGTTAAAAACCTCAATGAAAAACAAATATACATTAAATGGCTCTGCGGTGACAATTTAAAGAAGAAAATGAAGCAGCACAATTTTAAGTATTTTTCAGTTCACTTTCATTTGCTTGTGGGAAACATTCTATAACATTTATAAAGAAAAAGAAGGACAGAAATATGGCACACTTGTGGGAGATAAACATAACAATGTGATTGTGTGGTATGTAGTGATTAAAACTTAACTTTTATATGACTCATATGTAAAAACAGGTGGAATAATCCACTACAAAATATAAAACCGTGTCACAGTAACAGATGACACACAAACTCCTCTCTGAACACAGCACAGTGATCAATCTGTACCGTTGGCCAGTCTCCCTAGCTAGTTAATTCTTTAGTATCTATCATCTGTCTGCGCACTAGTTTAATTGCATACCGCCACTTGTGAAAAACACTTGCAGCACACTGTCATATTCACTCATGGCAAAACGCATACCGGCACTTGGGAAAAACACTTGCAGAACACTGTCATATTCACTCTTGGCAAAACGCATACCGCCACTTGTGAAAAACACTTGCAGTACGCTATCAAATTCACTCATGGCAAAACGCATACCGCCACTTGTGAAAAACACTTGCAGTACACTGTCAAATTCACTCATGGCAAAACGCATACCGCCACTTGCGAAAAACACTTGCAGCACACTTTCATATTCACTCATGGCAAAATGCATACCGTCACTAGCGAAAATCACTTGCAGCACACTGTCATATTCACTCATGGCAAAACGCATACCGCCACTTTTAAAAAACATTTGCAGTACACTGTCATAATCACTCTTGGCAAAACACATACCACAACTTGCGAAAAACACTTGCAGCACATTGTCATATTCACTCATGGCAAAACGCATACCACCACTTGCAAAAAACACTTGCAGCACACTGTCATATTCACTGATTGCAAAACGCATACCGCCACTTGTGAAAAACATTTGCAGCACACTGTCATATTCACTCTTGGCAAAACGCATACCACCACTTGCGAAAAACACTTGCAGCACATAGTCATATTCACTCATGGCAAAACGCATACCGCCAGTTGTGAAAAACACTTGTAGCATGCTGTCATATTGACTCTTAGCAAAATGCATAACGCCACTTGTGAAAAACACTTGCAGCACACTGTCATATTCACTCATGGCAAAACACATACCGGCACTTGGGAAAAACACTTGCAGCACACTGTCATATTCACTATTGGCAAAATGCATACCGCCACTTGTGAAAAACACTTGCAGCACACTGTCATATTCACTCATGGCAAAACGCATACCGGCACTTGGGAAAAACACTTGCAGAACACTGTCATATTCACTCTTGGCAAAACGCATACCGCCACTTGTGAAAAACACTTGCAGTACACTATCAAATTCACTCATGGCAAAACGCATACCGCCACTTGTGAAAAACACTTGCAGTACACTGTCAAATTCACTCATGGCAAAACGCATACCGCCACTTGCGAAAAACACTTGCAGCACACTTTCATATTCACTCATGGCAAAATGCATACCGTCACTAGTGAAAATCACTTGCAGCACACTGTCATATTCACTCATGGCAAAACGCATACCGTCACTTGCGAAAAACACTTGCAGCACACTTTCATATTCACTCATGGCAAAATGCATACCGTCACTAGCGAAAATCACTTGCAGCACACTGTCATATTCACTCATGGCAAAACGCATACCGCCACTTGCAAAAAACACTTGCAGCACACTGTCATTTTCACTCATGGCAAAACACATACCGCCACTTGCAAAAAACACTTGCAGCACACTGTCATCATATTCACTCATGGCAAAACTCAGACAACCACTTGCGAAAAAAACTTGCAGCACATTGTCATATTCACTCATGGCAAAACGCATACCACCACTTGCAAAAAACACTTGCAGCACACTATCATATTCACTCATGGCAAAACGCATACCCCCACTTGGTAAAAACACTTGCAGTACACTGTCAAATTCATTCATGGCAAAACGCATATCGCCACTTGCGAAAAACACTTGCAGCACACTTTCATATTCACTCATGGCAACATGCATACCGTCACTAGCAAAAATCACTTGCAGCACACTGTCATATTCACTCATGGAAAACGCATACCACCACTTGCAAAAAACACTCGCAGCACACTGTCATATTCACTCATGATAAAACACATACCGCCACTTGTGAAAAACACTTGCAGCACACTGTCATTTTCACTCATGGCAAAACGCATACCACCACTTGCGAAAAACACTTGCAGCACATTGTCATATTCACTCATGGCAAAACGCTTACCGCCAGTTGTGAAAAACACTTGCAGCACGCTGTCATATTCACTCTTGGCAAAATGCATAACGCCACTTGTGAAAAACACTTGCAGCACACTGTCATATTCACTCATGGCAAAACACATACCGGCACTTGGGAAAAACACTTGCAGCACACTGTCATATTCACTTTTGGCAAAACGCATACCGCCACTTGTGAAAAACACTTGCAGCACGCTGTCATATTCACTCATGGCAAAACGCATACCAGCACTTGGGAAAAACACTTGCAGCACACTGTCATATTCACTCTTGGCAAAATGCATACCACCACTTGTGAAAGACACTTGCATCACACTGTCATATTCATTTATGGCTAAATGCATACCCCCACTTGCAAAAAACACTTTCAGTACATTGACATATTCACTCTTGGCAAAACGTATACCGCCACTTGGTAAAAACACTTGCAGCACACTGTCGTATTCCCTCATGGCAAAACGCATACTGTTACATACAAAAAAAGGGTACAAAAAAGAGAGAGAAGTTTGACAGTACCCAGCACTCACAAAACACTATATAGTAACAGTATGCATTGAAAACCGGATTGTGTCAAGAACTGGTTATTAAAACACAAATTAGCAAGTCTCATGCACACAGACAAGGCCTTGTCTGTGTGCATGAGACTTGCTAATTTGTGTTTACCTGGGACTTTTCTAAGCTTATATTGATGTGACAATTGCCTTCCTTAATCAGTCATTTATAAACTGTTTCCTCTTCTACTCTAGATACCAGTATTGCTCAGATTAGGTAATGTTGTTGGGGTCAATCCCCTTTTTAGATTAGCTTTAGAGCAATCTCTGTATTCTCTGAGCCCTGAGGGTTACGGTGTATTTGAACTATTACCCAGGGAAGTAATTCTGTTTTTGAAGTCTCACACACACAGTCCTGATCTGTTTCTTAATCTAAGTTTTAAATGTATGTCTCACATATTTATGTTATACATTTGGTACTATTTACCAACCTTTTTTATTCTATAATTAGTAAAAACAGAATTTATGTTTACCTGATAAATTACTTTCTCCAACGGTGTGTCCGGTCCACAGCGTCATCCTTACTTGTGGGATATTCTCTTCCCCAACAGGAAATGGCAAAGAGCCCAGCAAAGCTGGTCACATGATCCCTCCTAGGCTCCGCCTTCCCCAGTCATTCGACCGACGTAAAGGAGGAATATTTGCATAGGAGAAATCATATGATACCGTGGTGACTGTAGTTAGAGAAAATAAATCATCAGACCTGATTAAAAAACCAGGGCGGGCCGTGGACCGGACACACCGTTGGAGAAAGTAATTTATCAGGTAAACATAAATTCTGTTTTCTCCAACATAGGTGTGTCCGGTCCACGGCGTCATCCTTACTTGTGGGAACCAATACCAAAGCTTTAGGACACGGATGATGGGAGGGAGCAAATCAGGTCACCTAGATGGAAGGCACCACGGCTTGCAAAACCTTTCTCCCAAAAATAGCCTCAGAAGAAGCAAAAGTATCAAATTTGTAAAATTTGGTAAAAGTGTGCAGTGAAGACCAAGTCGCTGCCTTACATATCTGATCAACAGAAGCCTCGTTCTTGAAGGCCCATGTGGAAGCCACGGCCCTAGTGGAATGAGCTGTGATTCTTTCAGGAGGCTGCCGTCCGGCAGTCTCATAAGCCAATCTGATGATGCTTTTAAGCCAAAAAGAGAGAGAGGTAGAAGTTGCTTTTTGACCTCTCCTTTTACCAGAATAAACAACAAACAAGGAAGATGTTTGTCTGAAATCCTTTGTAGCCTCTAAATAGAATTTTAGAGCACGAACTACATCCAAATTGTGCAACAAACGTTCCTTCTTTGAAACTGGGTTCGGACACAAAGAAGGCACGACTATCTCCTGGTTAATATTTTTGTTAGAAACAACTTTCGGAAGAAAACCAGGTTTAGTACGCAAAACCACCTTATCTGCATGGAACACCAGATAAGGAGGAGAACACTGCAGAGCAGATAACTCTGAAACTCTTCTAGCAGAAGAAATTGCAACCAAAAACAAAACTTTCCAAGATAATAACTTGATATCAACGGAATGTAGGGGTTCAAACGGAACCCCCTGAAGAACTGAAAGAACTAAATTGAGACTCCAAGGAGGAGTCAAAGGTTTGTAAACAGGCTTGATTCTAACCAGAGCCTGAACAAAAGCTTGAACATCTGGCACAGCCGCCAGCTTTTTGTGAAGTAAAACAGATAAAGCAGAAATCTGTCCCTTCAAAGAACTTGCAGATAATCCTTTCTCCAAACCTTCTTGAAGAAAGGATAGAATCTTAGGATTTTTTATCTTGTTCCATGGGAATCCTTTAGATTCACACCAACAGATATATTTTTTCCATATTTTATGGTAGATTTTTCTAGTTACAGGCTTTCTGGCCTGAACAAGAGTATCAATGACAGAATCTGAGAACCCTCGCTTTGATAAAATCAAGCGTTCAATCTCCAAGCAGTCAGTTGGAGTGAGGCCAGATTCGGATGTTCGAACGGACCTTGAACAAGAAGGTCCTGTCTCAAAGGTAGCTTCCATGGTGGAGCCGATGACATATTCACCAGATCTGCATACCAAGTCCTGCGTGGCCACGCAAGAGCTATCAAGATCACCGATACCCTCTCCTGGCTACCAGCCTGGGAATGAGAGGAAACGGTGGGAACACATAAGCTAGGTTGAAGCTCCAAGGTGCTACTAGTGCATCCACTAGAGTCGCCTTGGGATCCCTGGATCTGGACCCGTAGCAAGGAACCTTGAAGTTCTGACGAGACGCCATCAGATCCATGTCTGGAATGCCCCACAATTGAATTATTTGGGCAAAGATTTCCGGATGGAGTTCCCACTCCCCCGGATGAAATGTCTGACGACTCAGAAAATCCGCTTCCCAATTTTCCACTCCTGGGATGTGGATTGCAGACAAGTGGCAGGAGTGAGTCTCCGCCCATTGAATTATTTTGGTCACTTCTTCCATCGCCAGGGAACTCCTTGTTCCCCCCTGATGGTTGATATACGCAACAGTCGTCATGTTGTCTGATTGAAACCGTATGAATTTGGCCTTTGCTAGCTGAGGCCAAGCCTTGAGAGCATTGAATATCGCTCTCAGTTCCAGAATATTTATCGGGAGAAGAGATTCTTCCCGAGACCAAAGACCCTGAGCTTTCAGGGGTTCCCAGACCGCGCCCCAGCCCACCAGACTGGCGTCGGTCGTGACAATGACCCACTCTGGTCTGCGGAAGCTCATCCCTTGTGACAGGTTGTCCAGGGTCAGCCACCAACGGAGTGAATCTCTGATCCTCTGATCTACTTGTATCGTCGGAGACAAGTCTGTATAATCCCCATTCCACTGACTGAGCATGCACAGTTGTAATGGTCTTAGATGAATTCGCGCAAAAGGAACTATGTCCATTGCCGCGACCATCAAACCTATTACTTCCATGCACTGCGCTATGGAAGGAAGAAGAACAGAATGAAGTACTTGACAAGAGCTTAGAAGTTTTGATTTTCTGGCCTCTGTCAGAAAAATCCTCATTTCTAAGGAGTCTATTATTGTTCCCAAGAAGGGAACTCTTGTTGACGGAGATAGAGAACTTTTTTCTACGTTCACTTTCCACCCGTGAGATCTGAGAAAGGCCAGGACAATGTCCGTATGAGCCTTTGCTTGAGGTAGAGATGACGCTTGAATCAGTATGTCGTCCAAGTAAGGTACTACTGCAATGCCCCTTGGTCTTAGCACCGCTAGAAGGGACCCTAGTACCTTTGTGAAAATTCTTGGAGCAGTGGCTAATCCGAATGGAAGTGCCACAAACTGGTAATGCTTGTCCAGAAAGGCGAACCTTAGGAACCGATGATGTTCCTTGTGGATAGGAATATGTAGATACGCATCCTTTAAATCCACCGTGGTCATGAATTGACCTTCCTGGATGGTAGGAAGAATTGTCCGAATGGTTTCCATTTTGAACGATGGAACCTTGAGAAATTTGTTTAGGATCTTGAGATCTAAGATTGGTCTGAATGTTCCCTCTTTTTTGGGAACTATGAACAGATTGGAGTAGAATCCCATCCCTTGTTCTCCTAATGGAACCGGATGAATCACTCCCATTTTTAACAGGTCTTCTACACAATGTAAGAATGCCTGTCTTTTTATGTGGTCTGAAGACAATTGAGACCTGTGGAACCTCCCCCTTGGGGGTAGCTCCTTGAATTCCAGAAGATAACCTTGGAAGACTATTTCTAGCGCCCAAGGATCCATAACATCTCTTGCCCAAGCCTGAGCGAAGAGAGAAAGTCTGCCCCCCACCAGATCCGGTCCCGGATCGGGGGCCAACATCTCATGCTGTCTTGGTAGCAGTGGCAGGTTTCTTAGCCTGCTTACCTTTGTTCCAGCCTTGCATTGGCCTCCAGGCTGGCTTGGTTTGAGAAGTATTACCCTCTTGCTTAGAGGATGTAGAACTTGAGGCTGGTCCGTTTCTGCGAAAGGGACGAAAATTTGGTTTATTTTTAGCCTTAAAAGACCTATCCTGAGGAAGGGCGTGGCCCTTACCCCCAGTGATATCTGAAATAATCTCTTTCAAGTCAGGGCCAAACAGCGTTTTCCCCTTGAAAGGTATGTTAAGCAATTTGTTCTTGGAAGACGCATCCGCTGACCAAGATTTTAGCCAAAGCGCTCTGCGCGCCACAATAGCAAACCCTGAATTTTTCGCCGCTAATCTAGCTAATTGCAAAGTTGCGTCTAAAGTAAAAGAGTTAGCCAATTTAAGAGCGTGAACTCTGTCCATAATCTCCTCATAAGAAGAATCTTTATTGAGCGACTTTTCTAGTTCATCGAACCAGAAACACGCTGCTGTAGTGACAGGAACAATGCATGAAATTGGTTGTAGAAGGTAACCTTGCTGAACAAACATCTTTTTAAGCAAACCCTCTAA
The DNA here is from genome assembly GCF_027579735.1 of Bombina bombina. Taxonomy (NCBI): domain Eukaryota; kingdom Metazoa; phylum Chordata; class Amphibia; order Anura; family Bombinatoridae; genus Bombina; species Bombina bombina. The sequence continues at coordinate 253,837,994 of NC_069501.1, read as the reverse complement.
TTTTTTATCCATAGGATCTTTGAAAGCACAACTATCTTCTATAGGGATAGTAGTGCGTTTGTTTAGAGTAGAAACCGCCCCCTCGACCTTGGGGACTGTCTGCCATAAGTCCTTTCTGGGGTCGACCATAGGAAACAATTTCTTAAATATAGGGGGAGGGACAAAAGGAATGCCGGGCCTTTCCCATTCTTTGTTTACAATGTCCGCCACCTGCTTGGGTATAGGAAAAGCTTCGGGGGGCCCCGGGACCTCTAGGAACTTGTCCATCTTACATAATTTCTCTGGAATGACCAAATTGTCACAATCATCCAGAGTAGACAACACCTCCTTAAGCAGAGCGCGGAGATGTTCCAATTTAAATTTGAATGTAATCACATCAGGTTCAGCTTGTTGAGAAATTTTCCCTGAATCTGAAATTTCTCCCTCAGACAAAACCTCCCTGGCCCCCTCAGACTGGTGTAGGGGCATGTCAGAACCATTATCATCAGCGTCCTCATGCTCTTCAGTATTTTCTAAAACAGAGCAGTCACGCTTTCGCTGATAAGTGGGCATTTTGGCTAAAATGTTTTAGATAGAATTATCCATTACAGCCGTTAATTGTTGCATAGTAAGGAGTATTGGCGCACTAGATGTACTAGGGGCCTCCTGTGTGGGCAAGACTGGCGTAGACGAAGGAGGGGATGATGCAGTACCATGCTTACTCCCCTCACTTGAGGAATCATCTTGGGCATCATTTTCTCTAAATTGTTTGTCACATACATCACATCTATTTAAATGAGAAGGAACCTTGGCTTCCTCACATACAGAACATAGTCTATCTGATAGTTCAGACATGTTAAACAGGCATAAACTTGATAACAAAGTACAAAAAACGTTTTAAAATAAAACCGTTACTGTCACTTTAAATTTTAAACTGAACACACTTTATTACTGAATATGTGAAAAAGTATGAAGGAATTGTTCAAAATTCACCAAAATTTCACCACAGTGTCTTAAAGCCTTAAAAGTATTGCACACCAAATTTGAAAGCTTTAACTCTTAAAATAACGGAACCGGAGCCGTTTTTATATTTAACCCCTATACAGTCCCTGGTATCTGCTTTGCTGAGACCCAACCAAGCCCAGAGGGGAATACGATACCAAATGACGCCTTCAGAAAGCTTTTTCTATGTATCTGAGCTCCTCACACATGCATCTGCATGCCTTGCTTCCCAAAAACAACTGCGCATTAGTGGCGCGAAAATGAGGCTCTGCCTATGATTAGAGAAGGCCCCCAGTGAAAAAGGTGTCCAATACAGTGCCTGCCGTTTCTTTAACATAATTCCCAAGAATAAAATAACTCCTCAAAGCTATAAACTATTAAAAATGCTTATAAATCAATCGTTTTAGCCCAGAAAAATGTCTACCAGTCTTTAAAGCCCTTGTGAAGCCCTTTATTCTTATTTAATAAAAATGGCTTACCGGATCCCATAGGGAAAATGACAGCTTCCAGCATTACCAAGTCTTGTTAGAAATGTGTCATACCTCAAGCAGCAAAAGTCTGCTCACTGTTTCCCCCAACTGAAGTTAATTCCTCTCAACAGTCCTGTGTGGAAACAGCCATCGATTTTAGTAACGGTTGCTAAAATCATTTTCCTCTTACAAACAGAAATCTTCATCTCTTTTCTGTTTCAGAGTAAATAGTACATACCAGCACTATTTTAAAATAACAAACTCTTGATTGAAGAATAAAAACTACATTTAAACACCAAAAAAACTCTAAGCCATCTCCGTGGAGATGTTGCCTGTGCAACGGCAAAGAGAATGACTGGGGAAGGCGGAGCCTAGGAGGGATCATGTGACCAGCTTTGCTGGGCTCTTTGCCATTTCCTGTTGGGGAAGAGAATATCCCACAAGTAAGGATGACGCCGTGGACCGGACACACCTATGTTGGAGAAAGTTACGTTTTAATAACCAGTTCTTGACACAATCCGGTTTTCAATGCATACTGTTACTATATAGTGTTTTGTGAGTGCTGGGTACTGTCAAACTTCTCTCTCTATTTTGTACCCTTATATCTATCAGACAGTTAGCACCCCCCTTCTCCTACACTTCACCAGTGATACTAACTGGTATATAATGAATACTGAACAGATTATATATCTACTATTATTTCAGCATACTATATTATGAAGGGGTTGATATTTGCTTAAACTAACACCGTTGCCACTATTTCCATTACATACAAAAAAACACTTGCAGCACACTGTCATAGGTTCACAAGGAGGTGCGCATATCTCCATTGATCATTAACACGTTCAGTCTACTGTCACATTTATACATGGAGGTGTTCATATCTCCATTCATCATTAACATGTTCAGCCCACTGTTTATGTAGAACGTACAATGTTTAACAACTTTAAAGTATAATTCTATTATCAAATTTGCGTCATTCTCTCAGTATCTTTTGTTGATGAAGCAGCAAAGTATTACTGGTTTCTAACTGAAAACATGGGTGAGCCAATGACAATCAATAAATATATATGCAGCCACCAATCAGCAGCTAGAACCTAGTTTTTTTGCTTCTCCTGTGCTTACCTAGATAAACCTTTCAGCAAAGGATAACAAGAGAAGGAAGCAAATTAAATAATATAAGTAAATTGGAAAGTTGTTTTAAATTGTATGCTTTGTCTAAATCATGAATGTCTAATTAAGACTTTACTGTCCCTTTAACACGTTCAGTCCAGTGTCATAAGTTCAGAAGGAGATGCGCATTTCTCTATTTGCAAAATGCACGTTCCCCCTGCTGTCATAATCGTTTAAAAACATTTTACATGTTTTTGAAATAAATGTAGATTCTTAAAATCAATCTTTTTTTAAAAAAAATAAAAAAAAATTATTAACAATATTTTAATTGTACAGACAAAAAATTAGACGTAATATTGTGTTATTTAAACACATTTGATAAACAATTAAAAAGAAAGAAAATGGCCTATAAATATGCATTGATTTAAGAGTATTGATTGGCCAAAATGCTTCTAGTAAAACTTCTCACTGTTTTAGTACTAACCTTTTTCTCTGCACTGTAGCTGCTCAGAGTACCAGAGGGGCTTGTATCATGTCAGCAACTAACACATTGAGTGTTTGCCAGAGGAAAAAGCACCTTAGGCTTCCTGAGTAAGTGTTGAGTTTAAAATGCTGGTGCACAGTGCATACTTAAATACACTTTTCAAACCAATATAGCTTTTTTTAGAAGCATCTTTGCTAATACATGTATATTATAAAAATGTTTATATTCTAAATTGAAATGCATCCATGTGTATTCAAATTTTGGCTGGAATGTCCTTTTAAGGTTTTTAGTTCTTCTATTTGCATAAAATATTTAAGCAAGGATTACAAGTGGAATTCATCAATATAATAGAAATATATTAAAAACGCAGTTTATTCAGATATATAAAACATATATGGCACTGCAGCTGTGGTTTGGGAGACGTCCCATATATGTTTTATATATCTGAATAAACTGCTTTTATTAATATATTTCTATTATATTAATAAATTCTTATTTCCTTTTCAGGGGATTGCTTTTATCGCCCTCCTATATATACACTTGTTCTTACTCCTTTATTAGGAGAGGCTTGCCTCTGTTCTATATATCTCTAGCGCACCCCTATATTTTTCACTAAAAGGATTACAACTGGAGACAAGTGGATGACATTAGACATGTACAGTATATGTATGTATCTCAATGTTAAAGTCTTTTGTCTGCCTTTTTGTTTTCTAACAAACACCTGAGACTTCATATCTTTGAGCCCTTATAACATTTTAGTGCAATATTTTTTTAACATCATTTTTATTGGATGTTGTTGTTAAGAGTGTAAATGCCCGTTGTAACTTATTTTTGATGTGTTTGTGCAAATATTTTGCTTTGCAAAACAGTTAACAAGAGCTCTGAGGATGCGGTAATCATTTGAGTAATCATTCTAGCATAAATCACGATTGCGCTCAAGCAATCGCATTTACTTTTAACTTGTAATACTAGCTGAAAACCTAACGTACGCAAACACCTGCTATATACCCCTTATCGCTCACGCGTAACTGTTAGCTCTTCATCAATGACCCTAGATGGAGAGGCCTGAGCTCGCTTTACTGTCTGATGACCAGGGCCCCCAAGGGTGGGAGCCCAGCTTCAAGAATTTTTTTTTTTTTTTAAATAAAAAATGTTGACCTGTCACTGCCTGCACTGATATCATGTGAGTGTGACATGATGCTTTACTAGTGTCTCTGACTACAGGGGTTAGTCTTTCTGTTTTACCCATTGGTGTTTATGTGTGTGTATGTTTGTGGAACAAGCAAATTACAGACCTTGTTACTACAGCATGGGGGGGGGGCCGGGGGGTAAACAGTGTCACTATACAGTACCACTATATACAGTACGGGGAGGCTGGACCATGTCACAGACTACTGTAGTCACTTTATAAAGTACTGGGGCGGGTAGGGTCAGGCCAGCCATCTTACCAGCAGATTACAGACTGTGTCACTGACTCACTATTTACAGTACTGGTGGGTTAAACAGTGTCACTATATACAGGGGGTCAGACCATCTCACAGACTGTGGGCACAGGGTACCTCCTTTTGCAGACATGTAATCTGATTCACATTTTTTTCTGTGTTAAATGTTAATTATTATTATTTTTTATCAAATTCACTTTTTTTTGGGGGGGGGGGGGCTTCTTAGATTCTTGCACCTGGGCCCTGTGGTTTCAAGTTACGCCTCTGCTGATGACATTGTTTATTAGAGATATAGATTTCCTAAAGATGTCATCATGGGTGTCAATGACATGATTAAGGGTGAGCCCAGAACAAAAAGATATCATTCTGTCCCTGGGATCCTCAAGCTGATGAGCTGTTTGCAATTTTTTTGCAACAGGTTCATACCAGCACACCTCGAGCACTATCTCTGGAGTATCTCAGAGTGCTTTTTCAAGGCATCTGCAACCTGCATTGTATGCACTGTTAAAGCACCTGCATACCACCGTAAAGCTCCCCTCAGAACAGACTGAGCTTATAAGAATAACATTTTTATTCCAAATTTATACTCCCAAATGTTATAGAATGCATTGATTGCAACCATGTCACTATTTGTGCCCCTAAAACTGACCCTGAGTATTATGTCAATCAAAAGGGTCAGCATTCCCTAAATGTGAAGGTAATCTGCGACCACCATTGCAGGATCCTTAGTGTCTTCTCAGCCTTCCATATCCTTTGTGTGTGGAGACCTTAGTCCAGGCAATCCATAGATTTTTATTTGCATGGAACGCGGACAGGTTCATAAAATGTGAATCCTGTTCATTTGCAAGAATGATACATTTTGCCCATAGTATAGTTTGAATCTGCTGGGTCTCCTGAAAAAAAAAAAATACAATTTGTGTCAGTATCTCACTAAAATAGGTTTAAATGTGAGCACCACCTAAAAATCCAAAACAACTCAACACAGGAGATGGAAATGACCCAGCAGCTAAAGGGTTAATAATAATAAAAAAATATATAAACATCTTCATTTCTCATTTAAATCATAAATATATGTAAATGTATTTTATGAATACATTGTTTCCATTTCACCAAAATGTATCAAAGATTTTATCTATTTCCTCCCTCCTGGGCGGGACATGGGTGGTCCCTGGTTTCTTATAGAGAAAATGTTCCAGTAGATTGCAGAATGACAGGGACATATGTCATTTATTTGTAAGCGCAAAAAATAAAAATATTTTGAACATATGGAAAATAGCTGCATAAATCACAATTTACACAAATTCTGTCATTTCATTCTATGTAACGTTACTGGCATTATCATGGTTCTTAGATTTTAGATTAGGTTAAAAACCTCAATGAAAAACAAATATACATTAAATGGCTCTGCGGGGACAATTTAAAGAAGAAAATGAAGCAGCACAATTTTAAGTATTTTTCAGTTCACTTTCATTTGCTTGTGGGAAACATTCTATAACATTTATAAAGAAAAAGAAGGACAGAAATATGGCACACTTGTGGGAGATAAACATAACAATGTGATTGTGTGGTATGTAGTGATTAAAACTTAACTTTTATATGACTCATATGTAAAAACAGGTGGAATAATCCACTACAAAATATAAAACCGTGTCACAGTAACAGATGACACACAAACTCCTCTCTGAACACAGCACAGTGATCAATCTGTACCGTTGGCCAGTCTCCCTAGCTAGTTAATTCTTTAGTATCTATCATCTGTCTGCGCACTAGTTTAATTCCCTCAGGCTTAAAACAGGGGCGTTGTAAGCCATATCAAGCGTATATATAGGAGTGTTATCTAGTGCAGCCTGCACAATGATGTAACTCCTTAAAAATCCTATAAGCGTATAAGTATGGATTTAGTATTGTACAAGTTAGATAGGTATGAAGATATACATGGAATACCATAGCCAGTGTTCAACTAGTTATGTATAGCGTAACCCATATAGCATATCAAATACCAGTGCATCAATGGTTAAAGCCAGGGTTTTAAGCTTAAGAGATAATTTGGTGCACTGAGTGCTAATAAGCCATTAGTATAAGCTAAAATTACAATTAAGTACGCAGTTTATAGTAAAAATTCCCCTAAAGGCCAACAATTAAGCTAGAGGAATCCGGCTGACAGAGAGGAGCAGTGCGAACGCCTGACACGTGTTTCGCAACTGCTTTTTTCAGAGCCTCTATCATTTTATGTATATCTTTACAACTATCAAACTTGGTACCATACTAAATCTATACTTATATGCTTATAGGATTTTTAAGGAGTTGCACCATTGTGCAGATTGCACTAGTTAACACTCCTTCTATATATACGTTTGATATGGCTCATAATGCCCTCTTCTTTCTGTCCTTATTTTTCTTTATAAATGTGATATACAAAAGCATAAGGCACTACCTACTCTAATACTCAGGTTTATACTGGGTAGGTTTTAGGAGATAATCATACCCCCCCCCCCTCTTTTACCTAGAGGCTTTAGGGATATTTTGTTGAAACATTTTATGACAGTCAACTCCTTTAGTATATGCAGTTAATGTACATGTACTCTCATAGGACATATGCACATGACCATGACCATCCATTTTAAAACTACAAAGAAATACAACATATTTTTAGTAAAATGTTAAATATTTTATAACAAAATATATTTTATAACAGAAAAAGGGAATTAAAGGTACATTTTTTTCATGCTTCAGATAGAGCTTTCCATTTTAAACAATTTTCCAAATTACTTCTATTATCTAATTTGCTTCATTCTCTTGATATCTCTTATTTAAAAGCATTTCTAAATAGGCTCAGTAGCTACTGATTGGTGGCTGCACATAGATACCTTGTGTGATTGGCTCACTCATGTGGCTGGCTATTTCTTCAACAAAGGATATCTGAATAAAGAAGCAAATGAAATGATAGAAGTAAATTGGAATGTTGTTTAAAAATGCATTCTCAATCTTTATCTTGGAAGAAAATGTTGGGGTTTAATATCCCTTTAATGCTAGTTACCTACCTGTCAATTATGATAATATAATAATGTTGCCTGATACAGACATCCCAACCTGCAAAAACTAATTTCAGGAAGGTGGCTTCACCTGCTACTGTGCTGCCACCCCACCCCCCTCCCAGTTATATAATGACAAGTCTGTATCTTATATATAAGATACAGACTTGTCATTAAAGTAGCTTCCCACTAAAGTCACATTAAAAAAGTAGCTTTATTGCACAACCACATACAACAAACCTATTTTCCAGTGATTGAACGCTTGTTGAATGCTTAAATATTTTAGAATACAAAGTTAAATTACGTGCAGTAAATAAGGTAGTGTTTGTGTTTTATTTTATTAAAATCAGTAGGGGCTTTTTGGTTACTGGTGCATGCTTTAAGGGTTCTATAACGTCCCAGCAACTAAAGGCATTCCTTAAAGCAACACTATTCCGGATTTGGGCCACATTGGATCATGGTACTTGGAGTTTCAGGGAGATTACATTCCATTTGCTGGCATCAGGGTGCTGCTATTACAATCAAGGAGACTCCCTGAACTTCAGGGAGAGTTGGGATGTCTGCTGATATATTTACTAGATGTCGTAATTATGTGGTATCATTTTGTGTAGCTGGTTGGATAAAAATAAACTTTTCTTATTATGTGTTAATGATTAGTGATGTCGCAAACCTAAAATTTTGCGTTCGCGAACGGCGAACGCGAACTTCGGCAAATGTTCGCGAACCGGGCGAACCACCATTGACTTCAATGGACAGGTGAATTTCAAAACTCACAGGGACTCTTTCTGGCCGCAATAGTGATGGAAAAGTTGTTTCAAGGGGACTAACACCTGGACTGTGGCATGCCGGAGGGGGATCCATGGCAAAACTCCCATGGAAAATTACATAGTTGATGCAGAGTCTGGTTTTAAGCTATAAAGGGCATAAATCACCTAACATTCCTAAATTGTTTGGAATAACGTGCTTTAAAACATCAGGTATGATGTTGTATCGATCAGGTAGTGTAAGGATTACGCCCGCTTCACAGTGACAGACCAAACTCAACCGCAAACAGTCCATTTGCACAACCACGAGATCGATAGATTTGATAGATAGATACATAGATTACATAGATCAATAGATGCAATATACATTTGATAGATACCAATTACATAGATCAAAAGATGCAATATACATTTGATAGATACGAATTACATAGATCAAAAGATGCAATTTACATTTGATAGATACAAATTACATCAATAGATGCAATATACATTTGGTAGATACGAATTACATTGATCAATAGATGCAATATACATTTGATAGATATGAATTCCATAGATCAATAGATGCAATATACATTTGATAGATACGAATTACATAGATCAATAGATGCAATATACATTCGATCGATACGAATTACAGAGATCAATAGATGCAATATACATTTGATAGATACGAATTGCATAGATCAATAGATGCAATATACATTTGATAGATACGAATTCCATAGATCAATAGATGCAATATACATTTGATAGATACGAATTGCATAGATCAATAGATGCAATATACATTTGATAGACACGAATTGCATAGATCAATAGATGCAATAAACATTTGATAGATACGATTGATAGATAGATTTGATAGATAAATAGCTAATTTGAAAGATATATAATTTCCCAGACAGAGAATTACAAAGATGTGCGTTCTGAGACCCATGGTAAGGTTACTTCCTTTTGCACAATCGAGTACAGGTTGGGGTCCGGGATTGCCTTTTTGTGCTGTCTGATTCTTTCAGGTATACCAGTTCCAGAGGTTCTGACACTGCATTCTGGCTGCACCTCTCCCTGCAAGAGAGATCTGTTACAGAGTCTGTGGGCCTCTATGCAAAGAGCTGGCCTGCCTGAAAGGAGCAGCAAGGCAGATCAAAAGATGCAATATACATTTGATAGGTATGAAAAACATAGATTAAAAGATGCAATATACATTTGATCGATACGAATTACAGAGATCAATAGATGCAATATATATTTGATTGATACGATTGATAGTTATATTATTTCCCTGACAGAGTATAACAATAAAACATGTGGTCTGTGACCCATGGTAAGGTTACTTCCTTTTGCACAATCAAGCATACCAGTTGCAGAGGTTCTGACCCTGCATTCTGGCTGCACCTCTCCCTGCAAGAGAGATCTGTTACAGAGTCTGTGGGCCTCTATGCAAAGAGCTGGCCTGCCTGAAAGGAGCAGCAAGGCAGATCAAAAGATGCAATATACATTTGATAGGTACGAATTACATAGATCAAAAGATGCAATATACATTTGATAGGTACGAATTACATAGATCAAATGATGCAATATACATTTGATCGATACGAATTACAGAGATCAATAGATGCAATATATATTTGATTGATACGATTGATAGTTATATAATTTCCCTGACAGAGTATAACAATAAAACATGCGGTCTGAGACCCGTGGTAAGTAGTACTATTCTTAGCAGTTTAATACCTGTTACTCCCCCTATCGGGGGAGGTTTATAATGCCTTGATTTTCGGAACAGGGAGATGGAAGAAGATGCTTTGTCTGTCCTCCTACTTCAAATGTGGCCGAAAAACAAGTTGCTGTCACAAAACAGTCCGGCCACGAGATTGATAGATTTGATAGATAGATCCATAGATTACATAGATCAATAGATGCAATATACATTTGATAGGTATGAATAACATAGATCAAAAGATGCAATATGCATTTGATCGATACGAATTACAGAGATCAAAAGATGCAATATACATTTGATAGATACGAATTACATGGATCAAAAGATGCAATATACATTTGATAGGTACGAATTACATAGATCAAAAGATGCAATATACATTTGATCGATACGAATTACAGAGATCAAAAGACGCAATATACATTTGATAGATACGAATTACATGGATCAAAAGATGCAAATACATTTGATAGGTACGAATAACATAGATCAAAAGATGCAATATACATTTGATCATTACGAATTAAAGAGATCAAAAGATGCAATATACATTTGATAGATACGAATTACATGGATCAAAAGATGCAATATACATTTGATAGGTACGAATTACATAGATCAAAAGATGCAATATACATTTGATCGATACGAATTACAGAGATCAAAAGATGCAATATACATTTGATAGATACGAATTACATGGATCAAAAGATGCAATATACATTTGATAGGTACGAATAACATAGATCAAAAGAGGCAATATACATTTGATCGATACGAATTACAGAGATCAAAAGATGCAATATACATTTGATAGATACGAATTACATGGATCAAAAGATGCAATATACATTTGATCGATACGAATTACAGAGATCAAAAGATGCAATATACATTTGATAGATACGAATTACATGGATCAAAAGATGCAATATACATTTGATAGGTACGAATAACATAGATCAAAAGATGCAATATACATTTGATCGATACGAATTACAGAGATCAATAGATGCAATATATATTTGATTGATACGATTGATAGTTATATAATTTCCCTGACAGAGTATAACAATAAAACATGTGGTCTGGGACCCGTGGTGTGTTAAGCACTCAGTAGTACTATTTTTAGCAGTTTAATACATGCCGGAGGGGGATCCATGGCAAAACTCCCATGGAAAATTACATAGTTGATGCAGAGTCTGGTTTTAAGCTATAAAGGGCATAAATCACCTAACATTCCTAAATTGCTTGGAATAACGTGCTTTAAAACATCAGGTATGATGTTGTATCGATCAGGTAGTGTAAGGGTTACGCCCGCTTCACAGTGACAGACCAAACTCAACCGCAAACAGTCCATTTGCACAACCACGAGATCGATAGATTTGATAGATAGATACATAGATTACATAGATCAATAGATGCAATATACATTTGATAGATACCAATTACATAGATCAAAAGATGCAATATACATTTGATAGATACGATTTACATAGATCAAAAGATGCAATTTACATTTGATAGATACAAATTACATCAATAGATGCAATATACATTTGGTAGATACGAATTACATTGATCAATAGATGCAATGTACATTTGATAGATACGAATTCCATAGATCAATAGATGCAATATACATTTGATAGACACAAATTACATAGATCAATAGATGCAATATACATTTGATAGATACGAATTGCATAGATCAATAGATGCAATATACATTTGATAGATACGAATTCCATAGATCAAAAGATGCAATATACATTTGATAGATACGAATTGCATAGATCAATAGATGCAATATACATTTGATAGACACGAATTGCATAGATCAATAGATGCAATAAACATTTGATAGATACGATTGATAGATAGATTTGATAGATAAATAGCTAATTTGAAAGATATATAATTTCCCAGACAGAGAATTACAAAGACGTGTGATCTGGGACCCATGGTAAGGTTACTTCCTTTTGCACAATCGAGTATACCAGTTGCAGAGGTTCTGACCCTGCATTCTGGCTGCACCTCTCCCTGCAAGAGAGATCTGTTACAGAGTCTGTGGGCCTCTATGCAAAGAGCTGGCCTGTCTGAAAGGAGCAGCAAGGCAGATCAAAAGATGCAATATACATTTGATAAGTACGAAAAACATAGATTAAAAGATGCAATATACATTTGATCGATACGAATTACAGAGATCAATAGATGCAATATATATTTGATTGATACGATTGATAGTTATATAATTTCCCTGACAGAGTATAACAATAAAACATGCGGTCTGTGATCCATGGTAAGGTTACTTCCTTTTGCACAATCAAGTATACCAGTTGAAGAGGTTCTGACCCTGCATTCTGGCTGCACCTTTCCCTGCAAGAGAGATCTGTTACAGAGTCTGTGGGCCTCTATGCATCGATACGAATTACAGAGATCAATAGATGCAATATATATTTGATTGATACGATTGATAGTTATATAATTTCCCTGACAGAGTATAACAATAAAACATGCGGTCTGGGACCCGTGGTGTGTTAAGCACTCAGTAGTACTATTTTTAGCAGTTTAATACATGTTACTCCCCCTATCGGGGGAGGTCTATAATGCCTTGATTTTCCGAACAGGGAGATGGAAGAAGATGCTTTGTCTGTCCTCCTACTTCAAATTTGTCCGAAACACAAGTTGCTGTCACAAAACAGTCCAGCCACGAGATCGATAGATTTGATAGATAGATCTATAGATTACATAGATCAATAGATGCAATATACATTTGATAGGTACGAATAACATAGATCAAAAGATGCAGTATACATTTGATCGATACGAATTACAGAGATTAAAAGATGCAATGTACATTTGATAGATACGAATTACATGGATCAAAAGATTCAATATACATTTGATAGGTACGAATAACATAGATCAAAAGATGCAATATACATTTGATCGATACGAATAACAGAGATCAATAGATGCAATATACATTTGATAGATACAAATTACATGGATCAAAAGATGCAATATACATTTGATAGGTACGAATTACATTAATAGATGCAATATACATTTGATAGATACAAATTACATAGATCTAAAGATGCAATATACATTTGATAGATACGAATTACAGAGATCAATAGATGCAATATATATTTGATTGATTTGATTGATAGTTATATAATTTCCCTGACAGAGTATAACAATAAAACATGCGTAAGGTTACTTCCTTTTGCACAATCGAGTACAGGTTGGGGTCAGGGATTGCCTTTTTGTGCTGTCTGATTCTTTCAGGTATACCAGTTTTGAGGTTCTGACCCTGCATTCTGTTACAGAGTCTGTGAGCCTGTATGCAAAGAGCTGGCCTGCCTGAAAGGAGCAGCAAGGCAGAGGGATCGATTGCTGCCTATAAGAAACCAGAGGGCACGCTGCCTGCTGGAAGTGTGCAGTGAGGCAGAGGGATCTATTCCTGCCTAGAAGCAGACAGGCAGAGGGGATGCTACCTGCCTGGGAGCCCACTGACACCAGCCAAGCTGGGGGAGATACAGCCGCTGGCTTGACCCTGGTCTCAGCCACTATAGCCCTGGTCCCACTATTTGGAGGCATAGGGAGCTATTCCTGCCAAGAAGCAGTCTGGCAGGGGGATTTATTCCTGCCTAGAAGCAGACAGGCAAAAGGGACGATACCTGCCAATAAAGAGCTGCAGGGCAGAGAGGACGCTACCTGACTGGGAGTCCACTGAGACCAGCCCAGCTGGGGGAGATACACCCGCTGGCTTGACCCCGGTCTCTGCAACTATATCTCTGGTCCCACTATCCGGTGGCCACCCTTGGGTTTGGACAGAGGAAGGGAGACCCCCTAGTGGAGTACCGCTACATCCGGGAGATGGAGAAAGATGTTTGGACACCCAGTACAGGTCGTTCTCCTTCAGCCTTTTTATACTTGGGTCCCCGACCCTCAACAGGCACAACAGCATGAAACACCACATATGCCATCCTTTTGCACAATAGAGTACAGGTATGGCATCAATTTTAGGAACCCGGAGATAATTTTTAGGAACCGGGAGATGGAAAAAGATGCTTGGACACCCAGTACAGGTAGTTCTCCTTCAGACTTTTTATACGAGAGTCCCCGACCCTCAACAGAAACAACAGCATGAAACACCACATATGCCATCCTTTTGCACAATAGAGTACAGGTATGGCATCAATTTTAGGAACCCAGAGATAATTTGTAGGAACCGGGAGATGGAAAAAGATGCTTGGACACCCAGTACAGGTCGTTCTCCTTCAGCCTTTTTATACTTGGGTCCCCGACCCTCAACAGGCACAACAGCATGAAATACCACATATGCCATCCTTTTGCACAATAGAGTACAGGTATGGCATCGATTTTAGGAACCCGGAGATAATTTTTAGGAACCGGGAGATGGAAAAAGATGCTTGGACACCCAGTACAGGTCATTCTCCTTCAACCTTTATAAACTTGGGTCCCCGACCCTCAACAGACACAACAGCATGAAATACCACATATGCCATCCTTTTGCACAATAGAGTACAGGTATGGCATCGATTTTAGGAACCCGGAGATAAATTTTAGGAACCGGGAGATGGAAAAAGATGCTTGGACACCCAGTACAGGTCGTTCTCCTTCAGCCTTTTTATATGAGAGTCCCCGACCCTCAACAGAAACAACAGCATGAAACACGACATATGCCATCCTTTTGAACAATCCAGTACAGGTATGGCATCGATTTTAGGAACCCGGAGATAATTTTTAGGAACCAGGAGATGGAAAAAGATGCTTGGACACCCAGTACAGGTCGTTCTCCTTCAGCCTTTTTATACTTGGGTCCCCGACCCTCAACAGACACAACAGCATGAAACACCACATATGCCATACTTTTGCACAATAGAGTACAGGTATGGCATCGATTTTAGGAACCTGGAGATAATTTTTAGGAACCGGGAGATGGAAAAAGATGCTTGGTCGGTCCTCCTACTTCAAATTTGGGGCGCTGCACGTGCAATGTACTGTGCCACCAGATATGAGTAGTGTGTTAAGTAGTACTATTCTTAACAGTTTAATCACTGTTATGTGCCTTTTTTTTGGTTTGGGTTTTGTAGCCACATTGCAGCACCAGAGGCCAGAAAAATTAGGCATGTAAAACTGCAGCGGCCAGAAAAATTGATGTTTGTTTGACAGTTAGAAAGTGCCCTAAAACATTGCGGCTTGAATCCTATTGCAGCTCATCTCAGAGTCATCAGGCCTTTTTTACTCTAATGTATCACCAAATGTCAGTCCCTTCGGGATCCATCCCTCATTCATTTTAATAAAGGTGAGATAATCAAGAATTTTTTGACCTAGGCGACTTCTCTTCTCAGTGACAATACCTCCTGCTGCACTGAAGGTCCTTTCTGACAGGACACTTGAAGAGGGGCAGGCCAGAAGTTCGATTTCAAATTGGGATAGCTCAGGCCACAAGTCAAGCCTGCACACCCAGTAGTCAAGGGGTTCATCGCTCCTCAGAGTGTCGAGATCCGCAGTTAATGCTAGGTAGTCTGCTACCTGTCCTTTGAGTCTTTCTCTGAGACTGGATCCCGAAGGGCTGTGACGATGCATAGGAGTTAAAAAGGTCCGCATGTCCTCCATCAACAATACGTCTGGAAAGCATCCTGTCCTTGCCGGCGTGGTCATGGGAGGAGGAGGAGGATTACTTTCATCTCTTCCCCTGTTAGATTCCTGTTGTGCTGTGACATCACCCTTATACGCTGTGTAAAGCATACTTTTTAATTTATTTTGGAACTGCTCCATCCTTTACGACTTGCGGGAATTCTGTAACATTTCAGTAACTTTATGCTTATACCGGGAGTCTAGTAGTGTGGACACCCAGTACAGGTCGTTCTCCTTCAGCTTTTTTATACGAGGGTTCCTCAACAGGCACGACAGCATGAAAGACCCCATTTGCACAAGGTTGGATGACGAGCTAATCATGTCCCGTTCCTTGTCCTCACTGATCTCACTGAAGGTATCTTCTTCCCCCCAGCCACGTACAACACCACGGGTACCAGATAGGTGACAACAACGAGCACCTGGGGATGCCTGTTGTGCTTGGTCTTCCTCCTCCTCCTCAAAGCCACATTCCTCCTCTGACTCCTCTTCCTCACAATCCTCTTCCTGCGTTGCCGCTGGTCCAGCAAGTGATGCTGATAAGGCTGTTTCTGGTGGTGATGGAGACCACAACTCTTCCTTTTTCCGCTCATCTATGGCCTGATCCAGCACTCTTCGCAGGGCACGCTCCAGGAAGAAAACAAATGGTATGATGTCGCTGATGGTGCCTTCGGTGCGACTGACTAGGTTTGTCACCTCCTCAAAAGGACGCATAAGCCTACAGCCATTGCGCATGAGCATTCATTAACGTGGTAAAGAAAATCCCCAGCTCCCCAGAGGCTGTCCTAGCACCCCGGTCATACAAATAATCGTTAACAGCTTTTTCTTGTTGTAGCAGGCGGTCGAACATTAGGAGTGTTGAATTCCACCGTGTTGGGCTGTCGCAAATCAAGTGCCTCACTGGCAGGTTGTTTCACCGCTGGATATTGGACAAGTGCACCATGGCCGTGTAGGAACGCCTGAAATGGCCACACACCTTCCTGGCCTGCTTCAGGATGTCCTGTAAGCCTGGGTACTTATGCACAAAGCGTTGTACAATCAGATTACACACATGTGCCATGCACGGCACATGTGTCAACTTGCCCAATTTCAATGCCACCACCAAATTACTTCCATTGTCAGAAACAACTTTGCCAATCTCCAGTTGGTGCGGAGTCAGCCACTGATCCACCTGTGCGTTCAGGGCAGACAGGAGTGCTGGTGCGGTGTGACTCTCGGCTTTCAGGCAAGTCAACCCCAAGACTGCGTGACACTGCCTTATCCGGGATGTTGAATAGTACCTGGGGAGCTGGGGGGTGCCGTTGATGTGGAGCAAGACGCAGCAGCAGAAGAGGACTCAGCCGAGGAAGAGGTTATGGAAGAGGATGGAGTAGGAGGAGTAGAGGAGGTAGCAGCAGGCCTGCCTGCAAGTTGTGGCGGTGTCACCAACTACTCTGCAGAGCCACACATTCCATGCTTGTCAGCCATCAGCAGGTTTACCCAATGCGCAGTGTAGGTGATATACCTGCTCTGACCATGCTTTGCAGACCAGCTATCAGTGGTCAGATGGACCCTTGCCCCAACGCTGTGTGCCAGACATGACATTACTTCCTTTCGCACAATCGAGTACAGGTTGGGTATTGCCTTTTGTGAAAAGAAATTTTGGCCGGGTACCTTCCACTGCGGTGTCCCAATAGATACAAATTTTTTGAATGCCTCAGACTCCACCAGCTTGTATGGTAAAAGCTGGCGGACTAAGAGTTCAGACAAGCCAGCTGTCAGACGCCGGGCAAGGGGGTGACTTTGGGAAATTGGCTTCTTACACTCAAACATGTCCTTGACAGACACCTGACTGTGGGCATATGACCAGGAACTGCTACGTAAGAGAGACTGAGTGGCGGATGGTTGAGAGGGGGCAAGGAGGACAGCAGTGGTTGATGTGGCTGAAGATGCTGGACCAGGAGGAGGATGGCGGCTTTGAGTTTGTGTGCTGCTTCTACTCATGTGTTCATCCCATCGGCGTTTGTGTTGTGAGACCATGTGCCTTCGCAAAGCAGTTGTACCTAGGTGGGTGTTGGACTTCCCACGACTCAGTTTCTTTGGCACAGGTTGCAAATGGCATCGCTATTGTCAGAGGCAGACACACAAAAAAAATGCCACACTGCTGAGCTCTGCGATGACGGCATTCTGGTGGTGGCAACAGCATGCGTTGATTGGCGTGCTGCCTGGCTGACCCCGGGTGCCGATGCATGCTGTCTGACTGTGCCACTAGCTCCTTGTGATGACCTCACCCTGCTTCCAACTCGTCTCCTCCTCCTCCTCTCTGTCTCCCCATCTGAACTTTCCCCCTCTTCTTCTTCTCTTCTAGCGGGCACCCACGTGACATCCACGGACGCATCATCATCAACCGCTTCACTTGTATCTGACAAATCAACAAAGGAAGCAGCAGCGGGTACAACATCACCATCATCATCACACCGTACGTCCATGTCTGTAATGCTGCCTGACTGAGACATATCACTGTTATCTACATCCTCTGTCAATGATGGTTGCGCATCACTCATTTCTTCCAACTGATGTGTCAATAACTCCTCTGACAGATCAAGTGAAGCGGCTGTGGTGCTAGTGTTGGTGGTGGCGGCAGGCGGGCGAGTGGCACTGGTCACTTGAGAGGTGCCCGCAGCTAAGCTGGAGGTGCATGGTGCGTCAAGGTTAGGAGCGGAAGCTGTAGAAGATTGGGTGTCCTGTGTTAGCCATTCAACTAGGTCCTCTTCAGAACTTTTCACGTTCATGGCACGTGGGTCTAAGGGAATCACAGCACCATGACCACGACGGCACCTCCGGGGTGGCCTGCCTCTGCCTGTCATTTTTTTTAAAATGTACACTTACACTACTATTAAACAAAATAGGAGTGGTGGCACTGGGCAAGTGGGCACAGTATACGCTGTGAGCCTGACACAAAAAAGCAGAATGATGTTTCACAATCCAAAAATTTTTTTTTTTTAAATGTACACTTACACTACTATTAAACAAGATATGAGTGGTGGCACTGGGCAAGTGGGCACAGTATACGCTGTGAGCCTGACACAAAAAAGCAGACTGATGTTTCACAGTCAAAAATGTTTATTTTTTAAATATTTAAACTACTGTTACAACAAATATGAGTGGTGCCACTAACTTGGCAAGTGGGCCTGGCGCACACGCTGGCAGGCAGGCAAATGCAATAAGATTACAATAGCAGACTGATGTTTCACAGTCCAAATTTTTTTTAATTTAAATATTTACACTACTGTTACAACAAAGCTGATTGGTGGCACTAGTTGGCAAGTGGGCCTGGCACACACGCTGGCAGGCAGGCAACTTCAATTAGATTACACTAGCAGACTGATGTTTCACAGTCAAATTGTTTTTTTTTTTTTAATATTTACACTACTGTTATAACAAATATGAGTGGTAGCACTAGTTGGCAAGTGGGCCTGGCACACACGCTGGCAGGCAGGCAACTGCAATCAGATTACACTAGCTGAATGATGTTTCACAGTCAAAAAAGTTTTTTTTTTAAATATTTACACTACTGTTACAACAAATATGAGTGGTGCCACTAACTTGGCAAGTGGGCCTGGCACACACGCTGGTAGGCAGGCAACTTCAATTAGATTACAAAAGCAGACTGATGTTTCACAGTCAAAAAAATTTTTTTATTAAATATTTACACTACTGTTATAACAAATATGAGTGGTGGCACTAGTTGGCAAGTGGGCCTTGCAAACACGCTGGCAGGCAGGCAACTGCAATTAGATTGCACTAGCTGACTGATGTTTCACAGTCAAAAAAGTTTTTATTTAAAATATTTACACTACTGTTATAACAAATATGATTCATGGCACTAGTTGGAAAGTGGGCCAGGCACACATGCTGGCAGACAGGCAACTGCAATTAAATAACACTAGCAGACTGATTTAAAAGTTTTTTTTAAAAGGTTACACTAATGTTACACCAGATATGAGTAGTGGCACTGAGGATGGAAGTAGGCACAGTATATGCTGGGAGCCTGACACACAGGCTGGCACTAGTGGCACGCTGGCCTGGCAACTAAAATTAAATAACACTAGAAGACTGATGTATTAAAGTTTTTTTTTTAAAAGATACACTAATGTTACACCAGATAGGAGAGGTGGCACTGAGGATGGAAGTAGGCACAGTATATGCTGGGAGCCTGACACACAGGCTGGCACTAGTGGCAGGCTGGCCTGGCAACTGCAATTAAATAACAATAGCAGACTGATGTAAATGTTTTTTTTTTACAAAATTTAAACTAATGTTACACCAGATAGGAGTGGTGGCACTGAGGATGGAAGTAGGCACAGTATATGCTGGGAGCCTGACACACAGGCTGGCACTAGTGGCACGCTGGCCTGGCAACTAAAATTAAATAACAATAGCAGACTGATGTAAAAGTTTTTATAAAAAAATTTACACTAATGTTAGACCAGATATAAGTGGTGGAAAACAGAGCAATTAGGCACAGTATATGCTGTTTGCCCTTACACAGGCTGGCACTAGTGGCACGCTGGCCTGGCAACTAAAATTAAATAACAATAGCAGACTGATGTAAAAGTTTTTTTAAAAAATTTACACTAATGTTCCCTTAGGCCCTTACACAGGCTGGCACTAGTGGCACTCTGGCCTGGCAACTAAAATTAAATAACAATAGCAGACTGATGTAAAAGTTTTTTTTTTTAAATTTACACTAATGTTCCCTTAGGCCCTTACACAGGCTGGCACTAGTGGCACTCTGGCCTGGCAACTAAAATTAAATAACAATAGCAGACTGATGTAAAAATTTTTTTTTTTTAAATTTACACTAATGTTCCCTTAGGCCCTTACACAGGCTGGCACTAGTGGCACGCTGGCCTGGCAACTAAAATTAAATAACAATAGCAGACTGATGTAAAAGTTTTTTTTTTTAAATTTACACTAATGTTCCCTTAGGCCCTTACACAGGCTGGCACTAGTGGCACTCTGGCCTGGCAACTAAAATTAAATAACAATAGCAGACTGATGTAAAAGTTTTTTTTTTTTAAATTTACACTAATGTTCCCTTAGGCCCTTACACAGGCTGGCACTAGTGGCACGCTGGCCTGGCAACTAAAATTAAATAACAATAGCAGACTGATGTAAAAGTTTTTTTTTTTAATTTACACTAATGTTACACCAGATATAAGTGGTGGAAAAAAGAGCTATTAATCACAGTATATGCTGTGGGCCTGACACACAGGCCTGATGGAAAATTAAATTAGATTACACTAGCAAAATGATTTAAAAGTTTTTTTTTTTAAATTTACACTAATGTTAACCAGATATCAGTGATGGCACAGAAGAATTAATCACAGTATATGCTGTGAGCCTCACACACAGGCTGACAGGCAGGCAAATGCAAATAAAATTACCAAAAAAAAAAAAAAAGACTGAAGTTCTAGCCCTAAAAAGGGCTTTTTGGGGTGCTGTCCTTACATCAGAGATTAGATGAGTCCTTCAGGATTGTAGTGAACACTGAATACACTAGCCTAGCTATCTATTTCCCTATAAAATCAACAGCAGCAGCACTAAACCTCCTCTCACTAAGGCCTAGATTTGGAGTTCGGCGGTAAAAGGGCTGTTAACGCTCCGCAGGCTTTTTTCTGGCCGCACCATAAATTTAACTCTGGTATCGAGAGTTTAATCAAATGCTGCGTTAGGCTCCAAAAAAGGAGCGTAGAGCATTTTTACCGCAAATGCAACTCTCGATACCAGAGTTGCTTACGGACGCGGCCGGCCTCAAAAACGTGCTCGTGCACGATTCTCCCATAGGAAACAATGGGGCTGTTTGAGCTGAAAAAAAACCTAACACCTGCAAAAAAGCAGCGTTCAGCTCCTAACGCAGCCCCATTGTTTCCTATGGGGAAACACTTCCTACGTCTGCACCTAACACTCTAACATGTACCCCGAGTCTAAACACCCCTAACCTTACACTTATTAACCCCTAATCTGCCGCCCCCGCTATCGCTGACACCTGCATATTTTTTTTAACCCCTAATCTGCCGCTCCGTAAACCGCCGCAACCTACGTTATCCCTATGTACCCCTAATCTGCTGCCCTAACATCGCCGACCCCTATATTATATTTATTAACCCCTAATCTGCCCCCCTCAACGTCGCCGACACCTGCCTACACTTATTAACTCCTAATCTGCCGAGCGGACCTGAGCGCTACTATAATAAAGTTATTAACCCCTAACCCGCCTCACTAACCCTATCATAAATAGTATTAACCCCTAATCTGCCCTCCCTAACATCGCCGACACCTACCTTCAATTATTAACCCCTAATCTGCCGAGCGGACCTCACCGCTACTATAATAAATGTATTAACCCCTAAAGCTAAGTCTAACCCTAATACTAACACCCCCCTAACTTAAATATAATTTACATCTAACGAAATTAATTAACTATTATTAAATAAATTATTCCTATTTAGAGCTAAATACTTACCTGTAAAATAAACCCTAATATAGCTACAATATAAACTATAATTATATTATAGCTATTTTAGGATTAATATTTATTTTACAGGCAACTTTTTAATTATTTTAACCAGGTACAATAGCTATTAAATAGTTAAGAACTATTTAATAGTTACCTAGTTAAAATAATAACAAATTTACCTGTAAAATAAATCCTAACCTAAGATATAATTAAACCTAACAATACCCTATCAATAAATTAATTAAATAAACTACCTACAATTAACCTAACACTACACTATCAATAAATTAATTAAACACAATTCCTACAAATAAATACAATTAAATAAACTAGCTAAAGTACAAAAAATAAAAAAGAACTAAGTTACAAAAAATAATAAAATATTTACAAACATAAGAAAAATATTACAACAATTTTAAACTAATTACACCTACTCTAAGCCCCCTAATAAAATAACAAAGCCCCCCAAAATAAAAAATTCCCTACCCTATTCTAAATTAAAAAAGTTACAAGCTCTTTTACCTTACCAGCCCTGAACAGGGCCCTTTGCGGGGCATGCCCCAAGGATTTCAGCTCTTTTGCCTGTAAAAAAAAACATACCATACCCCCTCCCCCAACATTACAACCCACCACCCACATACCCCTAATCTAACCCAAACCCCCCTTAAATAAACCTAACACTAAGCCCCTGAAGATCTTCCTACCTTGTCTTCACCATACCAGGTTCACCGATCCGTCCTGGCTCCAACATCTTCATCCAACCCAAGCAGGGGTTGGCGATCCATCATCCGGTGCTGAAGAGGTCCAGAAGAGGCTCCAAAGTCTTCCTCCTATCCGACAAGAAGAGGACATCCGGACCGGCAAACATCTTCTCCAAGCGGCATCTTCAATCTTCTTCCATCCGGTGCGGAGCGGGTCCATCTTGAAGCAGGCGACGCGGATCCATCCTCTTCTTCCGTTGTCTCCCGACGAATGATGGTTCCTTTAAGGGACGTCATCCAAGATGGCGTCCCTCGAATTCCGATTGGCTGATAGGATTCTATCAGCCAATCGGAATTAAGGTAGGAATTTTCTGATTGGCTGATGGAATCAGCCAATCAGAATCAAGTTCAATCCGATTGGCTGATCCAATCAGCCAATCAGATTGAGCTTGCATTCTATTGGCTGATCGGAACAGCCAATAGAATGCGAGCTCAATCTGATTGGCTGATTGGATCAGCCAATCGGATTGAACTTGATTCTGATTGGCTGATTCCATCAGCCAATCAGAATTCCTACCTTAATTCCGATTGGCTGATAGAATCCTATCAGCCAATCGGAATTCGAGGGACGCCATCTTGGATGACGTCCCTTAAAGGAACCGTCATTCGTCGGGAGACAACGTAAGAAGAGGATGGATCCGCGTCGCCTGCTTCAAGATGGACCCGCTCCGCACCGGATGGAAGAAGATTGAGGATGCCGCTTGGAGAAGATGTTTGCTGGTCCGGATGTCCTCTTCTTGCCGGATAGGAGGAAGACTTTGGAGCCTCTTCTGGACCTCTTCAGCACCGGATGATGGATCGCCAACCCCCGCTTGGGTTGGATGAAGATGTTGGAGCCAGGACGGATCGGTGAACCTGGTATGGTGAAGACAAGGTAGGAAGATCTTCAGGGGCTTAGTGTTAGGTTTATTTAAGGGGGGTTTGGGTTAGATTAGGGGTATGTGGGTGGTGGGTTGTAATGTTGGGGGGGGGGTATGGTATGTTTTTTTTTACAGGCAAAAGAGCTGAAATCCTTGGGGCATGCCCCGCAAAGGGCCCTGTTCAGGGCTGGTAAGGTAAAAGAGCTTGTAACTTTTTTAATTTAGAATAGGGTAGGGAATTTTTTATTTTGGGGGGCTTTGTTATTTTATTAGGGGGCTTAGAGTAGGTGTAATTAGTTTAAAATTGTTGTAATATTTTTCTTATGTTTGTAAATATTTTATTATTTTTTGTAACTTAGTTCTTTTTTATTTTTTGTACTTTAGCTAGTTTATTTAATTGTATTTATTTGTAGGAATTGTGTTTAATTAATTTATTGATAGTGTAGTGTTAGGTTAATTGTAGGTAATTGTAGGTAGTTTATTTAATTAATTTATTGATAGGGTAGTGTTAGGTTTAATTATATCTTAGGTTAGGATTTATTTTACAGGTAAATTTGTTATTATTTTAACTAGGTAACTATTAAATAGTTCTTAACTATTTAATAGCTATTGTACCTGGTTAAAATAATTAAAAAGTTGCCTGTAAAATAAATATTAATCCTAAAATAGCTATAATATAATTATAATTTATATTGTAGCTATATTAGGATTTATTTTACAGGTAAGTATTTAGCTTTAAATAGGAAAAAGTTATTTAATAAGAGTTAATTTATTTCGTTAGATGTAAATTATATTTAACTTAGGGGGGTGTTAGTATTAGGGTTAGACTTAGCTTTAGGGGTTAATACATTTATTACAGTAGCGGTGAGGTCCGCTCGGCAGATTAGGGGTTAATAATTGAAGGTAGGTGTCGGCGATGTTAGGGAGGGCAGATTAGGGGTTAATACTATTTATGATAGGGTTAGTGAGGCGGGTTAGGGGTTAATAACTTTATTATAGTAGCGCTCAGGTCCGCTCGGCAGATTAGGGGTTAATAAGTGTAGGCAGGTGTCGGCGACGTTGAGGGGGGCAGATTAGGGGTTAATAAATATAATATAGGGGTCGGCGGTGTTAGGGGTAGCAGATTAGGGGTACATAGGGATAACGTATTTGGCGGCGCTTTGCGGTCGGAAGATTAGGGGTTAATTATTTTAAGTAGCTGGCGGCGACGTTGTGGGGGGCAGGTTAGGGGTTAATAAATGTAATACAGGGGTCGGCGGGGTTAGGGGCAGCAGATTAGGGGTACATAAGTATAACGTAGGTGGCGGTCGGCAGATTAGGGGTTACAAATTTAAATCGAGTGGCGGCGATGTGGGGGGAGCTCGGTTTAGGGGTACATAGGTAGTTTATGGGTGTTAGTGTACTTTAGGGTACAGTAGTTAAGAGCTTTATGAACCGGCGTTAGCCAGAAAGCTCTTAACTCCTGCTATTTTCAGGCGGCTGGAATTTTGTCGTTAGAGCTCTAACGCTCACTTCAGCCACGACTCTAAATACCGGCGTTAGAAAGATCCCATTGAAAAGATAGGATACGCAATTGACGTAAGGGGATCTGCGGTATGGAAAAGTCGCGGCTGAAAAGTGAGCGTTAGACCCTTTAATCACTGACTCCAAATACCAGCGGGCGCCCAAAACCAGCGTTAGGAGCCTCTAACGCTGGTTTTGACGGCTACCGCCGAACTCCAAATCTAGGCCCAAGAATGCAGGATCGTAATGAATCTAAAATGGCTGCTGCCCAGGAGCTGGGAGGGTCTGGGAGGGAGTGTCTGCTGCTGATTGGCTCAAATGTGTCTGCAGGCTGTGAGATAGAGGGTCAAAGTTTCCTCAATGATGACGAATAGGGGGCAGATCGAACATCGCATATGTTCGCCCAACGCGGCGAACAAGCTAAGATCGCCGGGAACTGTTCTCCGGCGAACAGTTCGCGACATCACTATTAATGATAGGGTTGCCACCTCAACCATGTTTACCTGGACACTTATGAGTTACACATGCTGCAGGGGGTGCAGGGAGGAACATGTATTGTGTTTCTGGACAGCACTATTGATATTCCTCCCTGCACCCCCTGCAGCATGCGTAACTTATCAGTGCTCTGTATTTTAAGGGACGGATGGCAACCCTAGTTAATGAACAATGTAGAGCTTGCATGACTACACTAATATACCTATAAAAAAGTGTGCACCGTGATTATTTACAGTAAATGATTTTATGGCAAGACAGGAGGCTTCATATTTTGCATCAAATCTTTACTGAATCCAAACAGCAGCAAAGAAAACATACAGAGAAAAAAATAACATAGTAACAAGACTGCACCAATCAGCACTCAGCAGCCTAATAAACTGTAATGAACAAGTCCAGCAATTCCTCTTTTCTTTGCTGCTTCCAGACAGCAGGTCATGTATTCATTTTTTACCTCAAATTGTAATGTATTTTGATTATCTTTGCTTAAGATCACTAATCTGTTTATCTTTGTTTTAGAATATACTATAAACAATTATATAGGTTTCTTTCCTAGGTTCTTTAGACTCTATTCTGTTTATCTTGTTTAAGACTTTACTGTAAAACTATTATATATGGTTTCTTTCCTAAGTTCTTTATATTCTTATCCCTTTATGTTTCATATTCTTATCCTATATGTAATTGTTTGTTTTATATTGGAACAGGCGATAGCTTTACAGCCTGCTTGCCTGCATGATGTTTGCATGGCCGGTTTCCAGGCCTTATTTCTTTTCTTGAAAAGCTTTATTTAGTACAGTGTGCAGAGTGTGTGTGGCCAGTAGTCAGGCCTTATTATTTCATTTTTCATAGAACTTTTTTTCCATCAGGTGCCGTGCTTACTTCTTAGGACCCCCCTTTTTTCTGCACATTATAATAAATTTAGACAAGTCTGTATTTGCTAAATTTGTTTTCAAGCTTGCTTACAATTAATAGGTTTTTCCTTGTGTGTCCTCTTTTCTCCGGTCACCTTCTCCCATTCTCCTAATTACGGTCACAGGGAAGCCCGCCGCTCCCACCTCTGAACGTCACAGCATTTTTTCTCTTATCCAGTTCCAGGTTGAGGGTTCACACGGACACGCCCCTGACCAGTCTTATAAACCGGGCGGTCGTGTGAGACGCGCCTCAACACGGCCCTGGATGGCTGCGTAGTGGTAGTGTTTTAGGCCCTCCTTATTCATACTAGGATCTTGTATTATCTTAGTATGATGTCAGCCTTATGGTCTAAGGTTATATATAGTAATTTTAGGGCAGTGTCACTCCTTTTCTAGCAGCCCCATCTGAGTGACCTATCTATTTACTTAAAAATCTCTCTTACTTAATGATATAAAATCATTTATTCCTTGCCTTCCAGAGCTTTCATATGGGGGATTTTTAGACTGTTTTAATCTAAGACCTTTTACTTGTTAGACCCAGGTTTAATGGCCCTCTGGGTCTGACAGAATTAAAAAGTATTTCTTGTTATAGACTCTAAAGTATTATAGACTCAGATACTGATCTAAGGATCGAGTATTAACCCTTTGAAAGCCTGCAGGAATGTGTATGTAGGTGAATATTTGTGTGTGTGTATATATAATATATATATATATATATATATATATATATATATATATATACAGACTTTGAGGCCTATTTAACAAATGTCTGTTGGACCTGATCCAACAGTGCGGATCAGGTCTGACAGACATCGCTGAATGCGGAGAGCAATACGCTCTCCGTATTCAGCATTGCACCAGCAGCTCACAAGAGCTGCTGGTGCAACGCCGCCCCCTGCAGACTCATGGCCAATCGGCCACCAGCAGGGGGGTGTCAATCAACCCGATCGTACTCAATCGGGTTGAATTGCGGCGATCAGAGCAGGCGGACAGGGTTATGGAGCAGCGGTCTTTAGACTGCTGCTTTATAACTGGTGTTTCTGGCGAGCCTGGAGGCTTGCCAGAAACACGGGCCCTCAAGCTCCATACGGAGCTTGATAGATACGCCCCTTTGTGTCTAGATGTACCTATGCACATTTCTATATAGGCATATGTAGGTATATTTATGTGTGTGCGTGTGTATGTACATATTTATGTGTATGTGTGTTCCTATACATATTTTTGTGTATTATTATTATTATTTATTATTATACATTATTTATTAAGCACCATCATATTCCGCAGCGCTGTCCATGGATACAATTCATTTAAATAAAACAATAATATAAAACTTCTATATATATATATATATACACACATGTCTAGGTGTATACATGTACATGTTTTATGTATACATATGTATGTATGTATACTGTATATACATGTGTATTTTGTCTCTTAAGGCTTGGTTTGGCGTCTGTAAGTCTGTAAGTCTCTTTAAGATTGGTTTGGAGCAGTCACATGACTAAAAAAAAAGGTTGTTATTCTGAAACGGCGCAAATTGAACCAGCGTAAACCGAGGGCCACCTGTATATATATATATATACATATATATATATACCGTATATATATACACATTCAGTTGCTTCAGTTTTATTGAATATAAGGAGATTATCTTGTATTAGGCTATATATATAAACCTATATTAGGGCTTTATTTTGTTTTTTTTTAGCCTATATGAGCCTATATTATAAGTTATTTTGGTCTGTTTTCAGGCTATATATTTTAGGCTATATTTACCGGTATTTACGGCTAGATTACGAGTTTTGCGGTAAGCTGAAAAAGCAGCGTTAACAGGTCCTAACGCTGCTTTTTCACTACCGCTGCTACTTCGAGTCTTGCAGGTTTAGGGGCCCCGCACACTTTTTTGGCCTTACCGCAAACCAACTTACGTAAAGTGCGTAAACCCTTTTTTCTATGGGACTTCCATAGCGCCGGTATAACGAGTCTGTCCTGGGAGGCCAAAAAGTGAGCGTTCCACCCTCTACCTCCAAGATTCCTAACGCATTCTTAAGTCAGTAGTTATGAGTTTTACACTACAATGCCGTAGCATAAAACTCATAACTAAAGTGCTAAAAAGTACACTAACAACCATAAACTACCTATTAACCCCTAAACCGAGGCCCTCCCACATCTCAAACACTATAATAAAATTATTAACCCCTGATCTGCAGCTCCGGACATCGCCGCCACTATAATAAACATATTTACTCCTAAAGCGCCGCACTCCCGGCTTGCAAACACTAGTTAAATAATATTAACCCCTAATCTGCCACCCATAACATCGCCGCCACCTGCATTATACTTATTAACCCCTAATCTGCCGCCCCCAATGTCGCTGCCACTATATTAAATGTATTAACCCCTAAATCTAAGTCTAACCCTAACCCTAACACCCCCTAACTTAAATATAATTTAAATAAATCTAAATACAATTACTATCATTAACTAAATTATTCCTATTTAAAACTAAATACTTACCTATAAAATAAACCCTAAGCTAGCTACAATATAACTAATAGTTACATTGTATCTAGTTTAGGTTTTTTTTATTTTACAGGCAAGTTTGTATTTATTTTAACTAGGTAGAATAGTTACTAAATAGTTATTAAATATTTAATAACTACCTAGCTAAAATAAATATAAAGTTACCTGTAAAATAAAACCTAACCTAAGTTACACTAACACCTAACACTACACTACAATTAAATCAATTCCCTAAATTAAATACAATTAAATAAATTAAATTAGCTAAATTACAAAAAAAAACACTAAATTACAGAAATCAAAAAACAAATTACAAGATATTTAAACTAATTACACCTAATCTAATAGCCCTATCAAAATAAAAAAGCCCCCCCCAAAAATAAAAAAATCCCCTAGCCTAAACTAAACTATCAATAGCCCTTAAAATGGCCTTTTGCGGGGCATTGCCCCAAATAAATCAGCTCTTTTACCTGTAAAAAAAATACAAACAACCCCCCCAACAGTAAAACCCACCACCCACACAACCAACCCCCCAAATAAAAGCCTAACTAAAAAAAACTAAGCTCCCAATTGCCCTGAAAAGGGCATTTGGATGGGCATTGCCCTTAAAAGGGCATTTAGCTCTATTGCGGCCCAAAGCCCTAACCTAAAAAAAAACCCACCCAATACACCCTTAAAAAAATCCTAACACTAACCCCCGAAGATTCACTTACCGGGAGAAGTCTTCATCCAAGCGGCAAGATGTCCTCCATGAAGCCGGCAGAAGTGGTCCTCCAGACGGGCAGAAGTCTTCATCCAGACGGCATCTTCTATCTTCAACCTTCCGGCGCGGAGCGGGTCCATCTTCAAGACATCAGACTCGGAGCATCCTCTTCATCCAAGATGGTGTCCCTTAGATTCCGATTGGCTGATAGAATTCTATCGGCCAATCAGAATTAAGGTACAAAAAATCCTATTGGCTGATTGGAACAGCCAATAGGATCGAGCTTGCATTCCAATGGTTGATTCGAACAGCCAATATAATGCAAACTCAATTCTATTGGCTGATTGTATCAACCAATAGGATTGAAGTTCAATCCTATTGGCTGATCCAATCAGCCAATAGGATTTTTTCTACCTTAATTCCGATTGGCTGATAGAATTCTATCAGCCAATCGGAATCTAAGGGACGCCATCTTGGATGACGTCATTTAAAGGTACCTTCATTCGTCGTTAGTCCGTCGGAAGAAGAGGATGCTCCGCGTCGGATGTTTTGAAGATGGACCCGCTCAGCGCCAGAAGGATGAAGATAGAAGATGCCGTCTAGATGAAGACTTCTGCCCGTCTGGAGGACCACTTCTGCCCGTCTGGAGGGCCACTTCTGCCGGCTTCATTTAAGACATCTTGCCGCTTGAATGAAGACTTCTCCCGGTAAGTGAATCTTCCGGGGTTAGTGTTAGGATTTTTTTAAGGGTATATTGGGTGGGTTTATTTTTTAGGTTAGGGCTTTGGGCCGCAATAGAGCTAAATGCCCTTTTAAGGGCAATGCCCATCCAAATGCGCTATTCAGGGCAATAGGGAGCTTAGGTTTTTTTTAGTTAGGCTTTTATTTGGGGGGTTGGTTGTGTGGGTGGTGAGTTTTACTGTTGGGGGGTTGTTTGTATTTTTTTTTACAGGTAAAAGAGCTGATTCCTTTGGGGCAATAAATATCATGTAATTTGTTTTTTATTTTCTGTAATTTAGTGGGGGTTTTTTGTAATTTAGCTAATTTAATTTAATTTATTTATTTCTATTTAATTTAGGGAATTGATTTAATTGTAGTGTAGTGTTAGGTGTTAGTGTAACTTTGGTTAGGTTTTATTTTACAGGTAACTTTGTATTTATTTTAGCTAGGTAGTTATTAAATAGTTAATAACTATTTAGTAACTATTCTACCTAGTTAAAATAAACACAAACTTGCCTGTAAAATAAAAATAAGCCGTAAGCTAGATACAATGTAACTATTAGTTATATTGTAGCTAGCTTAGGGTTTATTTTATAGGTAAGTATTTAGTTTTAAATAGGAATAATTTAGTTAATGATAGTAATTTTATTTAGATTTATTTAAATTATATTTAAATTAGGGGGTGTTAGATGTTGGGGGCAGCAAATTAGGGGTTAATAAGTATAATGTAGGTGGCGGCGATGTCCGGAGCGGCAGATTAGGGGTTAATAAATATAATGTAGGTGTCGGCGATGTTGGGGGCAGCAGATTAGGGGTTAATAAGTATAATGTAGGTGGCGGCGATGTCCAGGGCGGCAGATTAGGGGTTAATAAATATAATGTAGGTATCGGCGATGTCGGGGGCGGCGGATTAGGGGTTAATCAGTGTAAGATTAGGGGTGTTTAGACTCAGGGTTTATGTTAGGGTGTTAGGTGTAAACATAAATTGTGTTTCCCCATAGAAATCAATGGGGCTGCGTTACTGAGTTTTACGCTGCTTTTTAGCAGATGTTTGACTTTTTTTCATCCGTCTCTCCCCCTTGATATCTATTGGGAAATCGTGCACAAGCACGTACGACCAGCTCACTGCTGACTTAAGCAGCGCTGGTATTGAAGTGCGGTATGGAGCTCAATTTTGCTCTATGCTCACTTCTTGCCTTTTAACGCCGGGTTTGTAAAAACCTGTAATACCAGCGCTGCAGGTAAGTGAGCGGTGAAATAAAACTGCTCATTTACACTGCACCCCTCATAACGCAAAACTCGTAATCTGGCCGATTGTATTTTAGCCGGTATTATGGCTATATTAGATATAAGCCGGTATAAAGGTTTTCCTGAATATAGTAGATCAGAACTGCCTAATTAAGGATTCATTGTATAATAAGCTTGTATTAGGATACTTTTAATATAAGTATATTAGGCTACATTATGTAATGAACCACTATTAAAGGGACAGTCTACACCAGAATTTTTATTGTTTAAAAAGATAGATAATCCCTATATTACCCATTACCCAGTTTTGCAAAACCAACACAGTTATATTAATATATGTGTTATCTCTGTGATTACCTTGCATCTAAGCCTCTGCAGCCTGCCCCCTTATCTCAGTGCTTTTGACAGACATGCAGTTTAGCCAATCAGTACAGACTCCTAAATAACTCCATGGGAGTGAGCACAATGTTATCTATATGACACACATGAACTAGTATTGTCTAACTGTGAAAAAACTTTCAAAATGCTCTGAGCTAAGAGGCAGTTTTCAACGGTTTAGAAATCAGTTTAAGCCTACCTAGGTTTAGCTTTTCAAAAATACCACCAAGGAAACAAAGCAAATTTTGACTAGACTGTCCCTTTAAAGGGACAGTCTACACCAAAAATGTTCTTATTTAAAAAGATAGATAATCCCTTTATTACCCATTCCCCGTTTTTGCATAACCAACACACAGTTATATTAATATACTTTTTACCTCTGTGATTACCTTGTATCTAAGCTTTTGCAGACAGCCTCCTTATCTAAGTGCCTTTGACAGACATGCAGTGTAGTCAATCAGTGAAGACTCCTAAATAACTTCACGGGAGTGAGCACAATGTTATCTATATGTTATCTATATGACAGATGTGAACTAGCACAGTCTAACTGTGAAAAACTGGTGGTTTTCAACTGTTTAGAAATCAGTTTGAGCCTAGTTAGGTTTAGCTTTTCAAAAATACCACTAAGGGAACAAAGCAAATTTGATGATAAAAGTCAATTGGAAAGTTGTTTAAAATTGCATGCCCTATCTGAATCATGAAAGTTTAATTTTTACTTTACTGTCCCTTTAAGGTTTATTAAATATGATTATTTTAACTGGTATTAGGTTTTTTTTTTTTTAGTATTTTGGCCTGTATTAAAGGATTACTGTAGTTTTATTCTTGGCATATATAACAATTATATAAATCGGGTTATAATGTTCAAATAAATAATTTGCACCTACTTGCAGTTTCAAACGATCCTTCTAATATATATTAAATTCAGTTTTAAAATCTTCTAATGACATAGCCTAAGACAGCCCACAAATATGGGCTGTACAATCATCTGTATATTCAACCAATAATATTCAGCTTTTATGAATCTAATTAAATCGTTTAGTCGGCATCTCGCGCATGCGCAGTCTGATCCGAGCTATAAAAAGTTATTTCTTTCTTATGCCCACACAATGATAAGTTGCTCATTAATGCTAGGGAGATTCTATATGCGAACAGCACTCACCTTATTAGCGCAGCTCCTTTACCCGCTCTGCAATTTCAATACAGAGAAACACAAGGTGACATATTCTCTGACGTGTCAGAAGCTTGCGTAGGTGCATCGCGGATAATGTCCGCCATATTGGTACCTGAGTTCTCATGCAGGATAGGGCTAGGTGATCAGGTACCCACGGAGTGGGTTTGGAAATCAGGATTACTTTGTGAATCAATTGCAGGCAAACAGTAAGTTATTACAAAGTATGTGACATTAATAAGTGTCTTATTTTTAAACGTTTTATCTATTTTTCAAACTTTGTTTTTTGAGTTCAGTGTCCCTTTAAGCTATATGATGTAATAGTCTGTATTAGGTTTTTCAAATATATATATTAACTGTTCTTAGGCTTTTCTATATAGCTATACTTTAAGCCTGTTTTAGGCTATTTTAAATATAGCTATATTAAGCCTGTATTAATTTGTGCGGCGGTATCTGTTGGCGCTCTCCAAATATCTGATAATAATAATAAAAATAAGGCTCTATTTATTCATCTATTAAGCCTATTAAGGCTATATTCTGTAACTATTTTAAGCCTGTATTAAGTCTCTATTAAATATAACTTTATTTAGCCTGCGTTTAGGCTATTCGAAATTAAAATTTTAGCCTGTTAAACTTTTCCTTCTTCCGAAGAGGACTTTTTGCTTAAATTTTTTTACCTTTGCTGTCGCCCCGTAAGTAAATACTTTCCCCCTCTTTTGATGTGGATCATAAACCCTCTCAACACACTCCAGAACTGTGTCCCACGCTTCAGTCTCTTTCAGCCCAGTATCGGTGTCACTTTTGCCCTCAAGCGGCTTAGGAAGGCCTCACGCCCCTCTCCTGGGCGTCTCACTTAGGAATATTGTTTATTCTGTTCTGTACTAACCAGCTTCTTTCTTAGTACTCCTCTAATAATTTTACCTATTCTTTCCCTTGGAGGGATAGTCTAGTTGAAGGTGAATATTGGACTGGTTTTGGCTATACTATCTCTTTAATGTATTTTGTCTATCTCCTCCGGTGCTGTGCTGAGAGTCAATGCGGACGCATGCCTGACCAATGACTAGCTCCGGTCGGTCATGCAAGCCGTTGCTCAGCGCGACACTGGTTTCTCATTGTGGTTTTATTTCCTTTACTTTCCTAGTTTTATTCTTCCTTTGAAAATGTATTTTCCTTGTGTATTTCTCTTTTCTATCCTCTTCCTTCTTCTAAGTAGTTTTTTACCTTTGAAAGTTTGTATCAGCCATGACCGACGTATTAAATCATCTTTAAGCCCTTTTCAGAGGTATCTCTTAATTCCTATGAGACTTGCTCTAAACTCTGTAGCTCAATATCAGAGTCTCTTTTATCCTCGCAATTGGTTTGGGAAGACCCAATATCTCCCAGTCTTACATAGAGGCATAACTCCAGCTCGAAGGCTGTTAGCCCCTTCCCCGGGCTTTTCACATACGGGTGATAGAACCTCCTCCCCAGAGGTAAAATGGGGTTTAAAAAACCCTCCTTCCCCAGGGTTTTCAAGAGGGACATCAGAGCTTTGACTCTGACAAATTTTTGAAATAGTTCATTTTGTTTTGAAATTTTTTATGTAAGTGCTTTAAAAATGCAAAATATAAAGCCTCCTGTCTTGCCATAAAATTCAGATTATTATAGCCTATGGTGAATAAATAATCTTGATTTTATTAAAGACAGGAGGCGAATATTCCCCCCCCCCCCTCTTCTTTTCCCTCCCATTATATATTAATAAGATTTGTTTTCTGGAAATTTCATCTAAATCATGTTATTGCTGTTGATTTTCCTTTTCTGGGATTGTTGTTACTTTGCGTTTTTTCTCTTTTCAGTGACTCTGTGGATTTTATGTTCTCCCTTATCTACGGACCAGGTCATCTGTTGTTTCTCCATTCCTGGGTATCGCTGTTCCATTTTGGTCTAGGATGGATATTTTGAAGCTTGTTTTCTTCATGATTGGTTCCGCTGTCTTATGATCAAAGAAAAGAGGAAGTTCTGGACTTGTTCATTACAGTTTATTAGGCTGCTGTGTGCTGATTGGTGCAGTCTTGTTACTATGTTATTTTTTTCTCTGTATGTTTTCTTTGCTGCTGTTTGGATTCAGTAAAGATTTGATGTAAAATATTCGCCTCCTGTCTTTACTAAAATCAAGATTATTTATTCACCATAGGCTATAATAATCTGAATTCTATAAAATACAAGCAAGTTATTCTATTTCAAACTGGATGTATTAAGCAAGGTCTTCACAACCTCCTTACTGTAAACAAAGAACTACAGGTATCACAATGATCCACAAGCAAGCACTTGAATGAAAGACAATTATGTAAGAAAGTGTTTTCCGAAACAGCAAAATCCACTTTGTAGTTGTACAACAAGGGAATTCTAGACACAATAATCCAGATAATGCAATTTTTATAAAGATTATGTACCTGGAGATTGGATAGAAACATTACCATATGCATATTTACTTTTTAAACGTATTATTGAAACTGAAAAAAAGGAATAGATAACTTAGGGAAGACATTTTATAGCTAAAATTGGGGTACTTTACATGCCTAGAATACATTTAAAGGGACATTACCCATATTAAAAATCACTTGAAAGTGATGCGGCAAATCTGTAAAAAGATGAATATTCTTCAGATACTGCCATTTGCATGGTTAAAAAAACAACAACATCATAAGTGAGTTCTCACTTTGCTTTATTGGGATCTTGTTGGATTTTACCATAATCTAGTGATATTTCAAAGTAAACTTCTTTAAACTGTGCATGCACACTTCCAATGAACTTCCCCTTGCATGGCATTCTGATTGGATACTTAAAGGACCAGTTTACTCAGGGGAGATGGAGATGATTAGCAGCAGTAACACAGTATTAAAAAGTAAACTAGATGAGAAAGCTTAAGTATTGTAATAACTAAATATATTTTTTTACCTTTTTTCTTTTCAGCTATGAAGTGGGATACTTTTGCAGAACTCACGCGCAACACACGCAACAGTACTACGATCAATGAACGGAAGAAAAAAAAAACTGCTCTCTGCTCTGGTCCATGTTGAGCAGAGAGTAGTTTTCTCTTTCCTCCATTCACTGATCGTAGTACTGTTGTGCGTGTTGCACGTGAGTTCTGCAAAAGGTAGGTAGGCTCAGGAGCAGCAATGCACTACTAAGACCTAGCGGCTGTTTGATGGCTGCACAAATATTCATCTTTTCATTGTCTCCCCAGATGTGTTCACCTAGCTCCCAGTAGTGCATGGCTGTACTTTTAACAAAGGATACCAAGAGAACAAAGACATTTGATTCATTTAAGTATATTAGAAGGTTGTTCAAAATTATATGCTCTGTCTGAATCCTAAAAAGGAAAATTTCGGGTTTCATGTCCCTTTAAGATTCAAAAAAGGGATACAAAACAAAGGGGAAATTTAACAATAGAAGTTAGCGGGATTTTTTCTTTAACTGTATTATCAGTCTTAAGCATCATTGCATGCCCCTTTAAGAGCTCTAGTTTTATGAATTTTGAAATGCTTCTGAGATGCTTCCAAAAAAAACCAAAACTAAATGTTATAACAAAACGGGGTTTTCTTTTTAGGCCTAAAAAGACATAGTTCACATATCTTTCTGCTATGGTAATGAAAACAATGTTAATTTATTAGATATGAGACACTGCAATATATTAGAGCTTGTTAGTCTCTGATCTTTTCAGACGGCTGCATATTTGCACCTGGTCAAGTAGTGTGCACCTGTGACTTACTGGCAGACCCCCCATTTCAATATCCTTGAAACATAATCTTGTGTCTGTTCTTATTGAGTTTTCATTTACTTCACTTCCATCTAGTGTTTTCATCTAAGTATATCACATAGTATATCATCAACAAAGTATATTACTGACAATGTGCTGCAATTGCTGAACATACAGTATGCTGAAATGTCAGATTTAATATCTCGCTACAGACTTGTATGTGGCAGGTATAGCAATCTGTTAAATCATCTCTCATTTATCAGATTTTTGGTGCCATTTTAAAAAAAAATATTTTCAGAATCATTTTAACTTTGTACTTTAGTTGAAGTTTCAAAGCAGCAAAAAGAAAGAAAGTTGTCTTCTGTCGTATAAATGTTTTTTTCTTGCTCTGTGTACAGAATATTTCTCTATTGATGATTTTGCAAAACAGAATTCATGGGGAAGCATAGGAGAAAAAAAAGCTTCTAATGAAGTATTTAGCAGACACATAAACAAGCCCTACGGAAGCCCAGAGAGGCCATGTATTTTTTATTTTTTTATAACCTGTTGTTTTGTCGACATAACTTGTTTCGACAACATAACAAGCTTGCTTTGTCAAAATAACAATTTGTTTTGTAGACATAACAAGTTGTTTTGTTGACATAAAAAAGTTGTTTTCTCAACATAACAAGTTGGGAAAATAATACCACTTGCAAATTACTTATAGGAGGCACTTGTCTAAGTCCCACATGTGTTTTGTTGATGGGGCCACTATGGGGTTGGGGGTCATAGTTAGGAGTGTCATAGGCGGGTTAGGGTGTTCCAGGGCTGGGTGTAGCAGTGGGTAATCTGGGCAAATAAGGGCTGATCACAGTTCAGGGGGCAGACATTATGCGGGGGGGGGGGGGGTTGTGCCCCCTCTGGCAACGCCACTGCATTTTCACCAGTACATTACTCTACAAGAGGTCACAAACTTGCTATTTTGTTACACATTTTTTCTAAAACATTGTCATGTTGTTATGTTTACCTTGTTATAGCTATGTATTTCACACTTATGTATTTAATGCTTACAGGTGATGCAGGCTATGGGGCAGAGCTTGCTTAATCACATTGGTCACATCTGTCCCTCATAATAAAGTTCAACCTGATACACAGAAATGCAGAAATGACCTTGGTTTGAAAGTACAAATTTTTTTGCTGTTTTTTTCTGCACTAAATTATTATACTAGATAAGTGTGAAGAAAATGAATGCATTATCACCTTTCTTGCTGCAGTCGTTTTTCAATGGCCAAACTCCATTCACCATTTGTTTCTGTGGTAGCCACAGTTAGCTAGTCATTTTGTTAGCAAAACCTCCATTGTTTTTCAGTTTCTTATCTGATACCAGCTGCCAATTAGGGACAAGTATGTAGCAGAGTTATGAAGCCTGCCATGAGAACTTCCTTTTTTAGAACTGCAAAACTCTTACGGCGAGATTACGAGTTTTTGTCGGTAAGGCTTGCGGGGCTAACAATCCTTTTTTTTTCCCACCGCTCCCTTAAGCCAACGCTGGTATTACAAGTTTTCTGCAAGCCGGCGTTAGCCTCAGAAAAGTGAGCGTTGAGCAAAATTTAGCTCCACATCTCACTGTAATACCAGCGTTGCTAACGGTAGCGGTGAGCTGGCTGAAAAAAACCCTAATACCTGCAAAAAAGCAGTGTTCAGCTCCTAACGCAGCCCCATTGTTTCCTATGGGAAAATAAAAAATATGTCTACACCTAACACCCTAACATGAACGCCGAGTCTAAACACCCCTAATCTTACACTTATTAACCCCTAATCTGCCGCCCCCGACATCGTCGCCACCTACATTATACTTATAAACCCTAATCTGCTGCCCCCAACATCTCCGACACCTACATTATAGTTATTAAACCCTAATCTGCCCCCCCCAACGTCGCCGCAACTATATTAAATTTATTAACCCCTAATCTGCCGCCACCACTATAATAAAGTTATTAACCCCTAAACCTAAGTCTAACCCTAACACCCCCTAACTTAAATATAATTTAAAATAAACGAAATTAATTTAACATAATTAAATAAATTATTCCTATTTAAAACTAAATACTTACCTAAAAAATAAACCCTAAGCTAGCTACAATATAACTAATAGTTACATTATAGCTAATTTACGGCTAGATTTAGAGTTTGGCGGTAGCCGTCAAAACCAGCGTATAGGGCTTCTAACGCTGGTTTTTACCGCCCGCGGGTATTTAGAGTTCACTTACCAACACTCAAAAATCTCCCAACGCTCAAATCTCTACCGACAGCTCAGACCCAGGAGTTAACATTTACCGACAAAATAAACATCCACGAATAAAAAAAAAAATATTACACAAAGTACACTTACACTCATACAAACACTACACTATATTTATTTTTTTTTTATTTTTTTTTTACTTCAAAATAGAAAGGATCAAAGTTGCGAGATCTCGGGTGTTAGAAAAAAAACCAACACAAATCCATTTTGCCATTGACTTACATTGACACACGGGAAAAGACCCTCATATAGCTACATCTAATTAATAATATTATCACAAATATACAATCATCGATGCATACAAAAAATATGCACCACATTACATACACGAACAAGTTATTTATTACAAAATGAACACGATTTAGCTACTTTTTCACACAAGACCATGACGTCACTCACTTTACGCTGAAAACCAGTCTTGGAATTTATTTACACACAAATTTTGAGCCTCCATTGACTTCTATGGGGAAGACGTGCTCGTGCACGCGACAGACAGATTTCCCTAATGCACGCAAAAAGCGTAGACAAAAAAACTCTAAATGCCAGCGCTAGAAATCGGAAAATAACTCATGCTTTTCTGCGTTAGACCCAGCTATGACAAATAGATCAAGAAATGGCTATTTACCTATGGTGGACTTATGGAGTTTACTTATGGCAAATTCACAACAACATTAAATTGTTTCATACTTTTACATTACATCAACTACAAATCAACATCACTAGTAACAAACATTTACAACAATTACATCACATTTAAACAGACACAAAAATAATTGAAACATTTCAGGATTCACAAACAGTAGACAATGGGAAACACCTCTCGTTTACCTTTATTATTGCATTTCATTTATTCAATTCATATGCTTGCAGCAACAGCATATCTACATAGGCTTAACACATGATCATTCATGGATGCACATACTTTACTTTTATCATTCACTGATACATGTGCATTCAAATGATGGGGGAAAAACACATTACATTCTCTCTAGGAATCACGAAACAGAAAATAGGGATTTTACTGTACTTTTAACATCATGATTCGATTACAATAAACCATTAGGAATTACGTACAATAAGAACATCATTAGAACAGATTACAGCTGTCACTTTATGGGAAGGAACAACAATGCCAGACCGCTTTAGAGAAGTCAGCATATGTGGGACACAATCACAATATATACGTCTATGTACATAACATGCATCACGCAACCACAAAGCACACATTTATATTTTATTCAGCACACAATAACAATGTAGTCAAATACAACAACACAATGAGGATTTCATAACTACACAGGCAGGTTAATAATATGATGACGTCATTAGAAGATTCAACCATACACATTACAGATTTACGACTGTACCGCCCCTTTCAGAACTTTAGCACTCAATACTACAATACAACATATACGTAAACAACCGTTTGGAACAGCATTATTAGGGCGATTTTAATGGGACGCATACAATATTTACATCTCGACAATCACTTATATATACAATACTACAGATGACAGCCGGAAGTTCTTCAGTATTAGTGCGATTTTAATGGGACGCGTACAATATTTACATCTCGCAAATCACTTATATATACAATACTACAGATGACAGCCGGAAGTTCTTCAGTATTACTGTGATTTTAATGGGACGCGTACAATATTTACATCTCGCTAATCCCTTATATATACAATACTACAGATGACAGCCGGAAGTTCTTCAGTATTAGTTCGATTTTAATGGGACGCGTACAATATTTACTTCTCGGCAATCACTTATATATACAATACTACAGATGACAGATGGAAGTTCTGAATTATTATGCCGATTTTAAAGGGACGCATACAATATTTACATCTCGCTAATCCCTTATATATACAATACTACAGATGACAGCCGGAATTTCTGAATTATTATGCCGATTTTAAAGGGACGCATACAATATTTACATCTCGCTAATCCCTTATATATACAATACTACAGATGACAGTCGGAAGTTCTTCAGTATTAGTGCGATTTTAATGGGACGCGTACAATATTTACTTCTCGGCAATCACTTATATATACAATACTACAGATGACAGACGGAAGTTCTGAATTATTATGCTGATTTTAAAGGGACGCATACAATATTTACATCTTGATAATCCCTTATATATACAATACTACAGATGACAGCCGGAATTTCTGAATTATTATGCCGATTTTAAAGGGACGCATACAATATTTACATCTCGCTAATCCCTTATATATACAATACTACAGATGACAGCCGGAAGTTCTTCAGTATTATTGCGATTTTAATGGGACGCGTACAATATTTACTTCTCGGCAATCACTTATATATACAATACTACAGATGACAGACGGTAGTTCTGAATTATTATGGCGATTTTAATGGGATGCGTACAATATTGACATCTCGCCAATCACTTATATATACAATACTACAGATGACAGACGGAAGTTCTTCAGTATTAGTGCGATTTTAATGGGACGCATACAATATTGACATCTTGCTAATCACTTATATATACAATATTATAGATGGCAGCCGGAAGATCTTCAGTATTATTGCGATTTTAATGGGACGCGTACAATATTGACATCTCGCCAATCACTTATATATACAATACTACAGATGGCAGCTGTTACTTTATCGTTTACAAACAATATTGCAGCAACATTGATCAATCACATTCTATGCACATTATACACAAGTATGCACTTTCATTCATGTTAGCGTGGACGTGTGCTTTTTACTATAAGATTGCGTTTAATAAATATTTATTACGCATATGAACAAACATTACAAACATGCACTGTATGCGTGATATTTGACACTTTCACATTGAGATTCATTGGGGGAAAACAACATTTCACCAAACACCTTAAAAAACGCCCACTTTGAAAGCATTCGCGCCGCTCACATACAAACAAGTGTATACAATTAGCAATCATTACAAACTCACTACCATTGGACTAATTGCACTATAAATCCCCCAAACAACATGGCCAAAGCGTCCATGGTGATCGACATCGTATCAATTCGCTTCTGTGTTTTTGCATACCTTGTTACTCCTTGCGCTGTGTTTGCTCTGCTGTTTGGCTTCATGCTGCTAAGCTTGGCAAATATGGATGACGATGATATGGTAGATGCTGCTGGTGCTGCTATTGGCCAAGTAGTGGTTGATAGAATCAGGCAGCCTCGGCGGCTCCGAGTGAGACAAAGGGGTCATCTGGTTAGAGGTCCTCGTGTCTACAGGGTAAGACCCACCTTGGAAAACATGAGCGACTTCGAAGTTTATGACAAGTATCGGCTCAATCGCGAACAGCTCATTGGCCTTTACGATGTTCTTAGACCTCATCTGGAGCCACGTATAACAATAAGGACTGCTGTCCCCGGCATCACTAAGATGCTAAGTTGTATATACGTCCTGGCCTCCGGGAGTTTTCAATCAGGAGAGATGTACATGCATGGCCTGTCTCAAGGTACATTCTCTGGGGTGTTTGATAACTTTCTGGACGCCATGGTACGTATCAGTAAGCACTACATAGGATTCCCACAGAATGATGGTGATTGGAGGCGCCTGAAGCGGGAATTCTTTGCTATTGCTCAATTGCCCAATGTCTTGGGAGCCATTGATTGTACCCACATTGCGCTGCGTGCTCCAATTGATGACTTGCCCTTCAGAAATCGCAAACATTTTCATAGCCTCAACGTGCAGTATGTTTGTGATGCACGGATGAGGATTATGCATGTGTGTGCGAATTTTGGGGGTGCTAGTCATGATGCCCGCATCCTCTCTCTGTCCACCCTGTGGCGGCAGTTTGAGGAAAGAGAAATGCCCCCTGGGTATCTCGTTGGTGAGTATTTGTGCACAACATGGTTAATTAGTTAGACAATTGCCACTGTAGTCTTAAACTGTTAGTGTAATGTGCAGCTATAGGATGCAATTTAACCATTTATTTCTCTTTCCACAAATGTCTAGTTTTAGTTCAATGCAGACATGTAGCATGTCTTACCTTAAATGCTCAGATAGAAAATGCAATTTAACCTTTTAGTTTGTATTTTACACAAGGTCTGGTTTATGCCAAATACGCATATGTAGCATGTTTTAGCTGAAATGGGAAGATGGAGAATAAGATAGAACTAGATTATTCTTTTTAAATTTAAACATTTTTTAGTGGATTATCGTGTACAACAAAAATCTGTTTAATATGATTTAATTTTGTTCTGTTCATAATTTATAGGTGATTCTGGTTACATGAGCCGGCCTTGGCTCATTACACCGTTACGTAACCCT
This sequence comes from Bombina bombina, assembly GCF_027579735.1. Classification (NCBI taxonomy): domain Eukaryota; kingdom Metazoa; phylum Chordata; class Amphibia; order Anura; family Bombinatoridae; genus Bombina; species Bombina bombina. Next base: position 253,794,210 of record NC_069501.1, on the reverse strand, counting down.
ACTGATGAGGCTCAGGAGCGCTACAATAGGGCACACAAGAGAACTAGGGCTGTTGTCGAGAGGATGTTTGGGCTCCTCAAAATGAGATTCCGGTGCCTTGACAGGTCGGGAGGAGCCCTCCAGTACAGCCCTAGGAAGGTGGCTAAGATCGTTATAGCCTGTAGCGTCCTGCATAATATTGCACAGCGGGCTGGGATGCTGCAGGCCGTCCAGGCGTCCCGACGCCTCCTTGAAGATGAGGAGGACGAGCCTGTTCTAGAGGGGCCATTCCGGGACGAGGGGCTCAATGTCAGAGCAGACATCATCAACCGCCACTTCAGACGGTAAATAATAGAAGTTAGATTGGAGTATTGTCTATAGATGTGAACTCTAGGGAAATGACAAGTAGAGAATTGTGCAAACATGTTAGAATTGTTTATCAAATGATAACAATTGAAATAATTTTATTCATATAGGTGATGCTCTGGTCATTGGGTCCTGTAGCGAGTCTTTGCCACCTGGTTTTTTAAAGACAACATCAGCTGGTAAGTATAAATGTATGGACTGTGGCTGGCAGGAAGTTTACACCAATACATCATATGGCATACATTTTCAAAACTAGTATTTAGTTTACACATTACTTTAAATTTAAATACTCAGAAAGGGATCCTCTAGCATGACTATGGTTCTAAGCCACACAGAGGCTCGTTCTGTTCAATATGACTCATCTTCACAATTTTAGAGAACATAGCACAAGATGCTACACACGCTTAGTAAGCTAGTGTCAGAAATTATTTCAGAAATGGGGGGGGGGGGGAGAGGGGTACAGAACTGATTCACACACTTGTAGTAATAATTTTAATAAAACTTTTTCTGCCATTAGGGAGATGACTTCATCTAAAGACTGAAAGTGAAGAATTCGAAGACTGACAGTGAAGATTTCCCAGACTGACAGTAAAAAATCCAAGATTGAAAGTGAAGAATACCAATGAGATCATGTCTGGCATTATGTTTCAAATCTGCTGACCTTGAAAACCATACAAAGACATGTTCACATGGTAAGTGCCAACTATTTGATGGAATAAGGCTGTGTAGGCATCCTATTGGAGACACTTAGATTATTTTTAAATTTTTAGATGGTATTTCACAGTCATCTATTTTGGAAATGATGAATAAGACACCTATTGAAGATAAACTGTTTTCTCGAGAATTGACTTTCAAAGACCATGCATTATCCAGGTTGGTTTTCCAATGCATGCTAGTTAAGAATCACAGGAAGAATGTAAAATATTTTGAAAAGATACATGTCCTATATTAGAATATTTGTAGCTTACATACATTACCCATACTTTGTTCATAATTTGTATCACAATCAGGCAAAGGAATACATATTATAGTTGATATAGAGGTATTTGAATGGACATGAAATATTACATTTATGTTCAGCATACATATATGTATTTTTGATTATTTAAATGTGATATACATTATTATGTATAATTAGAAATGTTGATATTTAAATGTAATTTTGATTACACAATATAATGGTGTATGTATCTTTTTTTTAAAAAAAAATTTAATTCATAAATATCTTGATAAAATGTTGCACAAAGTTAGAGCATAGACACAAGATGATTGTAAATGTATTTTATTTTATGAATATTTTACAACGTGTGTATTAACTTTGTTAAATATAAAGTCAACTAGCTTTTTTAAATTAATTGGGGAGTGAAATCCATCAATGCTTTTATTGTGTAATTTTTAGATGTTAATTTGTAAAAATATTTTCGGATATGTAGTCAGAATTTGACATAAATTTATTATTTTCACTTTTAAGAAGGGAAAGTGGTTCACTTACATTCAAGTGACAGTGTTGTTGAATGTAAAATTTCTTGTATAAGATCTTGTATCTTCCTTAGGTATCCAAAAACATAATTTTCTTAAATTTATCTTTAAAAAAAAATAAAATGGTAGGTCAGTTAACTTCATATTTTGCACAAGCTAGTTATTGGATGCCATGTTAATTGATTTTATGTTCTGGTGGAGTCATTTAAAGGGTCATTTAACTATAGTTATTATGTAATTATGTACATTATTTATGTAATTTTTAAAATCTTACCTCTTGGTTAGACATCACATATCTATATATATTTTCATTCCCCTTTAGTTTATTTCTACAATGTTAAATCAACATTCCGAATGTTTTGGTCCTTAAAGGGACATTCCGAAAATATATTGTGTATTGAATTTTAAACAATTCTAAATAATTTTTTTAATATTTTTAATGTACTATTTAATTACATTCAGTCTTTAAATATACTTAGAAAAAGATATATCAATGCACATGTCTTAGACAATGAGATAAGGCATCTATGTGCAACCAACAATCTTAATCAAAATAGCCTATGTAGATATGTATTTAATCCAAGAATATATATAATTAAAATCTAATGATCGAATAACAAAAAATCTTAAGTTGTTAAAATATTATATTATTCTTCAAAATGCGTAAATAACATATAGCTTAATGTCCCTCTAAGCTGAAGACTGCGAAATACAGCCATTACAATATATATTTCATTCAGTGTGTAAAACAATCCAGAAGTTAATCTAAATATGCTTTAGTCATATGTTATACTAATTTTGCTAAAGGAAGGTGCCTAGGTTTATGATATTTCAAGCATTATTGCGAAATGTCTCCTTAAAGGGACATGAACTCAAAATATCCTTAAAGGGAGACTGTTCAAAAATTTATTATTTATACATTCGGAACGAGTATTCAATTTTAAGCAACTTTATAATTGACTCATATTATCAATTTTCCTCATTATGTTGCTATCATTAATTGAAAAATAAGGCATTAAATTGATCATTTATTTGCTTCAGTACTCTGGACAGAACTTTTTTTTTTGGGTGGATAAATTTATCCAACAATCATCAAGGACAACCCAGGTTGTTCTCAAAAAATTGTCCGTAATATAAAATATAATTTTTGATTTGCCAAGAAAGATACCAAGATAATTATTAACATTTGAGAATCGGATTAAATTATAAAGTTGCTTAAAATGTCATGCTCAATCTGAATCACGAACGCTAAATTATTTTGTACAGTGTCCCTTTAAGAGATTTAAAGAGTGTATTTACTTCTCTTATCTTATTATCTTGACATACTTTGCTTTAAAAGCATATCGAGATAGGCTCAGTAGATGAAGATTGGTGGATGCACAGAGATGCCTTATGTGATTGGCTCAACCATGTGCATTTAAATTTCTTCTGTTGAGGATATCTAAATACAAAGATAAATTGAGTTACATTTTAAAGTCTAAACATTTTTGATCTCTACAGATCATTTGATACAATTGTTTGTTTGTAATGTCTCTTTAAAAATAAAGACGCCATTGCACAATAACATATATGAGCAGTTCAGACAAATACAAGCTCGAGGTTTATTTACTAATAACAAACAAACCTGTAGTTTAACATCTATAAACAGATTATCCAAGTTACGGACATTATAACCTGAAATTGAACATTCAGAAATGTTGCGTGGGAAACGTATCTTGAAACACGAGATTTGCATCTTTAAACATTATAGTCTAATGTCACGCAATAGATGTGCATTATAAATACATTTAATAGAGCAATGTCAATACTTCACAATAAGTCACGGAATTGATTTTATGAACAATAAAGACATACAATATTAAATGTGTATTAATCCAACGTATTTGTATTAAAGAAACAGACCGTTATTCAACCGAGAAATGTCTACAACATTTTATAATGTGACAGTATTAGATTTTAACAAGAATTTAAACATTAATATTTAACGGATCACGTATATTAAATCTGCGTCACACATATCCGCATGACAGGCCCATGAGTTACAAATAAGTCTACATGAAAAATGAAGTAACAGCACCACCAGGAGGTATGTGTATGGAAGTTACTAAGATATGAAACATTAAGGAACGGCCAATCAGAGTTCATCACACAAACACAACTTGAGTCAGGATGGTCTCACAGACATTCTAACAATATTTCAAACTTTTATCCAATCAGATGTACAGATAACTTGTCAAAGTCTTGTGTGTGTGTGTGAGAATTGTTTTCACACTAAAAATAAATGCAACCCTATTGTGAGGGCTGAGTGCCTATGGTAAGCCACAGAGGCTTATATGATAGTAAGACTACTGTGGATAGATACGATACAATTTATTACAAACACAAATTAAATCTAAAAACATGGATCCATGGTACATAAAAACATAGAAAACAATTTAAAAAAGGTATCCTTCGAGTTCAAAGGGGGGGTATGTCCCTCCAAGGACAAAAAGTCCCTTAAGTGGTATACAATGATTGATAGAGGTTATACTGCTTCATATGGTTATACAAACATTAGTTAAACAAACATTAGTAAGACAAATTTGTGGAATAGTGTCCACCATATATGGGAAGTAAAGTCTCTGGTAAATTAATATGCAACTGAGCAACGGTAAATCATACGTGAATCGAGACACAGTGAGGAAAAAAGTGATCAAAAAGTGTAAGTATCTACTCACTTTATTTTTTACATCAATCAGATATCCAATATTTTGCTCCCTTCTGATAGATTCTTTATTATTATTATTTTTTCTCCACCACACATCGTTTGTTATGTGATTTGCACCACACCATTTTTATGTTATCATTTTTATGTTATCATTTTTGAGATCTCGTTTTTTACACTAGATTGTGTACACACTAGTTTTGATCACACTTTTTGATCACTTTTTTCCTCACTGTGTCTCGATTCACTCAGTTGCATATTAATTTACCCGAGACTTTACTTCCCATATATGGTGGACACTATTCCACAAATTTGTCTTACTAATGTTTGTTTAACTAATGTTTGTATAACCATATGAAGCAGAGGGCAGTCTAGTTCAACAACCTCTATCAATCATTGTATACCACTTAAGGGACTTTTTGTCCTTGGAGGGACATACCCCCCCTTTGAACTCGAAGGATACCTTTTTTAAATTGTTTTCTATGTTTTTATGTACCATGGATCCATGTTTTTAGATTTAATTTGTGTTTGTAATAAATTGTATCGTATCTATCCACAGTAGTCTTACTATCATATAAGCCTCTGTGGCTTACCATAGGCACTCAGCCCTCACAATAGGGTTGCATTTATTTTTAGTGTGAAAACAATTCTCACACACACACACAAGACTTTGACTTCACTGGCGCTCCTCTCTATACCTCTCTTTCAATCATACTTCCCCTGTGGGTAGTGGGGGCCCACCTTAGATAGGAGCTATAGGTCCTTTAAGCGCTGTGAGTGCAACATTTCTCTGAGGTACAGATAACTTGTCCCATGGTGCATCTCATGTTTACTTCACCATATAAAAGTCCATTACACGTTGCCATCTTTGTCAGTTCTCTAATGCCTGCAGGCTGTTTATATATTATATATATATTATATTTTGTTGGGGGCTAGCAGGCATGACATCTCCCAGGTTTACCAAGCAGGAGAGCGCTGCACTGGTCGACACTGTCCAGAAATTTTATCCACAGCTGTTTGGGAACAAGAGGAGGTCGACAGATGTGAAGGTTAAGAAGGCCCTCTGGGAGTCTATCACCAATGCGGTTCAATTGGTGTTGGGCGTCCAGAGGAGCCAGGATCAGATCATGCGGAGATTCGGAGATATGAGGTTGCACTTGTCAAAAAAAGTCGACCTCATAAGGGAGTGGGTACAAGCCCGTAAAAGAGGGGGAAAAAGAAAGGCCCCGCGGAAACTCTACCTACTCCCTTATGAGGTGACTTTATGCGAGCTCCTCAGTCTCCGGGTCCCCAAAAGATTTAGATCCTCTCCATCCTCGGCCTCCTCTTCTTCCCTCCCAGCTGCTGGATCTGAAAGTCCTGACCCGGGGGCCAGCGCAGCTGCTTCTCCGTCCGGTGGCCTGGAGGAGCAGAAGGAGAATCTGAACCAGGTAACTATCAAACTTCATATAATATATTAATATTTGATTCGAATTTTAAGAAATGTGTATATAGTCAGATACTAAACCTATATAGATCTCACAACATACGCTACATATGATGTTTAGATATCTGATTTTAGATTAGTGACACATGAAATAGGAATGATGTTTCTTGTGCTCTACAGAATATGCGTCACAGAGCGAAAATGGAATTGCCCATCCGTGAAATCACTATCATCCACCGTTTCATACATTAACTATCGAATCCTAAGACAGTTATATATATTCTTTGTTCTTCTTCAATATTAACAAATATACTATTTTCATCTCGTAATACACCCAATAGCAAATATATTTGAAGTCTTTATGAAATGATACTCATCGTACTACTTTATCCACATTTATTTCACAGATGCGTAATTCCGCTTGGAATCATTGCGCAATGATCCCGAAAAATAGAATTACGCACACACACGTGAACATGGGTTTGCTGTAAGTGGCATTGCTTTACACATGTTGGTCAAATGACGGATGCGTAATTCCGCTTGGAATCATTGCGCAATGATCCCGAAAAATAGAATTGCGCACACACGTGAACATGGGTTTGCTGTAAGTGGCATTGCTTTACACATGTTGGTCAAATGACGGATGCGTAATTCTGCTTGGAATCATTGCGCAATGATCCCGAAAAATAGAATTGCGCACACACGTGAACATGGGTTTGCTGTAAGTGGCATTGCTTTACACATGTTGGTCAAATGACGGATGCGTAATTCCGCTTGGAATCATTGCGCAATGATCCCGAAAAATAGAATTGCGCACACACGTGAACATGGGTTTGCTGTAAGTGGCATTGCTTTACACATGTTGGTCAAATGACGGATGCGTAATTCCGCTTGGAATCATTGCGCAATGATCCCGAAAAATAGAATTGCGCACACACGTGAACATGGGTTTGCTGTAAGTGGAATTGCTTTACACATGTTGGTCAAATGACGGATGCGTAATTCAGCTTGGAATCATTGCGCAATGATCCCGAAAAATAGAATTGCGCACACACGTGAACATGGGTTTGCTGTAAGTGGCATCGCTTTACACATGTTGGTCAAAATGAAATGTGAATTATTATATATGTGAAGAATACAGTATTCTTATTTTCAATATTATACATAATAAAAAGGATACTAGCAGAATCAAAATAAATAATAAACTATGTCCATCAATTGATGAGAATGAAATAACACTACAAATTAATTAAAGCTACAGTCAACAACATAACTGATTGAAAATAAGAGTACAGGATATATTTATGATGAAATTAATTGAGGAAACAATTAACTCATGGGACTACCAAAAGATTAATAGTTTTTCATTGATTTGGTAATATTTTAAAGTTTTTAAACATGGCATGATTTGTATTAATGATATCCAATCCTCATTTAATATATTACAGATCTGGATGTTGGTGATGGAACCTCAAGTCAGGGCTTGTCACAGTATGGTATGTTTCATTTTAATTTACATTTGTCTTAGAAACATGGACAGAACATTACATAAAAAATCCACATTGTTCAATATTTATATGGATCCTCAAAATAGATTTGTAAAAGATTTACAAATAAGAATAAAAAAACAACAACATAGGATTACATTGTAATACTAATCTGAAATTTGTTCGATTTTAAGATATCCCATCTCTTCTTGATATCTTCATTTTAATGTAAGATTCTTTGAATGTCCAATTTATATTCTTCCCCTGTGTATTGCTTAATCTTATCTGGCTACATTTTGACAACATTCACACACTTTTGCATATGTTTTGAGTTTTAAAATATAGATTACATATTTTTAATTGATCAAGTCATTTAAGGGACATGCCAACTAAATTTTACATTGAATGATTTCGACACGTGATTTTATTGTTTTGTATAAACATTTTATTAGTTAAATTGGTTCAGTCTATTGTTTTAGTTATTCTAAAAACATATTGAGTTTGGTTTAGGTTAAGCAATGCATTACTGGTATTAACCGCCTGTTTTTTTATGCATAAATTGGCCTTTTTTTATAAGTTAAAATCATGTGTTCAGATAACAGTAGTACATAGTTTCAAAAAGTATACAATTACACATTTGGAGCTTCATGTCCCTTTAAGAGAGAATAATTAAAGATTTTTGAGGATATCCTTAACTAACATATTAGATTGTAATTGCATGCTCCATCCCATTCATTACATCAACATATGGAGTAGAGAATTCATTAACAGCGACATTGTCAAATCAATATATTTTTATATTAAAGGGACACTGAGCTAAAATTATTACTGTTGTCATTCAGATAGAGCATGCAATATTAATCAAAATTTAAATATAATACTGTAATCATATTTTAAATATTCTCTTGATAAATGTATTTTAAAATCAAGAATGTACGTTTATCTGCAGCTCCATTTTGGTTGAACAACCTGGGTTGTTATTGATGATTGGTGGATACCTTCAACAAACAATATTTATTGAATACAATATTGCTTATCTGCCTTTAAGATTAAAATGTTGCAAAATAAATATTATAATAGGAGTCAATGTTAAATAATTTGTAACAGTTTGAACAGTGAAATCACTGATTGAAATAAATCATGTCAGTGTCCCTTTAATAAACAATAGATTCATTAATCCTTACATTCTTTTGATTAAACAATATTGATATATAATTCACATATTCACTGTTGGAGTTACTTTATAGATATAAGCATACTCTAACAGCACCATGATTACATATTTGTACAAATCAATTTGGTTTGGTATTGTGATCAATATGTGTTGTGTCCTAAACAAGATTACTGTACATTGCACAAATGGCTCGATGTGCCACATGTCTTTGTTTATATTTGTCAACAGCTGTTATTCAAAATGTGGTTTGTGTGTATTCTTTTAAGAACATTGATCAATGGGTATATTTAGATATGCAATAGCATCGTATGAGATGAGTTTGATGTCTAATATAGTCAGAAATTAAACATATGTTAAATACATAATTCTTTACATAATCCCCTTGATTCAATCAAGCATTTTTTATTCTAATGACTGCTCTATTCTTCACATTTTCAAGTTGATTATTCTTATAAATCGATACAGATGTGATTTAGTGCTATCCAAAATGTGTTCACTAATATATATCTATATCATTCATAGAGAGAGTTGTTGTGGGGAGCCCAGAGGGATCCAGCACTGACACTGAGCTGCCTTTTTCTAGTCTTCTGGTAAGTCCATTGACTCATTTATATGTCATTGAAGGTTTATTGGTAATCAATATTATGAGCATGATTCTGATGAAGCATTACATTTGAAACAAACATATAATTTACTCCTCTGATTATATATCAATTTTAGTTTAATATTGAAAGATTAAGAATTCCAATTTTCTTAGTCTACACCTTTGTTATTCAGAAGATGTATAGCATATGTTTGTTTACATTTTCAATTTTGACAACAATCATCAAGTGATACACACATGAGAAATCTTAAAAGTTCAATGTAGTATGCTTTTATGATTTTTAAAATAATACAAACAATAAATCGAAAATCTGAATAATTGAGAATAACAAATCTAATGTCATTTGTATGCTCCATCAAAATGATGTAAATCATAACTTTGGGTGTGTATATCTTTAATGCAACATTGATGTGTGTCTTTGAGCAACATTAACATATGTTATAATATCTGATCTTAACGTGTACACAACATGTTATGTTTTACAGAGATTGATTTAACATGTAGGACGGAGGAGGAAGAGGCTCCCTTGGAGTCTGATGGTATGTGAAATATATCTAACATGTATCCAACATGTTTTTTTATTGGAAAACATTTTATTGAAGACATTCAAAGTCTACAGCTTTTGCACTTTAAAAAGGAATATTATTTTTCTGTTCAAATACACTACTGCCCCCTTTCTATATCAGGCAGCATGAAAATATGCTTTGATTATTCTTTTATTTTTTTTTTATTTCTAATTCATGCCATCATGATGTCACATGCATATTCCAGGCCAAACCACAATCATAATTTTATAATTGTACAGACAGTCATTGCTATTCATCTGAGTGCCTATATGCATACCATATCCTCATGTCATCATTGTTTAGAAATTCAAACACACTTCTAAGTAAATTGCAAACATAATCAAGTTGAAATGCCTTGATTTGATTTCATGATGTATGAGATGTTAATATATTTTTATTATTTATTTCAGATGGATCCTCCACTTCTGGTCATCATTTTTCCGCCCCTGCCCAGTCCCCTGCCCAGTCCCCTGCCCAGACCCCTGCCCAGTCTCCTGCCCAGGCCCCTGCCCAGGCCCCTGCCCAGGCCCCTGCCCCTTCACAGGCCCCTCCACAGACCCAAGACCCTCCAGGCCCTTCACATTTTGCCTGTCCTGTCCCTCCCAAAAAACGCCCCTTTGTCCCCCTTCGCCGCTCTCCCCGTCTTTTGGCCCATACAGCTACCTCACCTGCCCAGCCCCCAACTCACCACTCCCCAGCTGTACGGCCTACCCCAGAGCAGCAGCCCATCCCTCCCCAACCCAATCCCATCCCTCCCCAACCCAATCCCATCCCTTCCCCCTGTCTCAACCTTCATTGTCCTGGGTGTCGGATTGTCCTTCCCAGGCACAGCTGTAAGTATCATTCAAAATCAACATTATAAGATACTTAAAGGTACACTGAAGGCAAATTGTTTCTATTGTGATTCAAATAGAGCATGCAATGTTAATCAAATTTATCAATTATTCTTCATTCTCTTGCTATCTTTAATGAAACAAAGAAATGCCTATAATTATTTTGAAAATAAAAAAAGTCTGGACATCATTTCTTTATTGTTGGATGAATGTATCCATCAATCAGCAGGGACAACCAAGGTTGATAACCAAAAATGGCCTGCCCTATAAACTTACATTCTTGCATTTAAAATATAGCTATAGAATTCTAACATTTCAAGAATAGGAGTAAATTAAAAATTTGATTTAAATGTCATGCTCTGTCTGAATCAGTAAATAAAATATTTTGGTTCAGTGTCCCTTTAATTTGATATCACTACATATACCAATCACCACTACTTGGATCCAACAATTTATCTATAAATGTTCATACATTATCTCTTGTATAACCCAGTGGGAATGTAATTTCTTCTGGTTGCTATGTTTACACAGCTTGGCCTCAATGCCAAAATGTTTAAGGATAGTTATACCACAGTATAACTCAAATATTTAAATTGCTAATGTAAGTACAATGGAAATCCTTTTACAAGATTTTATACACTCAAGCTGTAAAAGTGGATCATCGAAAACCAATTAAAGGGGACAACATGTTTGAGTAAACTGTCCCTTTAATGGTTTAGGTCTGTCTGAATAACATATTTAATGTGTAAATAATCAATTTCAACAAATTAATTTAAAGAATGATTTGTCTTTATGATGACAATGTATCTTTGCTTATTTTTTATTCTGTTGTGTAATTATCATTAATATTTTATTTATTCTTTATTTTAGGCTGTGACTCAACATGGCTCACGCTAGAAGGTCTAGCACGCGTAGAGCAGGCCGTGTTGAGGAACGCAGTTGTCCTGAGAGGGATTCACGACACCGTGCATGCCCAGCTACAGGTTCAGCATTTGACTCTCCGATGGATGAGGCAATTTAATTCAATGCTTGAATCTATAGCTGGACAGGCACAGGATGATGAAGGGGATGACCAATAAGTGGAGGATCTGGAGATGCTCCAAGGGCGCAGATAAGAATCTTCCGTCCACATGTTGATTTTCTGTTTTTTATTGTTGCCATTTGGCCTTTTTTTTATTATTGTTGTGCCTGTTGCACTCTTTTACCTTGTCATATGTCTCCAATGGGGCTATGCTGGCCCTTGGCAACTCTCTTCATGGACTTTGATGCACTCTTTGACCTTGTCAAATGGCTCCAATGGGGCTATGCTGGCCCTTGGCAACTCTCTTCATGGACTGTGATGCACTATTTGACCTTGTCAAATGTCTCCAATGGGGCTATGCTGGCCCTTGGCAACTCTCTTCATGGACTGTGATGCACTCTTTGACCTTGTCATATGTCTCCAATGGGGCTATGCTGGCCCTTGGCAACTCTCTTCATGGACTGTGATGCACTATTTGACCTTGTCATATGGCTCCAATGGGGCTATGCTGGCGCTTGGCAACTCTCTTCATGGACTGTGATGCACTCTTTGACCTTGTCATATGGCTCCAATGGGGCTATGTTGGCCCTTGGCAACTCTCTTCATGGACTGTGATGCACTCTTTGGCCTTGTCAAATGTCTCCAATGGGGCTATGCTGGCCCTTGGCAACTCTCTTCATGGACTGTGATGCACTCTTTGACCTTGTCAAATGGCTCCAATGGGGCTATGCTGGCCCTTGGCAACTCTCTTCATGGACTGTGATGCACTATTTGACCTTGTCAAATGTCTCCAATGGGGCTATGCTGGCCCTTGGCAACTCTCTTCATGGACTGTGATGCACTCTTTGACCTTGTCATATGTCTTCAATGGGGCTATGCTGGCCCTTGGCAACTCTCTTCATGGACTGTGATGCACTCTTTGACCTTGTCAAATGGCTCCAATGGGGCTATGCTGGCCCTTGGCAACTCTCTTCATGGACTGTGATGCACTATTTGACCTTGTCAAATGTCTCCAATGGGGCTATTCTGGCCCTTGGCAACTCTCTTCATGGACTGTAATGCACTCTTTGACCTTGTCATATGGCTCCAATGGGGCTATGCTGGCCCTTGGCAACTCTCTTCATGGACTGTGATGCACTATTTGACCTTGTCATATGTTTCCAATGGGGCTATGCTGGCCCTTGGCAACTCTCTTCATGGACTGTGATGCACTCTTTGACCTTGTCAAATTGCTCCAATGAGGCTATGCTGGCCCTTGGCAACTCTCTTCATGGACTGTGATGCACTATTTGACCTTGTCATATGGCTCCAATGGGGCTATGCTGGCCCTTGGCAACTCTCTTCATGGACTGTGATGCACTATTTGACCTTGTCATATGGCTCCAATGGGGCTATGCTGGCCCTTGGCAACTCTCTTCATGGACTGTGATGCACTCTTTGACCTTGTCAAATGGCTCCAATGGGGCTATGCTGGCCCTTGGCAACTCTCTTCATGGACTGTGATGCACTATTTGACCTTGTCATATGGCTCCAATGGGGCTATGCTGGCCCTTGGCAACTCTCTTCATGGGCTGTGATGCGCTATTTGACCTTGTCATATGTCTCCAATGGCGCTATGCTGGCCCTTGGCAACTCTCTTCATGGGCTGTGATGCACTATTTGACCTTGTCATATGTCTCCAATGGCGCTATGCTGGCCCTTGGCAACTCTCTTCATGGACTGTGATGCACTCTTTGACCTTATCAAATGGCTCCAATGGGGCTATGCTGGCTCTTGGCTACTCTCTTCATGGACTGTGATGCACTATTTGACCTTGTCATATGGCTCCAATGGGGCTATGCTGGCCCTTGGCAACTCTCTTCATGGACTGTGATGCACTATTTGACCTTGTCATATGGCTCCAATGGGGCTATGCTGGCCCTTGGCAACTCTCTTCATGGACTGTGATGCACTATTTGACCTTGTCATATGGCTCCAATGGGGCTATGCTGGCCCTTGGCAACTCTCTTCATGGACTATGATGCACTCTTTGACCTTGTCCAATGGATCCAATGGGGCTATGCTGGCCCTTGGCAACTCTCTTCATGGACTGTGATGCACTCTTTGACCTTGTCAAATGGCTCCAATGGGGCTATGCTGGCCCTTGGCAACTCTCTTCCTGGACTGTGATGCACTATTTGACCTTGTCATATGGCTCCAATGGGGCTATGCTGGCCCTTGGCAACTCTCTTCATGGACTGTGATGCGCTATTTGACCTTGTCATATGTCTCCAATGGCGCTATGCTGGCCCTTGGCAACTCTCTTCATGGACTGTGATGCACTCTTTGACCTTGTCAAATGGCTCCAATGGGGCTATGCTGGCCCTTGGCAACTCTCTTCATGGACTGTGATGCACTATTTGACCTTGTCATATGGCTCCAATGGGGCTATGCTGGCCCTTGGCAACTCTCTTCATGGACTGTGATGCACTATTTGACCTTGTCATATGGCTCCAATGGGGCTATGCTGGCCCTTGGCAACTCTCTTCATGGACTGTGATGCACTCTTTGACCTTGTCATATGGCTCCAATGGGGCTATGCTGGCCCTTGGCAACTCTCTTCATGGACTGTGATGCACTCTTTGACCTTGTCAAATGGATCCAATGGGGCTATGCTGGCCCTTGGCAACTCTCTTCATGGACTGTGATGCACTCTTTGACATTGTCAAATGGCTCCAATGGGGCTATGCTGGCCCTTGGCAACTCTCTTCATGGACTGTGATGCACTATTTGACCTTGTCATATGGCTCCAATGGGGCTATGCTGGCCCATGGCAACTCTCTTCATGGACTGTGATGCACTCTTTGACCTTGTCAAATTGCTCCAATGAGGCTATGCTGGCCCTTGGCAACTCTCTTCATGGACTGTTATGCACTATTTGACCTTGTCATATGGCTCCAATGGGGCTATGCTGGCCCTTGGCAACTCTCTTCATGGACTGTGATGCACTATTTGACCTTGTCATATGGCTCCAATGGGGCTATGCTGGCCCTTGGCAACTCTCTTCATGGACTGTGATGCACTCTTTGACCTTGTCAAATGGATCCAATGGGGCTATGCTGGCCCTTGGCAACTCTCTTCATGGACTGTGATGCACTCTTTGACCTTGTCAAATGGCTCCAATGGGGCTATGCTGGCCCTTGGCAACTCTCTTCATGGACTGTGATGCACTATTTGACCTTGTCATATGGCTCCAATGGGGCTATGCTGGCCCTTGGCAACTCTCTTCATGGACTGTGATGCACTATTTGACCTTGTCATATGGCTCCAATGGGGCTATGCTGGCCCTTGGCAACTCTCTTCATGGACTGTGATGCACTCTTTGACCTTGTCAAATGGATCCAATGGGGCTATGCTGGCCCTTGGCAACTCTCTTCATGGACTGTGATGCACTCTTTGACCTTGTCAAATGGCTCCAATGGGGCTATGCTGGCCCTTGGCAACTCTCTTCATGGACTGTGATGCACTATTTGACCTTGTCATATGGCTCCAATGGGGCTATGCTGGCCCTTGGCAACTCTCTTCATGGGCTGTGATGCGCTATTTGACCTTGTCATATGTCTCCAATGGCGCTATGCTGGCCCTTGGCAACTCTCTTCATGGACTGTGATGCACTCTTTGACCTTGTCAAATGGCTCCAATGGGGCTATGCTGGCCCTTGGCAACTCTCTTCATGGACTGTGATGCACTATTTGACCTTGTCATATGGCTCCAATGGGGCTATGCTGGCCCTTGGCAACTCTCTTCATGGACTGTGATGCACTATTTGACCTTGTCATATGGCTCCAATGGGGCTATGCTGGCCCTTGGCAACTCTCTTCATGGACTGTGATGCACTATTTGACCTTGTCATATGGCTCCAATGGGGCTATGCTGGCCCTTGGCAACTCTCTTCATGGACTGTGATGCACTCTTTGACCTTGTCCAATGGATCCAATGGGGCTATGCTGGCCCTTGGCAACTCTCTTCATGGACTGTGATGCACTCTTTGACCTTGTCAAATGGCTCCAATGGGGCTATGCTGGCCCTTGGCAACTCTCTTCATGGACTGTGATGCACTATTTAACCTTGTCATATGGCTCCAATGGGGCTATGCTGGCCCTTGCAACTCTCTTCATGGACTGTGATGCGCTATTTGACCTTGTCATATGTCTCTAATGGCGCTATGCTGGCCCTTGGCAACTCTCTTCATGGACTGTGATGCACTCTTTAACCTTGTCAAATGGCTCCAATGGGGCTATGCTGGCCCTTGGCAACTCTCTTCATGGACTGTGATGCACTATTTGACCTTGTCATATGGCTCCAATGGGGCTATGCTGGCCCTTGGCAACTCTCTTCATGGACTGTGATGCACTATTTGACCTTGTCATATGGCTCCAATGGGGCTATGCTGGCCCTTGGCAACTCTCTTCATGGACTGTGATGCACTCTTTGACCTTGTCATATGGCTCCAATGGGGCTATGCTGGCCCTTGGCAACTCTCTTCATGGACTGTGATGCACTCTTTGACCTTGTCAAATGGATCCAATGGGGCTATGCTGGCCCTTGGCAACTCTCTTCATGGACTGTGATGCACTCTTTGACCTTGTCAAATGGCTCCAATGGGGCTATGCTGGCCCTTGGCAACTCTCTTCATGGACTGTGATGCACTATTTGACCTTGTCATATATCTCCAATGGGGCTATGCTGGCCTTTGGCAACTCTCTTCATGGACTGTGATGCACTCTTTGACCTTGTCATATGGCTCCAATGGGGCTATGCTGGCCCTTGGCAACTCTCTTCATGGACTGTGATGCACTCTTTGACCTTGTCAAATGGATCCAATGGGGCTATGCTGGCCCTTGGCAACTCTCTTCATGGACTGTGATGCACTATTTGACCTTGTCATATGGCTCCAATGGGTCTATGCTGGCCCTTGGCAACTCTCTTCATGGACTGTGATGCACTATTTGACCTTGTCATATGGCTCCAATGGGGCTATGCTGGCCCTTGGCAACTCTCTTCATGGACTGTGATGCACTCTTTGACCTTGTCAAATGGCTCCAATGGGGCTATGCTGGCCCTTGGCAACTCTCTTCATGGACTGTGATGCACTATTTGACCTTGTCATATGGCTCCAATGGGGCTATGCTGGCCCTTGGCAACTCTCTTCATGGACTGTGATGCACTCTTTGACCTTGTCAAATGGCTCCAATGGGGCTATGCTGGCCCTTGACAACTCTCTTCATGGACTGTGATGCACTTTTTGACCTTGTCATATGGCTCCAATGGGGCTATGCTGGCCCTTGGCAACTCTCTTCATGGACTGTGATGCACTCTTTGACCTTGTCAAATGGATCCAATTTTCCTGATCTTTAAAAGATTATTTATAAATGTTGTTGATGTTTTCTGACATACTAATAAAAGACATGTCATTCCACGATTCTTTGTCCTCTTCATTCATATCATTGATTGAAATCTCTAGTTTATCTGGTTAATCCTTAAAGGGACCTTACAAAAAATAATGGTGTTTCCTGAATCATATATGTAATACAATTGTAAATGACTTTAAGATTTACATCTCAAATTTAATTTTATTATTTGTCTTTATATATTTTTCTTAAAGCTTTATCATTGCATGATTATGATTAGCATAGTATTTTTTTTTATATATGTATATATATATATATATATATATATATATATATATCTTTATTTTTGTATATATATGTATATTTAAAATTTCACATCCATGTGTTTATTTGTAAACTCTGCGTGAATTGATGCACCTTTAACAAATAATCCCAGGATTGATACAATGAGATAATCCCTGCAAAGTGTTAATTTTATGGAAATAGTATTCTCTCTGTGTATCCTCTTTATTTATTTGTTATTTCATGTCCCTTTAAGTGATGCTGACCACAATTGTTAATGAATGGATTTCCATTTCTAAAGCATTTTTACATGAACAAGGACATATAATCTTATTAATAAACAATCTTATTGTCATGTTGACAGCACATGTATTTAAATTTCAATTCTATCTTATTGTAGTAGTGTAACCAAATCAATCTCTGTGTGTAATGCGCATATTTTAGATGAGGAATATCTTTATCTAAATATTTAAACAAAATACTTCTCCTCCCATATATGGCTAGAGGTAGGCTGACCATATTTCAACTTGAATAAGTGACACGTTTGATCAATACATGTGTCATTATTGTTATTCCAAAACAATCTAAACATATCTTAAAACATCAATGGCATATGTATTTCTCATGTGTATCTTTTAAATGTTAAAGATATACACCATAGCTATAGTTAAAGGGACAGTCAAGTCCAAAAAGATGATTCATGATTTAAATAGGGCATGCGAGTTTAACCAACTTCCTAATTTGCTTTTATTCAACATTTAGCTTTGTTCTCTTGTTATTGTTATTTGAAAGGTAAACAGAGGAGGTTCATATGCTAAGTTCTTCGACCTTGAAGACTGCCTCTAATGTTTTTAAAATATTGACTACTATAAGGCATTAGTTCACATGTTTCATATAGATAACATTGAGATCATGCACGTAAAGTGACCTAGGAGTGAGCATTGATTGGCTAAACTGCATGTCTGTCAAAAGAACCTAAATAATGGGGCAGTCAGCAGAAGCTTAGATACAAGATAATAACAGAAGTAAAATGTATATTAATATATAACTGTGTTTGTTGTTAAAAAATGAGTAATGTGTAATAAAGGGATTAGCTATATTTTTGAAAATTCAATTTCTGGGGTTGACTGTCCCTTTAACATATAATATCTAACACATCCCTATTTTACTAATGCATCTCCTAGCATTAATTTTCTTTTAAAGGGACAGGAAACACAATAATCCAAAGAATTTCATTTATTGTTACAATATATTTCAAATTGCAATGTCGTACATAATCGTGGAACCAATATTGATTTCATTTGTACTTAAAACATGCTGCTTGCTAAATAGTTTAGTTATAAATCCTCTGCTTCTAATGAAATATCTCCTTATTTTCTATAATGTATTCTATTTTATAGATCACAGTATTTCGTTATCTATCGTGACATTCCTAGATAGCAATATAGACACATACTAGTTACTAAAATATAAATACGTTTCTTATTGATATGCCAAGCTATCAACTAAGTCCTTGTATTGGCTGCGGTTTTTCAGCGATCTCGGATGCGCCATGTTGCTTAAGATGTCACCTGCCAGGCTGTCCAATGATTCCTTGTATTGGCTGACGTTTTTACGCGATCAAGGATGCGCCTTTTATTGGATTGCGTTTTTACGTGATCAAGGATGCGCCTTTTATTGGATGGCGTTTTTACGCGATCAAGGATGCGCCTTTTATTGGATTGCGTTTTTACGTGATCAAGGATGCGCCTTTTATTGGATGGCGTTTATACGCGATCAAGGATGCGCCTTTTATTGGATGGCGTTTTTACGCGATCAAGGATGCGCCTTTTATTGGATTGCGTTCTTACGTGATCAAGGATGCGCCATGTTAGTTAATATGTCACATGCAAAGGTGTAAAAAACGTCTGATTGTATTACGTAGTCCCGCAATATTTGTTTGGGCACGTTACACACGTTTGTGAATGAGAAGACAAGTTTAAAACCATGGCGAATATGGATTGTGTGCATCATGTAACATTGTTGACCCATAGCTGATAAAGAACACAACATTCTCTTTTGTTGGCTGTCTGGTTGAATAAACGAATGAAAGCAAAATGTTTTCATGCATAAGATATTTCGAGGCAAGTGCAAATCCCTAAATATAGTCCATCTTGTTTAATATGTTTGTCAACAATATGTTCCTTTTTATGAAAAATGACTGTGTTGTGTTTAATTTTAAAGATATTGAATTCATAAATATGCGCTATTGCATTAGAATAAAGTAATCAATATGCATTTATCTTTATCATATACTAAATATATGAGATGGCGACTTCTTCTAAATGTTATTTTGTCGTATATTTTATTAAACGTTCATTATACACTCACATTAAAAACCAATTTTTTTATTTTGTCTCTAGTTATATAGTCCATTGTTTAACAAATACATGTCTACTTTTGCTTATGTTCAAATAACATTTAAGTAATTTTCAGACTCCTCGCCAAGCCTCAAAGTTTGATGTGAGTACCATCTCCAGCTTGCTCCTGTTTGTGTAAAGGGTCTTTTCATATGTTAATGATGGGGTATTGTCTGGTTTTACGGTTGGAATGGGGTTGACATCTATATTTTCAATAGAGATAACCCGATTTTCTTTGAAAGTGTTTAAAGCTTTTTAATATTGATTTTGATATCAGTATATGTTAATCTTGTTGTTTCTAGTAGTGTCTATTACATGCAGTTCTGTTAAAAAGATTGTATACTGTCTCTTTAATGCAAATGTTGTTTTTTGTATCATGTATGAGTTCCACATTGGTTAATCTCCAAATATATTATTGTTAGCATATTTTTTTTGTCACTCCTAAAAGGACTTTAAACCATATTCATTGTTAAAACAAATGTCTTTCTAAAAACAAACACAATAATGTCTCTTTAAGAAAATAGACTTTATTTAACACGTCAATAGAAATCTTTTTTCAATATTTCTTGTTTGAACAAGTACATGTAGATATAACAACAATCACCAAATATTATATGTTAGCATATGTATTTTTTTTAAAGGGACAGTCTAGAAAACAAATAATAATTTGCATTATTAAAAAAGCAAATTTTGTAATATAAATGATATCAAAGGTTTCTCACCAATTAATCATTTTTCTCTGATTAATTTGATTTGCTAGCTAAACCTATGAGGTTCGTGTGCTCATTTCTTAGAGCTTGAAGAGTGCATGTAATCAGAATGCAATTTGACCACTAGAGGGCATTTTGAGAGCATTTGTATATAGAAAACTTTGAGCTCATACAGCATATTTACCATGTATTGATCATTGATTGTCTAAAATGTTGTTATGTCAGAACAACAAATAAGTGGTCATTTTTCATAGGCATAGATACAAGGGTAAGCACATAAGTCACACGTATTTCTCCATGTTTTTGTTTCAAACTTGATAATGCGTAATACAGTGTTTTCTTTGTAATCAATAATGTTCTGACTGTCCCTTTAAGCTGTGTTATTGGCATTCAAACAGTCATATGCCATCATGGATAATTGTAATGGTAATTTTGTTTGAGATTAGGGAAACAGTTTGGACATCACATCACAGAAACCAATCAATATCATGAACAAGGATAGGTATGTGATGATGTGGTGTCCACACACTTATAACCCACACTCTGCAAACAATCTGCCTCCATGGACCCGGTCCCATAGAAGTAGATTATATACAGAGTGTGGTCCACAAGTGTCAGAAAACCACATCATCACATACCTATCCATTACACATTAAATAAAAATGAAATAAACATAAAAAAAAATACTTACTTCCTCTTCCTTCCCCTCTTCCCACGAGGCTGAGGCTCTGGGAGGGGCAACTGCCGCCTCCGACGAGTTCTCATTGGAGATGTTGTGGGAAGAGTGGAAGGAAGAGTACTGGGACGACCAAGGTGAGGAGGAGTAGATGGCCCAGGAGGAGATGGCCCGGCAGATGGCCCAGGAGGAGATGGCCTGGCAGATGGCCCAGGAGGAGATGGCCCGGCAGATGGCTCAACAGATGGCCCGGCAGATGGCCCAGCAGGAGGCCCAGCAGATGGCGGCCCAGGAGCAGATGGCCCAGCAGGAGGCCCAGCAGATGGCGGCCCAGGTGCAGATGGCCCAGCAGATGGCGGCCCAGGAGCAGATGGCCCAGCAGATGGCGGCCCAGGAGCAGATGGTCCAGCAGATGGCGGCCTAGGAGCAGATGGCCCAGCAGATGGCGGCCCTGGAGCAGATGGCCCAGCAGATGGCGGCCCAGGAGCAGATGGCCCAGCAGGAGGCCCAGCAGATGGCGGCCCAGGAGCAGATGGCCCAGCAGGAGGCAGACCAGCAGGAGGCAGACCAGCAGGAGGAGGCAGACCAGCATGCGCCTCCCGGAAGAAATTAAACATCTCTTGTTGTAGTTGAAAACTCCTGTTTTGGCCTTCTTCTATTCTAGTAAGGATGTGTATGATTTGGGTTTGGCCTTCTCGAATGCCACTGAGCTCTTCAATAATTCTACTTCTGCCTTGGATATTTTTGATCCGGGAGGTACGCATCTGGTCTATGTAGTCTAGTAACACCCGCACCTCAGCTATCTCCTCCTGTTGTGCACGGCGGGGTGCCCGTGCACGGCGGCCTGCTGGTGCATGGCGGCCTGCTGGTGCTTGAGGGGCCTCTTCATCTGCTTCCGGGGCCTCTTCCTCAAGGGGGGCCTCTTCCTCAAGGGGGGCCTCTTCTCTCCGAGGTGGAGATTCATCCCCACCACTCTCATACCGGGGAAAAGGAGGAGCCTGTAGTTGCTGTGCTGCCTCCTCCCCAGACTCTGTATATTTGAAAAAGAAAGAAATGTATATATTAGCATATTTCAAAATAAAGCTTTAAATTATTTTGCTTACGATACAATTACAAATGCAGCCTCATTAATCCACTTTGAAATCTAACAATCAATACGATTTCCGCATTTTCTAAACCGTGTTTGTGATATCTCTGGTCAATCTGAATGTTTTTGCGTTTGTTTTCAGTTTGTTTAAATGCACACCTAACCTATAGCCTAGATACTAATGTAACCGCAAAGTAATTGTGAATGCGTTTACGTAATAATGTGTTAAACAGCGTAATAGCATTAATCTTATCCTTAAAGGGACATGAAACCTAATGTTTTTTTTTTCCTGATTTAGAAAGAGCATACAATTATAAGCAACTTTCTAATTTATTTCTATTATCTAATTTGCTTCATTCTCTTGATATTCTTTGCTGAAAAGCATATCTAGATATGCTTATTAGCTGCTGATTGGTAGCTGCACATAGCTGCCTCCTGTGATTGGTTCACCGTGTGCATGGCTATTTCTTCATTAAAGTATATCTAAAGAATGAAGCAAATAAGGTAATATAATTAAATTGGAATGTTGTTTAACATTGTATTCTCTACCTTAATCATGAAAGAAAATGTTTGCGTATAATGTCCCTTTAAATACATTCGGATGGTAATTTATTCTTAAATGAGCTTACCGTCAGATGAGAGTGGCAGGTTCCCGGTATCGATTCCTCCGATACCGACTATGTCCACCTCGGAGATGCTGGGACGCAACATTTCCTCCCATCGGCAGTACTCAACTATCAGTGCAGGGCCGCCACCGGTTCCTGCGGCATGTTGGGACTCCTGGGTTATTTTTTTTTAAGATCCATCTTGCAGTCCCGGTAGAGTCCATATCTCTGTTTCGGCCCCCCACTGCATTAACTGCATCCCTTATCTCCTGCCAGAGCTTCCTCTTCTCACTCGGGGTGGTCTTCTGATGCTGCAGCCTCCTATACCTGCCCATATAGGCTTCTACGAGGGCCTCCTTCTCCTCCATAGAAAACCTCACCTCCCTAGTCGCCTTGGCCTTCCCTTGTGACGATGCCCTCTGTTTCCCGGACTGTGAAGCCCTACTCTGTCCGCCACTGGGCCCAGCCACTTGTTCATCTTGAACCAAGTGGCTGGGTCCACCCACCGCTTCCACCCCCGCTTCCTGCCCCCCTTCCTGCCCTGTTCCTCTCCCCCTCCCTCTCCTCCCCCCTCTACCTCTCCCCTGACTAATCTCCTGCCTGCCCTCCTCCATCTCTTCCCTAAACTAAACCCCAACTAAGCAAACAAAAAGTGAGTGTGATCAAATGAAAGGGGGTCAAAATAAAGAACGAAAAAGACAAAAAAAGTGCTGAAAGTGTGAAAGGGATATAAATAAAAGAGGGTAAGGAGTATTTAAATAAACAAAATGTATAAGAAGACTAAAAGGAGGATATGTAAGCTAAATGTAACTAGGGGATGGGATGGGATGGGGATGGGGTATGGGATAAGAGTAAATGGGATGAAAAGGAATGGGACTACAGGGAATGGGGTATGGCATGTAGTATGAGAGGGTATGGGGTATGGAGTGTATGTAGTGTTATTGATAAGTGTATGTATGTATTGAATGTGTTTGCATGTAAATGTGTTAAATATGCAGAAAAAGCACTCGCACACTCACCCAAACCAACTGTCGCTCACTAACTCCCACTCCCACTAACTCACACTCCCACTAACTCACACTCCCACTAACTCACAATACCACTAACTCATACTACCACTAACTCACACTACTACTAACTGACTCTCTCACACTACTACTAACTCTCAATAACTCACACTACCACTAACTCACACTACCACTAACTCACGCTCCCACTAACTCACGCTCCCACTAACTCACGCTCCCACTAACTCTCACTAACTACCACTAACTCACTCACGATAACACTAACTGACTCTCTCACACTAACTCACAATAAGGCACTAAATCTCAAATCTCCAATCTCCAAAAACCCACTAGCAACACAGTCAAAGAAGCCATGCTTGTGTGGTGCTTATATACCCTGTGTAAATGTTTAATGATGTACCTGTTTGCGTTGTAAATTGTGTTCAGGTGTGCTTTGTTAGTAATTAGTATTTGTTCAATGTGTATTAGTTGTGTGAATTTGCGCATGCTCATTTTGAGTTAGTATTTGTGGAATGTGTAGAATGCGATGATGTCATAGTGGTTGTTTTCTATAACATTGTCCCATAGTATTATGTGTAAATGTTAATTTGCGATGGTGTCGTATTAGTTAAGTGTTGTATATGTATGTTTGTCCTAATATATAGTAATATTGAATGCGAGTATTTTGCTTGTGTATGAGTGTGCTGTTATTTTTCAATTTTGATATTTTCCGTATTTCCGCATCTTAAATTATATGCGTATTCCCTGTATTTTATTTTATTAATTTTCCCCCGCTTCTGAATGTGTAATGCTTATGTGCTTTGTTTTGTGATTGTTGTTGTGACATTTGCGGTGTGTTATTGTTGTGCATTATGTGGTATACGTCATATGACCGAGCTGTGCGTATTTCTCACGAGATCGAGTGTTAGGGGAAAAAAGCGTGTTTGTTTGATTTTCCATTGATCTCTATGGGAGACTGTCTAACGCGGGCGGGATTCCGCGTCTGAAATACACGCGTTAGGAGTATCGTTAGATGGTTATTTATAAACTCTAAATACCCGCGTTAAAAAACTCTGTGCGTTAGTAATAAACCATGCGAAGCTAACGCAACCCCTCTACCGCCAAACTCTAAATTTAGCCGTTAGGATTTATTTTTATTTTACAGGCAACTTTGTATTTATTTTAACTAGGTACAATAGTTATTAAAGTTATTAACAATTTAATAACTACCTAGCAAAAATAAGTACAAAATACTAAGTGTAATTGTACCTAAGTTACAATTACACCTAACACTACACTATCATTAAACTAATTACCTAAACTACCTACAATTAATTACAATTAAATTAAATAAACTAAATTACGAAAAAAAACAAACACTAAATTACAGAAAATAAAAAAAAGAATTACGGGGGCGTGTCTAACCACCGACTGTAATGGCTGCTTTCTAACTAGGGCTTAACAGAAGAGTGTCTAAAACCGCTGTTTTGCACTCTTATATACCACATAACAAGCCTGATTCAAGACAATTAATGCTTGTGGAACAGAATTTGACTTTTTTTTTATGTTTGATCTTAGCCCAGCAGACCAGAATCTATGAGGTACGCAGCAGAGGCCTAGTGACGGCCGGGAACCTCATCCACCCCTCCATATTTCTGATGCTATCAGATAGTACCAGCCAGTTGCGCTGCAGAATTGAATACACTCTACACATCACCCCTTCACAAGGGTAAGAAGGCGGATTGAGCTTAGAACAAGCCTATAATATAATATATGCAACAGTGCATCTACAAGATCTGCGGAGTACAGCCCTAATATTGTCACTGAAGAAGTGGTGCGATCAATATGGCGACTGCAAACAACTGGCAACAGTCGATATTACAACTACTGGACAGACGTTTTGAGGAAATTGAGCGAAGCTTGATCAGTGTCCTCTCATCTGTTTATGATCATTCACCTTCTGTGGAGAGTTTGCGGAGTACACAGGAGCAGGAGGTTTCGTCAGATACATCGCTTGGTGCGGCGGCTACTGAGAACAAACAGTTGCAGACTGTTGTGGAGCCCATTTGTGTTTATCCGGAACTTTCTGTTCCCCTTCATGAGGAGAGTTCCCTTTACCTATCTATCGCTACTTGGGCGAATCACTTATTTGGGGCCGGCCCCTTGCGGGAGGTCATGGAGACCCTATCTGCATTTAAGGGAGTTCTGACTGTGAAAATGACAAGGCACCCGACTTTCCAGCTTGTCAAGTGTCTATCTGAAGATATGCTATACTTGGATGTGAAATGCTGGGGACACTTACAGCAGCTGTTGGTCAACTCCTTCAACAGAGCAGGAGTAGGCTGAATCTACATCCCCAGGGCTTGTTAGAGATGCAGGTCCTTTGTTTCTGTTACTTGGTTTTTATTTTTGTTTTGTTTTTTTCCCCAAGTTATCTGACTCTTAAAATACGTCTGTATAGCCCTGGGTTGTATATGTCTGGCCTCATTAGTGATGACTATCTTTCTGATCATAGTCTAGCCTATATCTTTTAGGAAAGGTATCTTTATCTAATAGAGTGTTGGAAAATAACACTTGAGGTCTGCAGTACTGCGCAGCATTGTTTGTGTATATATGATGAGACAGGTCTGCTCTGTATTTCCCATGTTGCAAGTGATATACTATAAATGCGCCTAAGTAGATTTTAAGATTTAAAGTTTGAGACCTATAAAGGTTTAATGAGGCCTTTCCACGAGTTATATATATGTACTTTTTTTCCCCCAAAGGTTTTTAATCACATTATATGCAGATGTAACATGCTTTCAGACATCAGTAGACCATTGTGAATAGCTTAATATTTATTTACTTTTTCTCCTTCTTGAGATGAAGATAGGTTTGTAGCTATACAGACAAAATCCTACTATATAGATAGTTAATACTATTTCATTACTCCATGCTACTAATACAATATGCACTGGGTCTAGAAAGCTTGGAGACTCTTCTATAAAATGTATACTTAAAATTCTCTGTTACCCTATTATGATAATCCTATCTAGAGAACTAAGAGCTATTTTGTTCACCAGCATTTAATTATACTCCCACATTTATTAATAGTTTACTGTGATATAGTTTACAATTACATATCTTTGAGGGATTTACTGTCTAAGTAACAAATTCAGTCCACTATATAAGTTATAGTTTTGCATGTGTATTTGATATATATACAGGGTCCAAGAGTGGCCCTTTAAGTACTAGCCTCCCCATGTAATCTGCCCCTATTAGTGTAGTCGTTTTATTAAATAGCCCAAGAGAGGCTGCTATATTTATTTTGGGGATATCCAGATAGCGCGTAATTGACATTAGAAAATTGGGGTTGTCTAATTACATATTGTACTGAAAAATTAGGTAACTATTTTCTTTGTCAATTATTGTATTATTTGACACTTTCTTTGATTTGGTTTATTTTGCATTTACATTGTATCTATGTTGCTTCTCCTGATTGTTATGGGAGTCATATGTACTATGTGATATTTTACCTCAATAAAAAATAAATAATAATAAAAAAAAAAAAGAATTACAAGAATAACAAAAATAAAAAAGCCCCCCAAAATAATAAAATTTCCCTACCCTATACTAAATTACAAATAGCCCTTAAAGGGGCCTTTTGCGGGGCATTGCCCCAAAGTAATCAGCCCTTTTACCTGTAAAAAAAAAATACAATACCCCCCAACATTAAAACCCACCACCCACACACCCCTACTCTAAAACCCACCCAATACCCCCTTAAAAAAACCTAACACTAACCCCCTAAAGATCACCCTACCTTGAGCTGTCTTCACCCAGCCAGGCACAAGTGGTCCTCCATACGGCAGAAGTCTTCATCCAATCAGGGCAGAAGAGGTCCTCCAGACGGCAGAAGGCTTCATCCAGGCGGCATCTTCTATCTTCATCCTTCCGGAGCGGAGCGGGTCCATCTTCAATCCAGCCGATGCGGAGCATCCTCTTAAAACGAAGTCCTAATGAAGAATGAAGGTTCCTTTAAATTACGTCATCCAAGATGGCGTCCCTTGAATTCCGATTGGCTGATAGAATCCTATCAGCCAATCGGAATTAAGGTAGGAAAATCCTATTGGCTGATTGGAACAGCCAATAGAATGCGAGGTCAATCCTATTGGCTGATTGGATCAGCCAATCGGATTGCACTTCAATCCGATTGGCTGATAACATCAGCCAATAGGATTTTTCCTACCTTAATTCCGATTGGCTGATAGGATTCTATCAGCCAATTGGAATTCAAGGGACGCCATCTTGGATGACGTCATTTAAAGGAACCTTCATTCTTCTTTAGAACTTCGTTTGAAGAGGATGCTCCGCGTCGGATGTCTTGAAGATGGACCCGCTCCGCTCCAGAAGGATGAAGATAGAAGATGCCACCTGGATGAAGCCTTCTGCCGTCTGGAGGACCTCTTCTGCCCTGATCGGATGAAGACTTCTGCCGTATGGTGGACCACTTGTGCCCGGCTGGGTGAAGACGGCTCAAGGTAGGGTGATCTTCAGGGGGTTAGTGTTAGGTTTTTTTAAGGGGGGATTGGGTGGGTTTTAGAGTAGGGTTGGGTGTGTGGGTGGTGGGTTTTAATGTTGGGGGGGTATTGTATTTTTTTTACAGGTAAAAGAGCTGATTACTTTGGGGTAATGCCTCGCAAAAGGCCCTTTTAAGGGCTATTTGTAATTTAGAATAGGGTAGGGAAATTTTATTATTTTGGGGGACTTTTTTATTTTATTAGGGGGATTAGATTAAGTGTAATCAGTTTAAAATTCTTGTAATTCTTTTTTTATTTTCTGTAATTTAGTGGGGTTTTTTTTGTAATTTAGTTTATTTAATTTAATTGTAATTAATTGTAGGTAGTTTAGGTAATTAGTTTAATGATAGTGTAGTGTTAGGTGTAATTGTAACTTAGGTTAAGATTTATTTTACAGGTAATTTTGTACTTATTTTAGCTAGGTAGTAATTAAATAGTTAATAACTATTTAATAACTATTGTACCTAGTTAAAATAAATACAAAGTTGCCTGTAAAATAAAAATAAATCCTAAGATAGCTACAATGTAACTATTAGTTTTAAATAGGAATAATTTATTTAATTATGTTAAATTAATTTTGTTAAATTTAAATTATATTTAAGTTAGTGGGGGTTAGACTTAGGGTTAGACTTAGGTTTAGGGGTTAATACATTTATTAAAGTGGCGGCGATTTCCGGTCGGCAGATTAGGGGTTAATAATTGCAGGTAGGTGGCGGCGACGTTGGGGGCGGCAGATTAGGGGTTAATAAATATAATGTAGGTGGCGGCGACGTTGGGGGCGGCAGATTAGGGGTTAATAAATATAATGTAGGTGTCGGCGATGTTAGGGGCAGCAGATTAGGGGTTCATAGGTATAATGTAGGTGGCGGCGATGTCCGGTCGGCAGATTAGGTGTTTAAAATATTTATTTTAGTGTTTGCGATGTGGAGGTCCATCGTTTTAGGGGTTAATAGGTAGTTTATGGGTGTTAGTGTACTTGTTAGCACTTTAGTTAAGAGCTTTATTTTCCGGCGTTAGCCCATAAAACTCTTAACTACTGACTTTTAAATGCGGTAGGAGTCTGGACAGGAGAGGGTCTACCGCACACTTCTTCCAAGACTCGTAATACCAGCGTTAGGCGAATCCCATTAAAAAGATTGGATACGCAATTGATGTAAGGGGATTTGCGGTAGCCTCGAGTCGCGGAAGAAAAGTGAGCGGTGAGCCTGTACCTGTCAGACTCGTAATACCAGCGTTAGGAAAAAAGCAGCATTGGGACCTCTCAACGCTGCTTTTTAAGGCTAACGCCAAACTCGTAATCTAGGCATAATTTTTTAGAAGGAAATAAATTTCAAGAGAGGGAGGCAAAATAAATAAGGAAAGTGTATTGCAAACTTGTTAACTAATACTATTCATAACTAGACATTTTATCTTAACTATCTCAAAGTGTTTACTGCGCCTCTATAGGAACACTAAAGTCCAAATTAAACTTTCATGATTCAAAAAGAACATGCAGTTTTAAGTGACTTTTCTATATACTGCTATTATCAAATTGTGCACAGTCTTTTTTTTAAAACACGGTGTATAGGTTCCAGCTACTGCTGAGCACGTGCCAGTGTATAATATGTATATAAGCTACAGGGAGGCACCAATGTAAGTATACAGGTAGAAAACTCTTTATCCAAACTGCTTGGGACTGGAATAGGTTTGGATTTTGGAATAGATTGGATTTTGGAATATTTGCATCTGTAAAATGTAATTACTAATATCCTATTATAGTAATAAGGCAAAAGAAGGGGGATATAGCACTCCTCCTCTATATGTAAGTGTGAAAAAAGTTAATTTAAATATAACCTTTATTATAATCATTAAATAAAAACGATCCAGAATAGTCTGGTATCTGCCACCACTCTAAAAATAAATTCTAAATGAACAGGTCACACTACATGCTTCCAAGGCTGTATGCCTCCCTGTTTCCTGGCCGATAAACTGCTCACATCGGCTTCAGGTGACAGAGGCACTTGTAGTAGTTAGGACCTGTACACAAAAAACAATACCACAAACGCGTTTCGGCCTTAAAAAACGGCCTTTTTCAATGTGTTGTTTACTTGTTCTTATGAGCAAACCGAACGCTATAATAGCGTGTCTATATACCATCTTACTGAATTAACCCTCCAATCCTACAGCTCCGTGACTTAGCCACTCCCCCCTCCCCCATTTACACATTGCACATTCTATTGGTTGGGACGGGGGGAGTGCAAGGGAGGAGGGATCCCATTGGTTATCCGCTCTAAGAACAAGAGCTTATTATTATGTCAGTGTTTACTTTAAAGTACAGCCTCCAATGACGTGTGGTGTCTCCGGCTAATCTCCTCCCATAAAGGATTCTTTATTTTCGTTGGCTTCAATGGGGGGAATGTCATAAGGAAGAGATCTGATTGGTTCAAAATCAATATAATGATTTATAATGTCGCTTATGCCTCATTATATTGATTTCGACCCAATCAGATCTCTTCCTTATGACATTCCCCCCCATTGAAGCCAACAAAAATAAAGATTCCTTTATGGGAGGAGATTAGCCAAAGACGCCACGCGTCATTATTGGAGGCTGTACTTTAAAGTAAACACTGACATAATAATAAGCTCTTGTTCTTCTCATAGAATGTGCAATGTGTAAATGGGGGAGAGGGGAGTGGCTAAGTCACGGAGCTGTAGGATTGGAGGGTGAATTCAGTAAGATGGTAAATAGACACGCTGTTATAGCGTTCGGTTTACTCATAAGAACAAGTAAACAACACATTGAAAAAGGCCGTTTTTTAAGGCCGAAACGCGCTTGTGGTATTGTTTTTTGTGTACAGGTCATAACTACTACAAGTGCTGTTCTTGCCTCTGTCACCTGAAGCTGACGTGAGCAGTTTATCGGCCAGGAAACAGGGAGGCATACAGCCTTGGAAGTATGTAGTGTGACCTGCAGATACCAGACTATTCTGGATTGTTTTTATTTAATGATTATATTAAAGGTTATATATATATATATATATATATATTTTTTTTTTTTTTTTTTTAAATATTTTTTATTGAGGTTTTGCACAACAAACATACGACATAGATCGCCTTTTGATAACAGAAAGAAATACAAATACAATTGAATAACACATATCAACAAATATAAAATTCACCATAGATAGGCAGATGAAACCTCATTTTTATAGTATATTAGCATAAGTGACTGACCTAGTGAAGGTTTAGTTTTAGGCCAAATGGCCTATTGATATAGCAGATATCTGATGGTCAGATGCATAGCTCTTATGAGCTGCAAAAAAGGAATGAATATACTTTATGGGGGGGGGGGGAATTCAGCGGGTAAGCACCGCTCTTAAAATGAGGCAGGATTGGAATTGGAAGGGCGGAGCCATATGCGTGAATACTTATGTATATCTATAAACAAGCGCCATAAAAGGTAAAGCAGGGCCTCAGGGAATGTTAAAAGCAATGTCAGTGAGGACTATACACCAGTTGACATCTTAAGAAGTCTAGGGGACCTATACTAAACAGTGTCAACAAGGGGGTTATGTTAGCAACTGGTGAGATCGTATAACAATACTATACCTTAGGAAGTTTACCCCTAGCACAAACATTAGTAGATTCTCAACTGAGTAAGCAAAATAGCAAGGATCTGTTACCAAGCACATTTCACATCTCAAAACTCTTTAGTAAAGTGAATTTAATATAATTAGTAGCAGTGACCGATAAACACCTAAAATACACAGTACCTTTAGAGGCACCTTTGTAATAGAGAGCCACACTATACTAACTATGCTATACTAAAATTACCCGTGTTAGACACAGGCGAATAATGGAGACAGGTGGTAATATTAGTTGGCAAGCCTTTGTCTTAAAGTTAACTATGAATTAGAAGTAATTTTTACACGCAAAGCGAAATGCAAGCCTCTCTCAGTGAAGAGATAGTAGTGTATAATGATGGAGCATTTGACCATATCTAAAATGGTAGAACAGGCTGGTAGTGCATCTAGGTATGATGTAAAAGTGTGTGTCTAGAGAAGAGTAAACTCAGCAAAATATATATGTGGTATTAGTGAGACTCTACCTAAAATACACTTAAGCGGCTATGCTAAAGCGGTCACCTAAGTACCCACTTATTATTTAGATGACGTCAGCTAAATTTTAAATTCTAGGAACCCCAAACCATATCTGAAAGTTCATAGGAGGCATAGTGCTAAAAGGCTATATGCATACCAACATGTATGAAATATACACGATTAAATCTGAACTATGTTCTATAATGCATATATAGATAGCACTTCTCTACACCAAAATAATAGGCTATACACATAATATCACTATGCTTTCTGAGATATATCCTAGATGGGCCATCCTTTGTAGCATATTATTGTGTCTATAAAGCATATATTATCCAGAGCTAGTGCTTTATAGACTGGTGATTACAGCACATTTGTCCAAGTAATAGTCTAGTAGTAAAATTATCTTCCCTATATGAACAGACCAGCATCATAGAGAGCTATAAGGAGTAGCTATGTAAAAGCCTTGAGGCAATGTTACTTATTTAGTTTTATCATATACCCGTCTCAGTGATACTACAAGGGGCTGTAAAAGAAAAATTATGTATCAATAGTCACTAAAGTAGGCACATATCTGTGGATCACATATAAATATAGGAATGAAAAACCAGTGCTGCATGTCACATCAAACTAATCTAAAACACACTAACTAAGCTGTACAAACTTAAATTGTGTACTGGGCATATTAAAGGTCTATTAAGTGTAGGTACAGCAAAATCTTATTGTCCAAGTGGAAGCTTGTAACTAACGAGAGCCCGGGAGGAAGTTCTACTATATAAGTGAATAATTAATAGAGGCGAGAAACCCCTAAAATAAACACACATGGTAGTAGTGAGGTGGCATATAAAACATATTTACAAATGTCTCACAGTTTACCCTCTATCAACCTAACCAGTTACCCCCTTACAAGAAGCTATTTGGTTAATACTATCACTAGGCTATGAGCAAGAACTATATATATGTGTTGCTGAAAACAGTATATTTAGATAAAACAAAGTATAACCCATGAAACTAACAGCATAATATCAGGTATTTTCTGAAAAATTGCCTATAAATGAATAAGCATTAAAGTCAATAATACTGGCAGATCTGCTTGCTAGGAGTGGAAAATCACGTAGCAATGTCAGTGGGGGACTGTCTCTAAACTAACTGTTGTAGGTTTATAAAAGGTGAGTTTTTATCATTCTAGAGCAGGCTGGTAAACATGACTAAGAAGGAACAGATAACAGTTAATTATGAGATCATACCTGTATGTTAACTTGAGATAATAGGTAACAATGAGTTGAAATAACTAGACTGTTCATGGTACTAATACCCTTGCTAAGACTCTCTGTGTAACTTTCACTTATTATCAGCTAAAGGGTTAACACAATATTCATGGATATACAGAGAACGTAATGGTTGAGAGAAACCTGCCCCTGGTAAATTAAAGAAATACAGCCAGTGTCCAAGAGACCTTACATCAAACATACTCAGCATGTCATCATTAACAGTAGTCTGTTGGCCTGATAAATAACTAGAAATTCAACAGAAAGCTTATACAGTGTTAACAGCCGACTTAGGGAAAATAAAGAGTAGAAGCGTTGTATCTTCTCATCAACCTATGCCACATTCAGTAAATAGGCTGCAAGTGTTTGCCACTTCAAGGAGATCAAATGTCCAGTCTGTATGGGAAATGTCTCTGTTAACCGCAATGAGGTCTGTGGGATCAGATAGCGATGCTCCCCATGGAGGGATTGCAATGGTAAACTCTCTAGGCATAACAGGCTTATCCAGATATGGATCTTTGTGAGGCTTGTTTTCCACTGCTTTCTGAAACATGATAATTCCCGGTGTCATTATGTCCCTTACGTCTGCTGCCTCCAGCCTCCTATTTGGTGGAGCTTCGGCAACTACAGGAGGGCATCCAGAGAGAGCCATCCCCGCAATGCTATAGGGTACATGGGCTGCTGCTCTTAGGGAGCGTGATCGCTTGATTCCGGTCTGCCGCATCTTTGGGAGTTCTAGCTGAGCTGCGGCCTGCTGCGCTGTCTCTGTGCGGATGGAGGAAGGCTGTGAGATGTTGCTCCGGCCATCGCTGTCTGTCTGTTCCTCCAGCTTTAGAGTGGGATCTTCTTGCGCTGTAGTCCTTGTCTCATCTGTATCTCGAGGCGGGCCTGTGTTCCAGTGCGGTGAGTCAGGTTTGCAGCCACCGGCTACCTCTGTGACTTGCTCTGTCTGCGTCGTGGCTTGTATTGGATCCATGGCGGCTTTAAGCTCTGCAACAAGAGCCCATTGATGGAGATCCATAGATAGCATCATTTCACGAAGTGCAGAGATAATTTGCCTCTCCATAAGAAAGCCTTAGAAGTGATGTCAATAAAGTTAAAGTTGCGGCTATGTTGATAGATGCAATGCGTAGGAGTTTCCTAATATGGCGATTTGCTCAATCTCGCCGTCTCAACAAGCCAGCAGGCCTCAGTGTCATTGCGGTGTCGATTGTGTAGAATTCTTGTCCCAAGCTGGCCTATCTTCAAGCATAAATTAAGATCCAATTATGGGAATAGCATAGGAAATATTTAACAAGTCTTGTTATGCCAAAAATAAAGACTTTTTAAGTCAAATGTCAGGAGGTCTGAAATTGCACGTCTTGCTAGCTCGGCTGTTGGCTCCGCCCCCTAAGGGTTATATTTAATTAACTTTTTTCACACTTACATATAGAGGAGGAGTGCTATATCCCCTTCTTTTGCCTTATTACTATAATAAGATATTAGTAATTACAATTGTTATTAAGAGTAGCACCGGTCCTGTACAGGGCTTTATTCCTCTAGATTTACTTATGCAGTGCCAGTAATTTAAATCTTTGCCATCTGTAAAATGTGACAGTTTGGAGAGGGGATGGAACCAAGTGTAAACAACAATATTTACATGTCATAATATAGCTTAGACATGCAACCTAAAGGTAGTTTTATATCATTTTTAACACATTTGTATGCAAAGTACCATCAGAAAGTAATCATAAAGGTTATATGTTTTGTTTTAAATTTTGCTTTATTTGCATTTAAGAGCACAAAAAACAAAGACCAAGGTAGAGAAGATTGGGATTTACAGGCAAGGAAAAAAAAGTATTAATAATTTTATTTATTTTTTAAAAATATTAATTAAAAAGTTTGAATTTCAGAACAAGTTTCGATTTTGGAACTCCTGATTTGGGGATTTGTACTTGTATTTTGAAATCTACTGCTCATACACATTTTTTAAAATCAATTGTAAAAATGTGCTATTGTCTTTTTTATTATGCACTAGATTATGCAATTCTACTGTATTCAATGTTCCTTTAAAAGGACAACGTACTCATAATTTTCTATTGTGCATATCAAAAGAGGGCAGCACTTAAATATGCTGAGAACCTTTTTTATTTTTAAGTAGTGCTGTATCTTCACACTGGCCTTTATGTCAATTTAGATCAAGAAGAAAATCCAGCTGTATAAGAGAATACTGGAAAATCCTTTATCTAAGAAAAAGAACACACAGTGCACATTCAAAACAAGGGTGGAAAAATCCTATCACCTAGATTTAGAGTTTTGCGTTAGCCGTCAAAAGCAGCGTTAAGGGTTCCTAACGCTGCTTTTGGCCGTCCGCTGGTATTTAGAGTCAGGCAGGAAAGGGTCTACCGCTCACTTCCTTACCGCGATTCCAGACTACCGCAGATCCCCTTACGCCAATTGCGTATCCTATCTTTTCAATGGGATCTGCCTAACGCTGGTATTTGGAGTCTTGGGAGAAGTGAGCGGTAGACCCTCTACCGACAAGACTCCTAACGCCAAAAAAAGTCAGTAGTTAAGAGCTTTATGGGCTAACGCCAGAATATAGAGCTCTTAACTACTGTGCTCTAAAGTACACTAATACCCATAAACTACCTATGTACCCCTAAACCGAGGCCCCCCCACATCGCCGCCACTCTAATAAAATGTTTTAACCCCTAATCTGCCGACCGTACACCGCCGCAACCTACATTATCCCTATGAACCCCTAATCTGCTGCCCCTAACATCGCCGACCCCTATATTATATTTATTAACCCCTAATCTGCCCCCCCCAACGTCGCCGCTACCTAACTACACTTATTAACCCCTAATCTGCCGACCGGACTTCGCCTCCACTATAATAAATGTATTAACCCCTAAACCGCCGCACTCCCGCCTCGCAAGCACTATAATAAATAGTATTAACTCCTAATCTGCCCTCTCTAACATCGCCGCCACCTACCTACAATTATTAACCCCTAATCTCCCGCCTGCACCGTCACCAATGTGTCCTTTAAGGGACGTCATCCAAGATGGCGTCCCTTCAATTCCGATTGGCTGATAGAATTCTATCAGCCAATCGGAATTAAGGTAGAAAAAAATCTGATTGGCTGATGCAATCAGCCAATCAGATTGAAGTTCAATCCGATTGGCTGATCCAATCAGCCAATCGTATTGAACTAGCATTCTATTGGCTGAACGGAACAGCCAATAAAATGCTAGTTCAATACGATTGGCTGATTGGATCAGCCAATCGGATTGAACTTCAATCTGATTGGCTGATTTTATCAGCCAATCAGATTTTTTCTACCTTAATTCCGATTGGCTGATAGAATTCTATCAGCCAATCGGAATTGAAGGGACGCCCTCTTGGATGAATTCCCTTAAAGGAACCTTCATTTGTCGTTAGTCCGTCGGTTGAAGAGGATGGCTCCACTTCGGCTCCGTTGAAGATGGCTCCGCTCCGGATGGATGAAGATTGAAGACGCCGCCTGGATGAACACTTCTACCGGATGGAGGACCTCTTCTTTGCCACTTGGATGAAGACTTCTACCGGATCAAGGACCTCCTCTGCGCACCTTGGAAGAAGAATTCGGCTCGGCTGGGTGAAGACGACTCAAGGTAGGATGATCTTCAGGGGGTTAGCAATAGGTTTATTTAAGGGGGTTTGGGTGGGTGGTGGGTTGTAATGTTTGGGGGCATTGTATTTTTCTTTTCAGGTAAAAGAGCTGATTACTTTGGGGCAAGGCCCTGCAAAAAGCCCTTTTTAAGGGCTGGTAAAAGTGCTGATTACTTTTGTATTTTAGAATAGGGTAGAGAATTTTTTATTTGGGGGGCTTTTTATTTTTTTAGGGGGCTTAGATTAGGTGTAATTAGTTTAAACTGCTTGTAATTCTTTTTTATTTTTTGTAATTTAGTGTTTGTTTGTTTTTGTATTATAGTATAGTTTATTTAATTGTATTTTATTTTAGCTAATTGTATGTAATTTATTTAATTAATTTAATGATAGTGTAGTGTTAGGTGTATTTGTAATTTAGGTTAGGATTTATTTTACAGGTAATTTTGTATTTATTTTAACTAGGTAGCTATTAAATAGTTATTAACTATTTAATAGCTATTGTATCTAGTTAAAATAAATACAAAGTGGCCTGTAAAATAAATATAAATCCTAAAATAGCTACAATGTAATTATTAGTTATATTTTAGCTATAGGGTTTATTTGATAGGTAAGTATTTAGTTTTAAATAGGATTAATTTAGTTAATTTTAGGAATATTATTTCGTTTAATTTAAATTATATTTATGTTAGGGTGGTGTTAGGGTTAGAGTTAGGTTTAGGGGTTAATAAATTTATTATAGTAGCGGAGACGGTGCGGGTGGGAGATTAGGGGTTAATAATTGTAGGTAGGTGGCAGAGATGTTAGGGAGGGCAGATTAGGGGTTAATCAAATTTATTATAGTGTTTGCGAGGCGGGAGTGTGGCGGTTTAGGGGTTAATACATTTATTATAGTGGCGGGTTAATAAGTGTAGGTAAGGTAGCGGCGACATTGGGGGGGGCAGATTAGGGGGTAATAAATATAATATAGGTGTCAGCGATGTTAGGGGCAGCAGATTAGGGGTTCATAAGTATAATGTAGATTGCGGCGGTGTACGGAGCGGCAGATTAGGGGTTAATAGTATAATGCAGGTGTCAGCGATAGCGGGGGCGGCAGATTAGAGGTTAATAAGTGTAAAGTTAGGGGTGTTTAGACTCGGGGTACATGTTAGGGTGTTAGGTGCAGACTTAGAAAGTGTTTCCCCATAGGAAACAATGGGGCTGCGTTAGGAGCTGAACGCTGCTTTTTTGCAGGTGTTAGGTTTTTTTTCAGCCCAAAATGCCCCATTGTTTCCTATGGGGATATCGTGCACGAGCACATTTTGCCAGCTTACCGCTACCGTAAGCAACGCTGGTATTGAGGGTTGAAGTGGAGCTAAGTTAGGCTCAACGCTCCCTTTTTTGAGCCTAAAGCAGCCGCTCAGACAATTCTAAATACCAGCGTTGTTGGAAGGGTGCGTTGGCAAAAAAAGCAGCGTTAGCTACGCAGCTTTTTACCGACAAAACTCTAAATCTAGGCATTTGTGTTTGATCAGGAACTCAGGGATGAAGTAACTTCTTCCTCATTCATTGCCAAAAACTTGCAAAAAATAACCTATATAAATATAGGTAAGTTACCAAAATGATAATTTAACATATTGCTATTGTAGGTGTATAAATGACAAACCTTAGTTTATACATTTTCGTTAAAGAACAAATAATGTCAAATTTGGACCCATGCACTCTTGGATCGAGAATATGATTTTTTTTATGATTATTTGTCTGAAACAAATTTTTGTCTGTGCATGTCTATAAATTATGCCTTCAACACATTGAAGAGTGGCAAAGCATGTTGTTATATCCAAAGATTGAGCAACAGAATATGATTTACTTATCTTGGGGTCACAGGGAATGCTATATACTAATGTTATCTGCTACCATGGTGACACGTTTCTGCTTTTACTTCTGACAGCTTCTTTATTGGTGCATTGCTCTACTTTACAGAGTTTGTCTGGAACAATGTTTAAACAAATTAAGATCAGCATGTTCTGACTCTTTATACCACCAGTGTGGTAGCCACTGTGTTCTGCTTGCCTCTGCCTGCAAACGGTGTCCTAATGGCCATTATCTGCACACTGTGTCTGCTGGCCTTTTATCAATCCTGTATCCTGCTGACCTGTAACCACTTCCATTTTGTACTGGCCCAAAACTTCATAATAAATCTTGCAGGCCAATATATGCATTCTGTTTCATGCGGGTATTTACCATCATTAACTTGTCTAATGTATATTTCTGAGCCTATCATTATATATGTGCGGCTGTTAAAAAGATGTTAATGACAAGTATTATTCTGAACTGAAGTTTGTGATTCTTAATTTAGATATTTGGCACTAAATGACAGATCATTGAAGACAGAGAAAAATAAAACTAGTTTTAATCTCAACCTGTGTCTGTACTATAGTGGTGAAAAAACAGAATATATATTTACTGTTAAATGTATGTCCTTCTGGCTGATGAGAGTCATACCATATGGGATATATTCCAGCCTGTCAGGAGGAGGTCAAGATCCCTCACAGTGCTTAAGCCCCTCCCACCTCCTCTCCCTCTCTCTTTTTATGTATAGGCGAGCAGAGGAGAGAGACAGAAAAAAAGGTAGGAAAGACAAAAAGCAGGGTTACAAGGTGCAAATGGGAACTGTCATCCATATACAAAAATAGGGTGGGGGCTATGGACTCTAATCAGCCCGAAGGAAATAAATTTATCAGTAAATACAAATTCTATTTTCCTTCTTAGCTGATGAGAGTCCATAGCTTCATAAGATGAAGGATACAATACCCAAGCTCCACGTTAAGAACAGGTCGGACAAAAAGTATTTTTGCCTGAAGGACTTTCCTGCCAAAAGCTGCATCAGAAGAAGCATAAATGTCAAATGATAAAATTTGGAAAAAGTGTGAAGGGAAGACCAAGTTGCAATCTTGAAAATCTGTTCCAAGGAGGCATCATCCTTGAAAGCGTAGGAAGTAGATATGTATCTTATAGAGTTAGCAGTTACTCTCTTCAGTGGCAGATTTGCCACAACCAAGTAAGCCTTGCTAATAATCTGTTTGAGGCAGGATGCCAGGGCCACCGCCGCAGCTTTCTGACTCTTCCTAGTAGTGGACAAATAAACTAGAAGTTTGTCTAAAGTCTTTAGTAGCCTGAATATACTGAATATATTAAAGCTTGGACAACATCTAGGTTGTGAAGTAATCTTTCCTTGGATTAGAAGGCTTTAGACACAAAGAAGGAACAACTATTTCCTGATTAATATTTTCGGAAGATACCACCTTCGGAAAAACATCATATTTGGTCCACAGGAAGAAAAGAACCTTCCAAGACAATAGTTTAAAGTCTAAAATATGCGTAGGTTCAAAAGGAGAACCTTGCAGAACAGAGAGAACTAAATTCAAGTTCCAAGGAGGAGAAATTGGTCTAACAACAGGGCAAATTTTCACCAGGGCTTGAACAAAAGTTTTAACATCTGGCAACTTAGCCAACCTTTTGTGGAACAAAACTCGAATTCAATATCTGACCATTTAGAGTACTAGCCGATAGGCCCTTATCTAGTCCAACCTGAAGGAACTGAGTTATTATGGGAATTTTAAAGTATTTCCAAGATCTAGTGTTTCATAAATCATGTTACTGTCTTGCTTGTACATACATAGGGCAGAGGTTATTTTAATGTATCTCTGCTTCAAATAAAATGAGGAATTAATATGCAAATTGTTAATTTACAGCAGATTAGCCTTTTAGAATACATAATCTAATTATACAAAGTAAAGCAGTTTGATCAGCTTGCTGCATGAAAATAAACCAAGTTGTGATAATACAGGATTGGCAGACCTGCATAAAATGAAGTCAAAGTGCCCCTTAGTGGGTTCAAAGGTGGTTACATTTGCTGGACAGATGGGGGATACACAAAAAGCAAATTGCTGTACAAAAACTGTGATTAAAATTATTCACACCAGTACTAGCCCACAACAAACCTCAGAACATAAAAAAGAGCTAAGAGGATGAAAATTAAGTAGCACAAAAAACCTTCTACAACTAGCACCCCTAGCAGATCTTACCTCCAGGGCATAGAAGGGGTTAAACTTGCCAGAATAAAACACCAAAATGCCTTAATTCACAGAAGCTGAGCTGAAGCACAGAAGGGAAAATAGTTGCCAAGGATAGGGGCGGAGCTTATCACCGTAACAATATGCAGGCCCAAGACTTGTGCAGGATTTTGAAATAAAATGTCAAAATTTAAAATTGTGAAAAAACACCTCTCCTAAGGCCACCTGTGTCCTCCTGCCCAACTGCACTGTGAGAGATCTAACTGATAACTGAACAAGGCAGCTACTGGCTCTATTAAAGAGACAGTACCCATTTGTAAAAAAAATACAAAAATAAGGTTTTTTGTGGGAATTTTTTTTATAAACTGAGCTGCTAAGTAGTCCTAAGGATGCTAGAGAAGAACTATCCTGTGCCTTATTCCACCAAATGCATATGTTAAACACATAGGTAAAGCCCTTAAGGTGTAAGGCTGTGGCACCCAGCAATGTAGTGCCTGTAAGGATAGTACTATTTGATAGCTCCTGGGCTGTGTAGTGCCTGAGTCCCTTACCTGGAATGAAGCACCCCTCCACTGTGTCTTACCAGCATCCTGAGGCCTTTCTCCCTTACAGGTTGCTGATCCAGTAGAGAGCCCATCCAGTGCAAGTAACTATACTGCAGAGGATACTGCAGATATACCTGTAACCCCTCGGGGGGAGGCTAGGGATGGGTCCCTGCTGTGCCTGAGGGCAGTTATGGCTGTTAGATTACCCACTAGGGAAAGTTGTTTAGGTGTACTTGGTCCCAAGTCAGGTGTGAGCCCACAAATAATATGAAAAAATAATAAACTATTGATAGTAGAGCACCTCTGAAATCTCTCTCCTCAGAGGCCAAGAACAGGAGAAAGGAGGTGGGAGGGGCTAAAACTCTGTGAGGGTTCTTGTCCTCCACCTGATAGGCTGGAATATATCCCACATGTTATGAAGCTATGGACTCTCATCAGCTAAGAAGAAAACATTTCATTAAGACATGTCTACTATGGGGGGGGGAATGAAAAGCCAAGCAGAGGGGCAGAGTTAACCTACTTTCTGTGTGGATAGTGGGCATGTCTTCTCATTGTTCTGATTATACTTACACTTTTTGGACATTATAGAATGCCTTCAGTGACAGGGTCTTTTTTTAAGGATGACTGTTTGATGGTGAGATACTGGAATAGAATCTGCAGACAGACGATGCGTTCCTTTCAGACTCAGATATCACACCAGCTGTGACAGAGAAATGCCAATTCCCCAGGGGCTGCTTGTCACAGATCGTT
Source organism: Bombina bombina (assembly GCF_027579735.1). Taxonomy (NCBI): domain Eukaryota; kingdom Metazoa; phylum Chordata; class Amphibia; order Anura; family Bombinatoridae; genus Bombina; species Bombina bombina. The sequence continues at coordinate 253,751,526 of NC_069501.1, read as the reverse complement.
CTGTGTAGGGGAACCTCTCCACAGAGCGTGGAACTTACCCATTAAGCTCATGGATGCTGACCTACTTCCTTCTACATGCTTCCCTCTCTGCGCTGCTATTCAAGAAAGAAGACAGACAGCCATCTTGTCTTGTGAACATTAAGCAGCTGATACTCTGCTGCTTAAAGGGACACTCAATCAAAATTAAACTTCATTATTCAGATACATCATGTAATTTTAAACAACTTTCCAATTTACTTTCATTAACAAAATGTGCACAGTCTTTTTATATTTAAACTTTTTGAGTCACCAGCTCCTACTGAGCATGTGCAAGAATAATTGTGTATGCATTTGTGAATGGCCAATTGCTGTCACATGGTACGTGTATGCATTTGTGATTGGCTGATGGTTGTCACATGGTACAGGGGGAGTGGAAAAAGACAAAACTTTTAAAATTGTCAAAAAAAAAATCTGCTACTCATTTGAAGTTCAGACTAAGTGCTCTTGCATTGTCTTGTTATCTTGCATTTGCTGATTATGCAAATCTACAGTGTTGACTGGTCCTTTAAGTGTCTTCTTCTTGACTTTCTCCTGGGTTGCAGTGAGAGCATGGGATGTCATTGTGATAAAGTGAAATTGCGAGATCTACATATTGTTGGCATGTTATCCCGCTTTTCTCCCTAAATAATGTAAACTCTGTTTGTCCTAATTATGACTCTTTGGGAGTATTTCCGTGCCCTTTCCTCATAGAGAGTGGGAGACTGTAGGAGATTAAGCAAGAAAAAAGGGAAAGGTTAGAAAAGACAATTCTAAGGGGAGAAAAGAGAGAGGAGGAAGGAACCTCTCTGGTCTCTGATTCTACTTAGTGCTAACATGTAAAGTTGTGCTGCAATCACACTGCTGCCCTAATTTTTGCTTATACACTGGCTCCATATATACCTTTGGAGATTTAATTATTTCTGCAGCCCACTTTGCTTCTTTTCTTGGAAGAAATTTAAATCTGCTCATTCTTCAAAGCATACTGTTATGAATCATTTTGGATCTCAGAGTGCACCTGTCTTTCTTTGCGGTACAAGAAGTTTTATCTGGGGCCTCCAAGACTCTTCTGCCACCTCCCTTTATATGACCTCATTGCTTCTAGAGTAGCATTGCCATGCTGAGAAGTCAAATTTCTTCAATAATTGAATGAACGATAATATAAGATGCCACATGTTGTTCATACTTATTTACTGTCATACTCCCTGGTTGCTCAAATTACCTCTTTAGAATCCAAGCTCGTGGACCTGGAAGATAGATCGAAGAGCAATAACAGGGTTACCAGAATCCATCACTTACGGCCTAATGTTCAAAGCACTGTCATAATAAGAAGTGCATGTGAAATGTTCAAAAAGGATCCAATCATTGGTTAAAAGGAGGTCTTGCAAAGAGGTGTTTTACTACACTTCTGTATAAAGGTAGAACAGAAGAGGGTGCCACAATAGTGCACAATCAGTGATACTTGGTCTCCATACACGCAATACAGGTTATACTTACAAAGTATAAAGCACTTGATAAGTGCCACAAATGCTTGCTGGACCTTTATTAGCTTTCCAGAAAGCTATCCTCCCGATGCAGAATCCCAAACGAAACTGTGCTCACAGTTGTATGCAGCGTACAACTGTGAGGGATGAGTGAGTTAGGAGAGGCTCACAGACTGTTTTCACTACCCAAAAAGAAATTTAAAAAATAGAGCTAACTGTGTTTAGCCATCATCCTCTGCTTCAAAACCTCTCTCAGCATTTCCAGGAGGTATATCCACAATATCAGCTGAGCCTGGAGTATCGGTTTCAAGAGTGCAGCCTACAGACCCTATGAGAGTACAGTTTTGTTTGGGATTCTGCATCGGGAGGATAGCTTTCTGGACAGCTAATAAAGGTCCAGCAGGCATTTGTGGCACTTATCAAGTGCTTTATACTTTGTAAGTATAACCTGTATTGCATGTATGGAGACCAAGGATCACTGATTGTGCACTATTGTGGCGCTCTCTTCTGTTCTACCTTTATACAGATGTTACACTTGCATCACCAGCAAGTTTGTGGAAGAAGTTTGCAGCCTCCGGTCTATCACAGCCTTTTGTGGTCACCCACAACACCTACGAAGGATTCTTTTTGGCACTCATCTTTTTGGGACTGTCCAGGGACATTATCACTAACAAGTATAGTAATAAATTTGGGCACCCAAAAATATGTCCTATCACTTTATGCTGATGACTTACTATTATATTTTAAAAAGACTTATATAAACATTCCAAGAGCCTTCAGAGCATTAGATCTTTTTAATACAATATCAGGATACAAGGTGAATACCATTAAATCAGAGATTCTCTGGATACATAGAAATAAGGATAGTTTTACGCAGCATAACTTCAAAGAGGTGGAGAGTTTTAAATATCTTGGAATCAAATTACACATTGATCCGAACATGTGGTATAAACCTAATTTTACACCTTTCTTTACACATATAACATCTAAGTTACAATGCTGGACCCTTTTTCCAATTCCATTATCAGGAAAAGTTATGATGATAAAATCTATTTTGTTTCCACAGTTAACTTATATTATGAATAATCTCCCTTTATTCCTCAAGGACAAAGATATTAGAATGTTTAATCAAGCACGTGCCTATTTTTTCTGGAACAAGACCAGGCAGATGATTGCTATAACAAAATTATCTCAAAATAAGGAATTTGGCGATTTAGCATTTCCTGATATAAAGCTATATAATATTGCCATTCTAGCACGCTTTGGCGTCGATTGGCTTCTTTCCTCTGACTATTTAACCAACATTGGAATAGAAGAGAACTTTATTTATCCTTTTTCTATTAAAGCAATCCTTCATTGTACATATTCACGGCTTCCTATTAATATTAAGTCATTTGCTAGTCTATATAACGTAGTGAAAGCATAGCAACAATTATGTATCTGTCTCAAGATTAATTTTTATATGTCATCCTTTCTACCAGTTAGAGGAAATCCTGAATTTGTTCCTGGATGTCAGGATAGGGCATTTAGGGGGTGGACTGAAAAAGGACTAACAAAGATAATTCAATTTCTTGATGAGAGGCATAATATGAGAACATTTGAGAGTATTGCAGCGGAATATAACCTTTCTAATAAGTCTTTCTTCGCGTATTTGCAACTACGACACATCATAAATAAGAAATTACACTTAAAAACCTGGTCGGATTGTTTTGAGATAGTTGGAGATTATATTAATTTATACAGACAAGGAAATCATTCGATTTCATTACTATATAAGATCTTATTGGCAAAACAAGGTCAATTAGATTTGGAACAGTACGTAAATTATTGGCTGAAGTATTTCGAAGAAATTAATTCTGAATATATTAGGAAAGGTATTAAATGGATTATTGAGGCCCCCATACGTTCCTCCTGGCATGAATCTCACCTAAAACTACTTAACTACACTTATATCTCTCCAAAGAGGTTAGCTATTTGGAAGTTAGATCAACCTGGTCTCTGCTATAAATGTGCCATACCTGGCACAGATATCCTCCATTGTTTCTGGCACTGTCCAAAAGTAAATCAACTCTGGCTGAAAGTAAATTTTTAGCTAAGTAAGTGTATCCCAGAGCACTGTTTTTTCTTTGATCCAAGAACTATCTTTTTTTTAGATTTTGAGGATCAGAACTCCGATTTGATAAATACTATTATCCTAGTTGTCCTTAACTTAATACTAAGAAATTGGAAACAAAAAAAAAACCCTCTCTGAATGTATTTATAGAAGACTTGAAACAACAGATTGTTTTTGAACAACATAACAAACAAGTACAACGTTTTTTAAATAAATAGATAAATATTATTCAATCATTTCCTATTTCTATACAATACATCCTTACAAAATCGTTCCATAAAACGTTGTATTTTGAGGGCCTGATATTAAGGGGAATATTATTCCCTGTAACCTGGTATAGAATGTTCTAATTCGGGCTGGACTCGCATAAAACCTGCTAACTAAGGACTTATTATACCCATGCCCGGTCACGTTGTATTACACTCTTTTGATATATGAGGTGAGGTCATGGGTGGGCGGGGGGTGGAGGGTGAGGAGAGAGTTTGTCCTTTTTTTTTTTTTTGGGTTCTGTTTTGTTTCCTTTTTGTCTTATTTAGATACACTAAGAAAACTTCCATTCAGTATGCAAACGAATCTACTTTTATTTATATTTGAAAGTATCAGTATTGTTTAAAATAATACCTGTTGTTCTAATAGTAAATATATGAATGTTAATTATATGTTAGAGTATTCAATATATATATGACTATTTGACTTAGGTCAGGCATAACTTATCTTACAATGATTATTATGTTCAACTCAGTAATACCAATGCTAGTATTACTTGTCTTTTGTATGCACAGATGTATATTGAGGCTCTGTCTATAGTGATCTTGAAGGAATTGTTTGCAAAATGGTTACAGAATAATGCTTGTTATTTTCTTTCAACTTATCGAATTGTATACTGAAATGGTCAATAAATATATGTTAAAAAAAAACAAACAACTATAGTATATTTATACATAGGCCTCTATTTATCAAGCTGTCTACTTACCTGCATTCGATGGCCCCAATACGCTCGCCTAAGATCGCCTAACATCGCCGCCGCGGACCTGAATACGTTTGCCAAATTTATCAAGAAAGCTGTCAAAAAGCCGCGCACCGAGTATGGTGATGAGCAGCGGACTGTTGTTAACTAACAGTCATCGATCTCGCTGCTCTTTGGCTTATTCGCAGCTTTCTTGCTACCCTGTCACTAAGCACACACACTATACTATACTATACAGTTTTACCCCCTAAACCACCACTCCCGGAGCCCCCCGCAACTAAATAAACTTATTAAGAAATAAACCGCCGCTCCCGGACCACGCCGCAACTATAATAAATATATTAACCCCTAAACCGCTGCTCCCAGACCCCGCCACCACCTACATAAAGTTATTAACCCCTATCCTGCTGCTCCCGGACCCCGCCGCCACCTAAATAAATTGTTTAACCCCTAAACCGCCTCACCCGGACCCCGCCGCAACTATAATAAATATATTAACCCCTAAACCGCCGCTCCCAGACCCCGCCGCCACCTACATTATATATATTAACCCCTATCCTGCCCCCCTACACCACCGCACTATAATAAAGTTATTAACCCCTAAACCTAAGTCTAACCCTAACCCTAACACCCCCTAACTTAAATATAATTTAAATACATCTAAATAAATATTACTATTATTAACTAAATTATTCCTATTTAAAACTAAATACTTACCAATAAAATAAACCCTAAGATAGCTACAATATAATTAATAATTACATTGTAGCTATTTTAGGATTTATTTTTATTTTACAGGCAACTTTGTATTTATTTTAACTAGGTACAATAGTTATTAAATAGTTATTCACTATTTAATAACTACCTAGCTAAAATAAAGACAAAATTACCTGTAAAATAAAACCTAACCTAAGTTACAATTACACCTAACACTACACTATCATTAAAATAGTAGGGCAGAAGAGAACAGCCAGACCGGCAGAAGTCTTCATCCATCCAGAGCGGAGCGGGTCCATCTTCAATCCATCCAACGCGGAGCATCCTCTTCCATCGATGTCCTAACGAAGAATGAAGGTTCCTTTAAATGACGTCATCCAAGATGGCGTCCCTTGAATTCCGATTGGCTGATAGGATTCTATCAGCCAATCGGAATTAAGGTAGGAAAAATCCTATTGGCTGATCCAATCAGCCAATAGGATTGAGCTTGCATTCTATTGGCTGATTGGAACAGCCAATAGGATTGAACTTCAATCCTATTGGCTGATTGGATCAGCCAATAGGATTTTTCCTACCTTAATTCCGATTGGCTGATAGAATTCTATCAGCCAATCGGAATTCAAGGGACGCCATCTTGGATGACGTCATTTAAAGGAACCTGCATTCTTCGTTAGGATGTCGATGGAAGAGGATGCTCCGCGTCGGATGGATTGAAGATGGACCCGCTCCGCTCCGGATGGATGAAGATAGAAGATGCCGTCTGGCTGAAGACTTCTGCTAATCTGGATGTCCTCTTCTGCCCAGATCAGATGAAGACTTCTGCCCCTCTGGAGGTCCACTTGTGCCCGGCTGGGTGAAGACGGCTCAAGGTAGGGTGATCTTCAGGGGGTTAGTGTTAGGTTTTCTTAAGGGGGGTTTGGGTGGGTTTTAGAGTAGGGTTGGGTGTGTGGGTGGTGTGTTGTAATGTTGGGGGGGGGGGTATTGTATTTTTTTTCAGGTAAAAGAGCTGATTACTTTGGGGCAATGCCCTGCAAAAGGCCCTTTTAAGGGCTATTTGTAATTTAGTATAGGGTAATGAATTTTATTATTTTGGGGGGATTTTGTACTTTATTTTATTTTATTAGGGGGATTAGAGTAGGTGTAATTAGTTTAAAATTCTTGTATTTTTTATTTTCTGTAATTTAGTGGGGGGGTTTGTACTTTAGTTAATTTTATTTAATTGTAATTAGTTTTATTTAATTGTAGTTAATTTATGTAATTATTTTAATGATAGTGTAGTGTTAGGTGTAATTGTAACTTAGGTTAGGTTTTATTTTACAGGTAATTTTGTCTTTATTTTAGCTAGGTAGTTATTAAATAGTTAATAACTATTTAATAACTATTGTACCTAGTTAAAATAAATACAAAGTTGCCTGCAAAATAAAAATAAATCCTAAAATAACTACAATGTAATTATTAATTATATTGTAGCTATTTTAGGGTTTATTTTATAGGTAAGTATTTAGTTTTAAATAGGAATAATTTAGTTAATAATAGTAAATTTATTTAGATTAATTTAAATAATATTTAAGTTAGGGGGGTATTAGGGTTAGGGTTAGACTTAGGTTTAGGGGTTAATAAAATTAATATAGTGGCGGCGGTGTAGGGGGGGCAGATTAGGGGTTAATAAATATAATGTTGGCGGTGGCGATGTAGGGGGGGCAGATTAGGGGTTAATAAACATAATGTAGGTGGCGGCGGGGTCCGGGAGTGGCGGTTTAGGGGTTAATAAGTTTATTAGAGTGGCGGTGGGCTCCGGGAGCGGCGGTTTAGGGGTTAATAAGTTTATTAGAGTGGTGGTGGGCTCTGGGAGCGGTGGTTTAGGGGTTAATAAGTATAATGTAGGTGGCAGCGGTGTAGGGGGGGCAGATTAGGGGTGTTTAGACTCAGGGTACATGTTAGGGTGTTAGGTGTAGACATTTCCCATAGGAATCAATGGGATATCGGGCAGCAGTAACCATGAGCTTTCGCTGCTGTCAGACTCCCATTGATTCCTATGGCATCCGCTGCCTCCAGGGCGGCAGATTTAAAACCAGGTACGCTGGGCCGGAAAAGTGCCGAGCGTACCTGGTAGGATCTTGATAACTTCCAAAAGTAGTCAGATTGTGCCAAACTTGCGTTTGAAACATCTGGAGTGACGTAACCATCGATCTGTGTCGGACTGAGTCCGGCGGATCGTATGTTACGTCACTGAATTCTACTTTTGCCGGTCTCTAGCCTTTGATAACTAAGGCGAATCAGGCTCGCCACAAATACGCTGCGGAATTTTAGTGTATTTGCAGTTGACAGCTTGATAAATAGAGGCCATAGTGAACTTTATATATTTTTTGTATTTATGTAATTGATTGTATTTTGGAAGCTGGTACAGCTGACATTCACGTATGACACATTCTTTATTTTTCGTGGTAACCCACTGTTCTATTAATTGGAGAACAGTTGTATTACTATATTTAAAACAAATTTGCACTTTGCACTACACACATACAGGCCCATTTATCAAGCTCCGTACGGAGCTTGAAGGGCCGTGTTTCTGGCGAGTCTTCAGACTCGCCAGAAACACAACTTATGAAGCAGCAGTCTAAAGACCGCTGCTTCATAACCCTGTCCGCCTGCTCTGAGCAGGCGGACAGGAATTGCCGGAAATCAAACCGATCGAATACGATCGGGTTGATTGACACCTCCCCATTGGCCGCGAGTCAGCAGGGGGCAGCGTTGCACCAGCAGCTCTTGTGAGCTGCTGGTGCAATGTTAAATGCGGAGAGCGTATTGCTCTCCGCATTTAGCGAGGTCTTGCGGACCTGATCCGCAGTGTCGGATCAGGTCCGCAAGACCTTTGATAAATTGGGGCCATATTGTTGGTGTTGTTACACAATATATTGTATATCATTATAGGTACTATATTACATATAGCAGGTGCATCTAACATTTATTAGTATTTTTTGTTTTTACTACACTTCACTATGGGATGCAAGGGTTCTCAGCATGTGGCGGAATGTTCAAAGTAGTATCACCATGTGGAGTAAGGATTTAATGTAAATGATCTCTTTAGACAATGTGAAATGAAAAATGTATATGTATGAACTGAAACACTTAAGTTTCAATACAGTAGTGAAACTTGTACATAAATAATGAACCTATTTGAGCCGAGAGATAGTGGGCATACTGTGCATGTGTTTATAGCATATAGTATATGTACATCTATATCTATATATGTTTGTTATTAAAAAAATATATTTTTTTAATTTTGGAGTGTTTTACATTTTAGCAACAAGATTTTGTGTGTGGGATATTAAAGGGACAGTGTACTCTAATATTTTATACACTTTAATATGATCCCAATTATCCATTTTACCTGCTGAAGGTTATTAAATTGTTTACAAATAGCCCCTTTACCATAGTTGGCAACATTTGAATAAAAAGGAGCACTTTGTTTCATAGCCATGCCCATGCTATGCTCTTTAATGCAGGGTAAATCATCAAGCTCCTCATCACCTCCCTTACTCTCAAGCACATATAGGGCTAGATTACAAGTGGCGAGAAGTTAATTTTTTGCATGTTGGGTAGCATTTGTATTACAAGTTGAAAGTAAAAAGTTTGTGCACTAGTGAAACCGATGCACAAAGAGTTGGACTTCATATATCGCAACCGTCTTAATGAATTCTCCCCAATGGACTGCACAAACTGAAAAAAACTAACACCTATACTCGTGCGCTAACCTGAACTGAACTATTAATATTGTACATTCCAATGTTCTTCACTTTGAAATATATGTAATATATATGTTTCTCTATACAGTACTGTGCAAATGTCTTAGGCCACCACTAGATTTGTTGTTTTAGCAATGGTATAATGACCATATATAATTATTTCTCAGTATCTTTATTAGAATACAACCAGAATATACAGAATATTTGTATGCAGTATTAAAAAAAGAGAAAAGAACGGGATCACCTGGATAGAGAAATAATTAAAAGACAATCTAAATCTAAAGAATAACTCTGGGAAGTGCTGAATGAACCCTGGTATACTATACCAGAAGATTACTTCCGAAAACTTCAGAACAGTTTCCCCAAAAGAGTTCAAGATGCACTTAGTGCCAAGGTAGGTCACACTAAATACTGACTTTAGCCTGAAGAAGCCATTTTGTTCTGAAAATTATGGTTTTTTATATTTTGTGTACATATTTCCTGTATTTTCTGTTTGTATCTTAATAAAGAGACCAAAAATAAGTATGGATGGTCATTAAAACTTTGCTAAAACATCAAATCTAATGGTGGCTTAAGAACTTTGCACAGTACTGTACATATATATATATATATATATATATATATATATATATATATATATATATATATATATATATATAGTACATACCTGTACATATTTATATAGATATATAGGTAAAGATCAAATAAAAATTATTCAGATAAGTAGAGAAATATATACACAGAAATATAAATATTATTATTTTTTTATGTGAAGAACATTGGAGTTTATCGCAGTGTCAGGTTAGTGCACTTGAAGACAGTTATCTTAAGGCATGTTATGCAGATATTAAATATACAATAATTGTAAAAAATATTAATAATAATTATTACAATTATTAAACAGGTTCTAAAAAAAATAAAAAAAAAATAATGGAATACATACGTATTTTGTTAGAATTTTTTAAAACCACTATAATAATTAAATAATTTTTAATATTTTTTACATTATTTTTATATTTAATATTTACATAACACACCTTAAGATAACTGTTTTCAAGTGCGCTAACCTGAAACCACATTAGTCATAGGGCACTAAACCCGAATCATGATTAACATATTTTACATTATAATATTCTTCACGTAGAAGAAAATGTTATATTTATTTTCAAATATATATTTCTATATTTATCTGATTTTTTCTGTAAAAAAATATATATTTATACCTGTATGCCAATATGAATATAAACAAGGTATATACAAACACACACACTGTCAGAGTCTATACCTTTTAGGACCCAGCAGCTCTCAGCTACCTACACCTGCCTAGCTAATAAAACACCTGGCCTCACAGCGCTCAGCGCTTAGTATTTTGTTTGTAGCATGCAAGCTACTGTTTCCTGAGCCCTTACCTATTGTGGATTACAAATACAGAATACCTAAAGTTATTCTGTTCATACTTGAATACTTCATATTATCTCCAGAAGCTGAGTTCTTAAATACCTAATTGTGTTTGTAAATACCCAGGCGCCTGCAACATCTTCCTGTGTCAACTACAGCCGCGGCTGCTTCCTCTCATCACCTACCGCAACTACCGGACTGCTGTCAGCTGCATTCCTAGCTCTGACCTTCCACGCTGCGCAGCGCTACACCGGAATCAAGTCACTGACAAGTGAGACACCGGAACGGCTGTAGCAGTAGTGTGATACTTCGGTCACGCTCAGAGTCTATTTTCCTTTTCAGCGTGTGTGCGCCAGCAGCTCCTTGCCTGCAGGATATTCCTCTCAGTTACACACGCTGTAAGACAAACCAAGATCTTTCTCCTACCATACATTCAGCTCAAGGAGATTCAAGAATTAAAGTAAGACCGTTCCTAAATTATTATTTATCACTTGGAGATAAAGTAAGACTGTTACTTAACTATCATTATTGCATTTGGAGTTAAAATAGACTGTTACTAATTTGCCTATGAACACTTGGAGATTCCTGCATTATTTGAGTATTGTAATTGGAATTGTTATTTCTTCTGCTGAACTCTACACAAGTTGTCAATACAATTATAGTGAGAGTTTCTGAGACATATATAACCTAAACCATTTTCCTAACAGGATTACTGCTGTCTATCTGTGAACTTATTATTTTGAGTCCAGTCTTAGCACCTCTGTCCTAACTAGAACTTTAACACAAGACTAAAATTCACTCCTACGCTTATTATAGCACGTGTTCAGTAGTGCTATATGCAAAGGGTTGAAACAAACTACCGACTACCATAACTTACTAATTTACATCAGGTATTCTGCAGTTGTGCTCCAATACTAATCATCATATTCTCACTCCCTGAGAGTAGCAGTGAGAATCATTACACACACATATACAGGTATGTATATATATATATATATATATATATATATATATATATATATATATATATATATATATATATATATATATATATAGGGAGACTTAATACACACAGAGAGAAGCACACTCACAGGAACGAACAACTGGCTCAATACTATTGATAGCCTGTTCTATGGCGATTTACCACCTGGGTGCAGCTTCTCTCTATGTGTATTTAGTCTCCCTATGGGAAAAAGGGGAAACCAGACGTGGACTCCTTGCTCAGTGTGCTTAGAGGAATATGGCTACACCTCACTGATGAGGCCCAATGAAGGCCGAAACGATCGTCTGGGGTTGCTGTGCTCCTTGTTCAGAAAGGAATTGCGTGGTATTTTGGCGCTGGACTGACCGCGTAATAGGCGGGATCAGACTGATATACTACAGGAAAGTTCTTTTCTGTGAAAAGCATTACTGGGCTAAAAGAAGCTGCACCCAGGTGGTAAATCGCCATAGAACAGGCTAACAATCGTATTGAGCCAGTTGTTCGTTCCTGTGAGTGTGCTTCTCTATGTTCGTATTTAGTCTTCCTATGGGAAAAAGGGGAAACCAGACGTGGACTCCTTGCTCAGTGTGCTTAGAGGAATATGGCTACACCTCACTGACGAGGCCTAATGAAGGCCGAAACGATCGTCTGGGGTTGCTGTGTTCCTTGTTCAGAAAGGAATTGCCTGGTATTTCGGCGATGGACTGACCGTAATAGGCGGGATCAGACTGATATACTACAGGAAAGTTCTTGTCTGTGAAAAGCATTACAGGGCTAAAAGAAGCTGCACCCAGGTGGTAAATCGCCATAGAACAGGCTAACAATAGTATTGAGCCAGTTGTTTGTTCCTGTGAGTGTGCTTCTCTCTGTGTGTATATATATATATATATATATATTTATATATATTTGTGTTTAAAAAAAATAGAACATATTCCCCTATGTGAAGAACATTGGCATGTAACATATTTACAGTATATAGACAGTTGAACACATTATTAAATATTAAAGCTAAATAAAAATGATTTTTCATATTTTCAGGTATTTGACTGCATAGGGCTCAAATGTGTATGTATGTATATATATATATATATATATATATATATATATATATATATATATATAGTGGATTGAGGGTAACAAATGTGAGCATTTTTAATTGTGTAAAATAAAGTAAGCTTTTAATTTACATACAATATTGTCCACATTTGTATCCCTTTACTACACGTCCACGAAACTTCATATTACTGAGAGGAGGACTTGAAAAAGAGTCTGCGAAAGAAAAGATAACACACCTACCATATTAAGGAGACACAGAAGCGATTTTCTGGATTGCTGTAGGACGTTTACTCTACAAAAGGACTCATTAACTTACCTCATAGGATTGAGGTAACTTGTAGTAAGTAGGCACTCATCTTCATTCCTTTTTTGTTGGATTCCACAATAACAAGAGCCACTTTTGATGTCATAAATATCTTTTTAATACACCTTAGTGATACCTCATAATAGATTGAGGATTATAAATGCGAGCATTTAACCTTTATCTATATAATAAGTAAAAATCGTCATACAGTGTTGCACTACTGTTCTGCATTTGTATTCCTTCTTTCTATGTACATCCATGGTATATTGTGACATTGTGAGGAGAGCACCAATCTGATTCACTAAAGAAATACAACACTTCTACCATACCAAGGAGATATAGAAGCAAGATCCTAGACTACTGAAGAGACATCTGTACCATAAAGGGACGCATTTACTTACCTCATAGGATTGAGGTAACTTCTAGTAAGTAGGCATCTATCTCCATTTTTGGATTATCTTAAGAACAAACATACATCAAGCAAATTTGGGACTGATCTGTTTACCTTGTTTATTATACATTCTCATTTTCATCTTTATTGTATTGAGATATATTATATTGAGATATATTGTAATAACAGGTGGTGACGAGCATTTTACCATCTCTGTCAGAATTCTTTGATACATATTTGTATATATTTAAATAAGCAGTGCGCCCTGGTACCATTCTTTTCACACACACACACACACATATATATATATATATATATATATATATATATACATACAAAACACAGAAGGGGACTGCACTCTCAGACCAGACTGGGTACACATCCCATGACCCTGCAACATGCTCATACCTGGGTTAGTTACCGCATTTGGCCAAATGGGACAAGCCCAGGTACCACGTCAAGGCCCCTTCCAAAAACCTGGGACCCTAAAATAGCCACACAATGCAAGCTCTCAATCCAACAAACTGGGAACAAGAGAAGGGTGCACAGGCTTATGTAATCACGATAGACATATACAAAACACGGAAGAGGACTGCACTCTCAGACCGGACCGGGTACACATCCCATGACCCTGCAACATGTTCAGCCCTGGGTGCTCACTGGTACTCACAGGAAGATGTGCTGTCCCCAGAGCCAAATGCAGTTAACCCCAGACAGGTCTGGGTGCAAGGACCATAGGGAAAATTACAAAACAAATTAATACAACACACAGAGAAAATCCAGCACTCACAAGCTCTCAGCTAAAATTTAAAGAAAAAATGGAAGGGTTAGTTACCGCATTTGGCAAAATGGGACAAACCCAGGTACCACATCAAGGTCCCTTCCAAAAACCTGGGACCCTAAAACAGCCACACAATGCAAGCTCTCAATCCAATAAACTGGGAACAAGTGAAGGGTGCACAGGCTTATGTATTCACCCTAGACATATACAAAACACGGAAGGAGACTGCATCTCAGACCGGACCGGGTACACATCCATGACCCTGCAACATGCTCAGCCCTGGGTGCTCACTGGCACTCACAGGAAGCTGTGCTGTCCCCAGATTAACAGGCAGTTAACCCCAGACAGGTCTGGGTGCAAGAACTATAGGGAAAATTACAAAACAAATTAATACAACACACAGAGAAAGTCCAGCATTTACTTACAAGCTCTCAGCTAAGATTAAAAGCAAAAATGGAAGGGTAAGTTACCGCATTTGGCCAAATAGGACAAGCCCAGGTACCACAACAAGGTCCCTTCCAAAAACCTGGGACCCTAAAACAGCCACACAATGCAAGCTCTCAATCCAACAAACTGGGAACAAGTGAAGGGTGCACAGGCTTATGTAATCACCCCAAACATATACTAAACACAGAAGGGGACTGCACTCTCAGACCGGACCGGATACCTGGACTTGTCCCATTTGGCCAAATGCAGTAACTAACCCTTCCATTTTTGCTTTCAATCTTAGCTGAGAGCTTGTGAGTGCTGGACTTTCTAGGTGTGTTATATACTGTATAGTATACAGTGTATATATATATATATATATATATATACACATATATATGTGTGTGTGTATTTAAGTTTATATGTATATTATATATGTATGTAAATACAGATTATAGATACATAAATACATCCCTATACACATTTATATATATATATATATATATATATATATATATATATATATATATATATATATATATATGTGCATGTATAAGTATGTATATATACAGTATCTCACAAAAGTGAGTACACCCCTCACATTTTTGTAAATATTTTATTATATCTTTTCATGTGAAAACACTGAAGAAATTATGCTTTGCTGCAATGTAAAGTAGTTAGTTTAATGTCTGTATAACAGTGTAAATTTGCTGTACCCTCAAAATAACTCAATACACAGTCATTAATGTCTAAACCGTTGGCAACAAAAGTGAGTACACCCCTAAGTGGAAATGTCCAAATTGGGCACAAAGTGTCAATATTTTTTGTGGCCACCATTATTTTCCAGCACTGCCTTAACCCTCTTTGGCATGGAGTTCACCAGAGCTTCACAGGTTGCCACTGGAGTCCTCTTCTACTCCTCCATGACATCACGGAGCTGGTGGATGTTAGAGACCTTGCGCTCCCCCACCTTCCATTTGAGGATGCCCCACAGATGCTCAATAGGGTTTGGGTCTGGAGACATGCTTGGGTAGTCCATCACCTTTACCCTCAGCTTCTTTAGCAAGGCAGTGGTCGTCTTGGAGGTGTGTTTAGGGTCGTTATCATGTTGGAATACTCCCCAGTGCCAGCAGCACTCATGCAGGTCCAGACCATGACACTCCCACCACCATGCTTGACTGTAGGCAAGACACACTTGTCTTTGTACTCCTCACCTGGTTGCCGCCCCACACGCTTGACACTATCTGAACCAAATAAGTTTATCTTAGTCTCATTGGACCACAGGACATGATTCCTGTAATCTATGTCCTTGGTCTGCTTGTCTTCAGCAAACTGTTTGCAGACTTTCTTGTGCATCATCTTTAGAAGAGGCTTTCTTCTGGGACAACAGCCATGCAGACCAATTTGATGCAGTGTGCGGCATATGGTCTGAGCAATGACAGGCTGACCCCCCACCCCTTCAACCTCTGCAGCAATGCTGGCAGCACTCATATGTCTATTTCCCAAAGACAACATCTGTATGTGATGCTGAGCATGTGCACTCAACTTCTTTGGTCAACCATGGTGAGGCCTGTTCTGAGTGGAACCTGTCCTGTGAAACCGCTGAATGGTCTTGCCCACCGTGCTGCAGCTCAGTTTTAGGATCTTGGCAATATCCTTATAACCTAGGCCATCTTTATGTAAATCAATAATTCTTTTTTTTCAGATCCTCAGAGAGTTCTTTGCCATGAGGTGCCATGTTGAACTTCCAGTGAGAGCGATAACACCAAATTTAACACACCTGCTCCCCATTCACACCTGAGACCTTGTAACACTAGCAAGTCACATGACACCGGGAAGGCAAAATGGCTAATTGGGCCCAACAGTTTAGACATTATTGGCTGTGTGTTGAGTTATTTTGAGGGGACAGCAAATTTACACTGTTATACAGGTTGTACACTCACTACTTTACATTGTAGCAAAGTATCATTTCTTCAGTGTTGTTACATGAAAAGATATAATAAAATACAGGTAACCCTCAGTTTACGCTGGGGTTAGGTTCCAGAAGGAATGGTTGTAAATCGAAACCGTTGTAAATTGAAACCTAGTTTATAATGTAAGTCAATGGGAAGTGAGGGAGATAGGTTCCAAGCCCCTCTCAAAATTGTCGTAAGTAACACCTAATACATTATTTTTAAAGCTTTGAATTGAAGACTTTAAATGCTAGACAGCATTATAAACCTAATAAAATAATCACACAACACAAAATATATAATTAAACTAAGTTCAATTAACAAAAACGTTGGCTAAAAAGCATTTTAAACCTAATAAAATAATCACACAACACAGACTTCACTTGATTTTTTCTGCAAACAGTTCTTTCTATGCATTCCAATCTGGACTGAGTTATAGACAGGAAGATCTTATTCCCTTGAAATCTGCTCGATAGCTCAGGTCTGGTTAAACTGATTAATTTCAACTTGCTTGGCTTTGCTGCAACACAAGAAGACAGCTCTACCTACTGGCTATTTTAATAAATGCACTGCTTCTCAATGCTTTTCAACAGCAGTCACATGACTGGAAAAAAGGTTGTTATTCTGAAATGGTGTAAATTGAACCGTTGTAAAACGAGGGCCACCTGTATTTACAAAACTGTGAGGGGTGTACTCACTTTTGTGAGATACTGTATGTTACAGCCCTTTTTTGTCAAACACCATATATATATTTAAACTTTTTTTAAAATTTATTTTTAAAATAATTTTTATCAGATAGAGTTTATATGAGTGTGACTGTATTTTTAAATATATTTATGTTGTGTTTATTCAACTTTTTAACTCACTACCCTTTTTGCAAAATCTTCAGTTGCGACAACCCAACGAGCGCTAATTGTGATTGCGCTTGATTGAATGGGTTTGCACGCCATTTGTAATTTAGCCCATAATAAGCACATACCAAAAAGAGCAAGTGTTAAATTATTAACCCTTCAGTATATGTATAACAGTAAACCACAAAGCTCCCTAGTTTATATAGCAGTTACACAGCCTGATATTAGACAGGGAAATTACCTCAATATGTTTAACCTGCTATATACCATATTAATATGTTTTACTTTTGCAAACACCCCATTAAAAGTTTCAAAAGTAGGTGGTATTTTATGAGGTAAGTATTCATGTTTTTAGCTATGCATCAGCAGTGGTTGCTGGAATGGTAATGAAAAACATATGTAAGCAAAAAAGGTTTAGATAAAATAATCCTCCTAGTGAGGGGTTGTGAGTAGATATGTGCATGATCGAAAAATTTGTTTCGGTTCGGTTCTGAGTTTTTCTAATTTCATTTCGGATCGATTCAAATTCGGAAAACTTCGAATGAATTTGTTTCGGATTCATTCGGATTCGAAAAAATTCGTCTGGATTCGGAAATTCGGTATGTGTGCTGTGTATTAGACTAGTATTATGTACTGTATATTAGGTGTAACCCATAGCAGAGTGATATAACCTAATATACTGTACAATACTAGTGTAATCCATGGCCATCCGAATCTACCGAATAAATCCGAACTAATTCGGATTTATTCGGTAAATTCGGCAGTATTTTAATTCGGAAAACTCGGATCGATCCGAATCTCCGAATTTGCCGAATATTCCGAATTTCCGAATCAATCCGAAACGAATTGCACATGTCTAGTTGTGAGAGAAGTACTAAAATGTTCACAGTATACTATGCAGCTACGATCTAAACAATACACAGTAGCTTAGCTGAACATTTTCACTCATCAATGTCTCACCACTTTTCTAGTGGCAAGGAGTGCAATTGTAAGAAATATATCTCATATACTGTTAAAAGGACCGTCAACAGATTTTTTTTTAAAAAGATAGTTAATCCCTTAATTACCCATTCCTTAGTTTTTCATAACCAACATAGTTATAATAATACATGTTTTACCTCTGTAATTACCTTGCATCTAAGCCTCTGCAGACGGCCCCCTTATTTCAATTCTTTTGACAGACTTGCATTTTAGCCAATCAGTGCTCACTCCTCGGTAAATTCACGTGCATGAGCTCAATGTTATCTGTATGAAACACATGAACTAATGCCCTCTAGTGGTGAAAAACTGTAAAATGCAGAGGCGGCCTTCAAGGTCTAAGAAATTAGCATATGAACCTCCTAGATTTAGCTTTCAACTAAGATTACCAAGAGAACAAAGCAAAATTGGTGATAAAAGTAAATTGAAAAGTTGTTTAAAATTACATGCCCTATTTGAATCATGAAAGTTTTTTTTGGACTTGACTGTCCCTTTAAACTTAGTTTGCATATACAGTAGATTATTTGATGAACTATTACAAAACATCATCTGTTTTTATAATTGCGAAAAGCATATTACATTTTGTGTAAACATATTTTGAATATGCTGTGAAAGCAGTCTAACAGATCAACTGGGTGATGTCTTTGTGGTCCATGTGACTTTTCTGTTAGATGACTCAGACTGAACCTCTAATGCTTCTCTTTTATAACACTTGTGATTGTCAGAGTCACTGTACTCAGTTTACTGTAATGTTTATGGCTTTTTTTATCAACAGGATTAATAACCCCTCCCTCTTTTTTATCCCATCTTTATCTGTGTAACCTCTCTCTCTGCACTGCTTTTTCCCCTATATCCCAGATTAATTTGTGTAGCTTACTATATACTAACAGTCAACAAATATAATAATGTATTTAACCTATGACTTGTTCTGTCTTTACTCAGGTATTATTTATACTGGTTGACAATTATAATGTTCTTGGGTTATTGTTCATTGGGAATACTTTGATGTACTCTGCTTAGGCTTCTCACAGTCCCCTATTCTTTATTATTTCTATCCCAACATCTTTACACGACCATATTGATTGTCCTGTTAAATGTTTAACAACCCCTTTATAATACGTAAGCAAGGTGTATTGTCCTTTGTTTCAGGCCTTCACTTGACCTAATGTTTTATGCTGGGGTTTTCGGTATAATGGTTGAATGACATCAGCCTTAAAGGGACAGTCAACACCAGAATTTTTGTTGTTTAAAAAGAAAGATAATCCCTTTATTACCCATTCCCCAGTTTTGCATAACCAACACAGTTATAATAATACACGTTTTACCTCTGTAATTACCTTGTATCTAAGCTTCAACTGACTGCCCCCTTATTTCAGTTCTTTTGACAGACTTGCATTTTAGCCAATCAGAGCTCACTCCTAGGTCACTTCCTGTGCATGCGCTCATGTTATCTATATGAAACACATGAGCTAATGCCCTCTAGTGGTCAAAATACATTCAGATTAGAGGCAGTCTTCAAGGTCTAAGAAATTAGCATATGAACCTCCTAGGTTTAGCTTTTAACCAAGAATACCAAAAGAATAAAGCAAAATTGGTGATCTATGTAAATTGGGAAGTTGTTTAAAATTGCATGCCCTATTGAAATCATGAAAGTTTTTTTTTAACTTGACTGTCCCTTTAATACTCCTTATGATACACTGTGAGGTCTTTTTTCATATACTTATAACTTTTTTGTCTCTTTCTACATGTGATTGTTCTTTGTTGTCCTAGGTCTACAACACATGTATAGTAATTAACCACTCAATTGTGTACTTTTCTCAGCCTCCTTTATGGTCTGTTGTTTAATGAGCTTTTATGTTATTGTTTTTTTCCTCTACTCACATATTCATCTTATCACTATTGATTCTTTTTACTTTATTTGGGGCAAGCTCTATCCTTTGCTTCTTATAATAAATGGGGTGTTTTTCTTCTTTCCTTTCCCCTGTGGCTATATATTCTCAGGCTCCCTCCATGTATCTATAAATATATTTATATAAATATATGCTAAAAGTCACTGAGTCTTTGGGTGTGTACTTCTGCATATTAGGTTCCTTATAAAATAGTATCATATTGTTTTCCTCTTTGCTTGCCCTCTCACCCTTACTTACCAATACAATGCACCACATTCTCTATTTGTTTCTTTTCTGTTAATTACATTGGTTTACATATTTGTTTTTAGAATGTTGTTGTTTGTTATTAGTCTTTTATTTATATTTCAATAAAAAGTAGTTAAATATCTTTTACTTGTCTCAAGAGGACTGTTCTAGTCTTCTGTGGGATCAGCATTATGCCCCTACTGATAAGATTTGTCCTGTCCAGAGCATTGTTCTGTATGTTCAGACCCATAATGGTTAACTTATATCAGTTTTCTATACATGTTCTTAAAAAGATATTTGAGAATACATTTTTGGTTGCTTCAAAACAGCCTGGGGGCACCCAGAGTTTGAACTTTTGGTGGACTATCTCACAGCACATCAGAAACAATGTGCTTTCCTGAGTTAGCTGCTCCCTAGTTGCCAGGGTTGTGCGTGATCCCTAAGGACATGTGTGTGCCTCTGCTATATAGTTCTGACAGAGCCCTGATTGGCTCACTTGAAAACATCATGGAGTTCCTCTAGAATCACAGCTCACAATCGGCTAGATTACGAGTCTTGAATTATGAGGGGTGCGCTGCTAACTTGCATGTTATTGTCACCACTCACTTACCTACAGCACTGGAATTACAGGTTTTTATAAACCCGGCGTTAAAAGGCAAGAAATGAGCAAAGAGCAAAATTGTGCTCCATACCACACTCCAATACCAGCGCTGCTTAAATCAGAGGTGAGCTGGTTGTACGTGCTTGTGCACGATTTCTCATAGACATCAATAGGGAGAGCCAGCTGAAAAAAAGTCTAACATCTGCAATAAAGCAGCGTAAAGCTCCGTAACGAAGCCCCATTGATTCCTATGGGGAAACAAATTTTATGTTTACACCTAACACCCTAACATGAACCCCGAGTCTAAACACCCCTAATCTTACACTTATTAACCCCTAATCTGCCGCCCCCGACATCGCCGACACCTACATTATATTTATTAACCCCTAATCTGCCGCTCCGGACATCGCAGCCACTATAATAAACATATTATCCCCTAAACCGCCACACTCCCACCTCGCAAACACTAGTTAAATATTATTAACCCCTAATCTGCTGTCCCTAACATCGCCTCCACCTATCTACATTTATTAACCCCCAATCTGCCACCCCAACGTCGCCGCCACTATACTTATTAACCCCTAAACCTAAGTCTAACCCTAACACCCCCTAACTTAAATATAATTAAAATAAATCTAAATAAAACCTACAATTAATAACTAAATAATTCCTATTTAAAACTAAATACTTACCTGTAAAATAAACGCTAAGCTAGCTACAATATAACTAATAGTTACATTGTATCTAGCTTAGGTTTTATTTTTATTTTACAGGCAAGTTTGTATTTATTTTAACTAGGTAGAATAGTTACTAAATAGTTATTAACTATTTACTAACTACCTAGCTAAAATAAATACAAATTTACCTGTAAAATAAAACCTAACCTAAGTTACACTAACACCTAACACTACACTACAATTAAATAAATTACCTAAATTAAATACAATTATCTAAATTACAAAAAAAACAAACACTAAATTACACAAAATAAAAAACAAATTACAAGATATTTAAACTAATTACACCTAATCTAATAGCCCTATCAAAATAAAAAAGCCCCCCCAAAATAAAAAAAGCCCTAGCCTAAACTAAACTACCAATAGCCCTTAAAAGGGCCTTTTGCGGGGCATTGCCCCAAATAAATCAGCTCTTTTACCTGTAAAAAAAAAAATACAAACAACCCCCCAACAGTAAAACCCACCACCCACACAACCAACCCCCCAAATAAAACCCTAACTAAAAAAAACTAAGATCCCCATTGCCCTGAAAAGGCCATTTGGATGGGTATTGCCCTTAAAAGGACATTTAGCTCTATTGCAGCCCAAAGTCCTAACCTAAAAATAAAACCCACCCAATAAACCCTTAAAAAAACCTAACACTAACCCCTGAAGATCCACTTACAGTTTGGAAGAGCCGACATCCATCCTTAACGAAGCCGGGAGAAGTCCTCATCGAAGCGGAAAGAAGTCTTCATCCAAGCCGGAAGAAGTGGTCCTCCAGACGGGCAGAAGTCTTCATCCAGACGTCATCTTCTATCTTCATCCATCCGGCGCGCAGCGGGTCCATCTTCAAGCTTTTAAGCGCGGAGCATCCTCTTCTGCCGACAACTACCCGACAAATGAAGGTTCCTTTAAGTGACGTCATCCAAGATAGCGTCCCTTAGATTCCGATTGGCTTATAGAATTCTATCAACCAATCGCAATTAAGGTTGAAAAAAAATCTATCGGGTGGTGCAATCAGCCAATAGGATTGACCTTCAATCCTATTGGCTGATCAAATCAGCCAATAAGATTGAGCTTGCATTATATTGGCTGTTCCAATCAGCCAATAGAATGCAAGCTCAATCCTATTGGCTGATTGGCTTCGTTGAGGACTTATTTCCGCTTCGATGAGGACTTCTCCCGGCTTCGTTGAGGATGGATGTCGGCTCTTCAAAACTGTAAGTGGATCTTCAGGTTTTTTTTTTTAAGGGTTTATTGGGTGGGTTTTATTTTTAGGTTAGGGCTTTGGACTGCAATAGAGATAAATGCCCTTTTAAGGGCAATGCCCATCCAAATGCCCTTTTCAGGGCAATGGGGAGCTTAGGTTTTTTTAGTTAGGGTTTTATTTGGGGGGTAGGTTGTGTGGGTGGTGGGTTTTACTGTTGGGGGGGGGTGTTTTTATTTATTTTTTTACAGGTAAAAGAGCTGATTTCTTTCAGGCAATGCCCTGCAAAAGGCCCTTTTAAGGGCTATTTGTAGTTTAGGCTAGGTTTTTTTTTATTTTGGGGGGGCTTTTGTTATTTTGATAGGGCTATTAGATTAGGTGTAATTAGTTTAAATCTCTTGTAATTTGTTTTTTATTTTGTGTAATTTAGTGGGGTTTTTTTTTTGTAATTTAGATAATTGTATTTAATTTATTTAATTGTTGTGTAGTGTCAGTGTAACTTAGGTTAGGTTTTATTTTACAGGTAAATTTGAATTTATTTTAGCTAGGTAGTTAGTAAATAGTTAAAAACTATTTAGTAACTATTCTACCTAGTTAAAATAAATACAAACTTGCCTGTAAAATAAAAATAAACCCTAAGCTGTCGGGTAGTCGTCGGCAGAAGAGGATGCTCCGCGCTGAAAAGCTTGAAGATGGACCCGCTGCGCACCGGATGGATGAAGATAGAAGATGCCGTCTGGATGAAGACTTCTGCCCGTCTGGAGGACCACTTCTTCCGGCTTGGATGAAGACTTCTCCCGGCTTCGTTGAGGACTTCTTTCCGCTTCAATGAGGACTTCTCCTGGCTTCGTTAAGGATGGATGTTGACTCTTCAAAACTGTAAGTGGATCTTCAGGGGTTAGTGTTAGGTTTTTTAAGGGTTTATTGGGTGGGTTTTATTTTTAGGTTAGGGCTTTGGGCTGCAATAGAGCTAAATGCCCTTTTAAGGGCAATACCCATCCAAATGGCCTTTTCAGGGCAATGGGGAGCTTAGTTTTTTTTAGTTAGGGTTCTATTTGGGGGGTTGGTTGTGTGGGTGGTGGGTTTTACTGTTGGGGGGTTGTTTGTATTTTTTTTTACAGGTAAAAGAGCTGATTTATTTGGGGGAATGCCCCGCAAAAGGCCCTTTTAAGGGCTATTGGTAGTTTAGTTTAGGCTAGGTTTTTTTTTTTTATTTATGTAATTAGTTTAAATCTCTTGTAATTTGTTTTTTATTTTGTGTAATTTAGTGTTTTTTTTGTAATTTAGATAATTGTATTTAATTTAGTTAATTTATTTAATTTAGGTAATTTATTTAATTGTAGTGTAGTGTTAGGTGTTAGTATAACTTAGGATTCCCTCACTTAGGTTAGGTTTTATTTTACAGGTAAATTTGTATTTATTTTAGCTAGGTAGTTAGTAAATAGTTAATAACTATTTAGTAACTATTCTATCTAGTTAAAATAAATACAAACTTGCCTGTAAAATAAAAATAAAACCTAAGCTAGATACAATGTAACTATTAGTTATATTGTAGCTAGCTTAGGGTTTATTTTACAGGTATTTAGTTTTAAATAGGAATTATTTAGTTATTAATTGTAGGTTTTATTTAGATTTATTTAATATTTTTAGTTAGGGGGTGTTAGGGTCAGGGGTTAATAAATATAGTATAGTGGCGGCGATGTTGGGGGCGGCAGATTAGGGGTTAATAAATGTAGGTAGGTGGCGGCAATGTTAGGGGCGACAGATTAGGGGTTAATAATATTTAACTAGTATTTACGATGCGGGAGTGCGGTGGTTTAAGGGTTAATATGTTTATTATAGTGGCGGCGATGTCGGGAGCGGCAGATTAGTGGTTAATAATGTTATTTTAGTGTTTGCAATGCGGGAGGGCCTCGGTTTAGGGGTTAATAGGTCATTTATGAGTGTTAGTGTACATTTTTAGCACTTTAGTTATGAGTTTTATGCTACAGCTCTGTAGTGTAAAACTCATAACTACTGACTTTAGAATGCGTTACGAATCTTGCGGGATAGGCTGTACCATTCACTTTTTGGCCTAAAAAAAAAGCTTGTAATACCGGCGCTATGGAAGTCCCATTGAAAAAAGACTATAAGCAAATTGCGTAAGTTGATTTGCCGTATGGCCAGAAAAGTGTGCGGGACAGCTGTACCTACAAGACTCGTAATAGCAGTGGTAGTAAAAAAGCAGCGTTATGAGGATTAACGCTGCTTTTTTACTCATAACGCAAAACTCGTAATCTAGCCGAATATCTGTTGTTGTCCATTACCTGTATGACAGCCTCTGGATTTTACTGTATTCTGTTGGCCATCAGAGAGCCCTGGTTGATTCACTGTGCAGCAATGAGGAGCTTCTCTTGAACACTTCTCACTTTGTTTTTTTGTCCTAGTATTTTCTGATTGCCTTGTGACCTTGCCGTATCCTACTTGTTCTTCTATCATTTGCTCTGTCTTGCTAGCTATTATCTTTCCTGCATACTATGTCAGGTTGGCCTGTACGTGTATTAGGACTGTGACTACTTGGGTTTTGCACCTAGAGCAATTAATATTTTGAATAACATGCCCTCATATTCTGTAGACTTTGATTATGATTTCAGCAGCATTTTACCCCATTCACTACTCTAAATGCAGTAATACAGGCATACCTAATTTTATTGCACTTCGCTTTATTGCGTTTCACAGATGTTGCCCTTTTTTACAAATTGAAGGTTTGTGGCAACCCTGTGTCAAGGAAGTCTATCTGTGCCATTTTTCAAAAATATATACACATATAAACACCTGAAAACACATATATACACACCAGCAGTAAAAAGATTGTGAGGCCTATTTATCAAGCCGTCAACCGCAAATACGCTGGAATTCCGCAGCGTAATTGTGGCGAGCTTGATTCAACCTATTTATCAAAGCCTACAGACCGCCAAAAGTTGAAATCTGTGACGTAACATACGATCCGCCGGTCTCAATCTGACACAGATCGATGCTTACGTCATTATAGATGTTCCGAATACACATTTAGCACTATTTGACAACTTTTCCAATTTATTAAATAGTTAACCGGTGTGCTTGCGACTATTCCGGCCCAGCGTACCTGGTTTTCAATCCGCCACCCTGGAGGCCGCAGATGCCATAGGAATCAATGGGAGTCTGAAAGCAGCGAAAGCTTATGTTCGATGCTGCCTGATATCCCATTGATTTCTATGCTAGAAAACCAGTAAAGTTTACACCTAACTTCCTAAAATAAGCCGAGTCTAAACACCCCTAATCTGCCGCCCCAACATCGCTGCCACCTACATATTATAAACCCCTAATTCCACCGCTCCCGGACCCCACCGCAACTAAATAAAGTTAGTAACCCCTATCCCATCCACTCCCGGACCCCACCGCAATTAAATTAAAGTATTAACACCTAACCCCTGGCCTCCCACATCACTACCACTAACTAAACCTATTATCCCCTAAACCGCCAGCCCCCCACATCGCCATAAACTAAATTAAGCTATTAACCCCTAAACCTAACAAGCCGCTAACTTTAAATTAAAATTACAACATCCCTATCTTATAATAAATTAAAAATTACCTGTAGAATTAAATTAAACTATATTAAACTATTAATTAACCTACCCTAACTATTATACTAAAATTACATTAAACTACAAATTAAATTAACTATATTACATATTTAAAAACCTAACCCTACTCAAATTATTTAAATCTTCAATTAAAAATGACTAAATTACAAAAAAAACGCTAAGTTACAAAAAATAAAAAACACTAAGTTACAAAAAATAAAAAACACTAAGTTACAAAAACAAACAAACCACAGTATCAAAAATTAAAAAAGAATTACACCTAATCTAATAGCCATATTAAAATAAAAAAGCCCCCCCAAAATAAAAAAAAACCTAGCCTACAATAAATAGCCCTTAAAAGGGCCTTTTGCGGGGCATTGCCCCAAATAAATCAGCTTTTACCTGTAAAAAAATGCAAACACCCCCCCAACAGTAAAACCCACCACTCACACAACAACCCCCCCAAATAAAAACCCTATTTAAAAAACCTAAGCTCCCTATTGCCCTGAAAAGGGCATTTGTATGGGCATTTCCCTTAAAAGGGCATTTAGCTCTTTTACTGCCCAGACCCTACTCTAAAAATAAAACCCACCCAATAAACCCTTAAATAAACCTAACACTAATCCCCGACGATCCATTTACAGTTTTCGAAGATCGTACATCCATCCTCATCCAAGCAGCAGAAGTCCTCAACGAAGCCAGCAGAAGTCTTCATCCAGACGGCAATTTTTATCTTCATCCATCCGGCGCGGAGCAGATCCATCTTTAAGACATCCGGCGCAGAGCATCCTCTTCTTTCGATGGTCAACATAGAATGAAGTTTCCCTTTAAGGTACGTCATCAACCAATAGGATTGAGCTTTCATCCTATTGGCTGATCTTGATTGGAATAGACAATAGAATGCGAGCTCAATCCTATTGGCTGATTGCAACAGCCAATAGGATTTTTTCCACTTTAATTCCTATTGGCTGATAGAATTCTATCAGCCAATCGGAATGTAAGGGACGCCATCTTGGATGATGTACCTTTAAGGGAAATTTCATTCTACGTTGACCATCGGAAGAAGAGGATGCTCCGCGCCGGATGTCTTGAAGATGGATCTGCTCTGTGCCAGATAGATGAAGATAGAAGATGCCGGCTTTGATGAGGACTTTGGCCGCTTGGATGAGGATGGATGTCCGGTCTTCGAAAACTGTAAGTGGATCGTCGGGGGTTAGTGTTATGTTTATTTAAGGGTTTATTGGGTGGGTTTTCTTTTTAGAGTAGGGTCTGGGCAGTAAAAGAGCTAAATGCCCTTTTAAGGGCAATGCTCATACAAATGCCCTTTTCAGGGCAATGGGGAGCTTAGGTTTTTTAGATAGGGTTTTTATTTGGGGGGGGGGGGTTGTTGTGTGAGTGGTGGGTTTTACTGTTGGGAGGGTGTTTGTATTTTTTTTACAGGTAAAAGCTGATTTCTTTGGGGCAATGCCCCGCAAAAGGCCCTTCTAAGGGCCATAGGTAGTTTATTGTAGGCTAGGGTTTTTTATTATGGGGGGGCTTTTTTATTTTGATAGGGCTATTAGATTAGGTGTAATTCATTTTTATTTTTGATACTGTGGTTTGTTTGTTTTTGTAACAGTGTTTTTTATTTTTTGTAACAGTGTTTATTTTTTTGTAATTTAGTAATTTTTAATTGTAGATTTAAATAATTTGAGTAGGGTTAGGTTTTTAAATATGTAATATAGTTAATTTAATTGGTAGTTTAATGTAATTTTAGTATAATAGTTAGGGTAGGTCAATTAATAGTTTAATATAATTGTAGTATAATAGTTAGGGTAGGTTAATTAATAGTTTAATATAATTTTAGTATAATAGTTAGGGTAGGTTAATTAATAGTTTAATATAGTTTATTTTAATTCTAAAGTTAAGTTTTAATTTATTATAAGATAGGGATGAGGTAATTTTAATGTAAAGTTACCGGATTGTTACGTTTAGGGGTTAATAGCTTAATTTTAGTTTATGGTGATGTGGGGGACTGGCGGTTTAGGGGTTAATAGGTTTAGTAAGTGGTAGTGATATGGGAGGCCAGGGGTTTAGGGGTTAAAACATTTATTTAGTGGCGGTGGGGTCCAGGAGCGGCGAGATAGGGGTTAATACATTTATTTAGCTGCGGCGGGATAGGGGTTAAACATTTTAGTATAGTTGCGGTGTTTAGTGACAGGGTATAAATAAGGTTGGTAAAAAGCAGAATAGCAGCGAGATCAATGACTGTTCATTAACAACAGTCCGCTGCTCATCGCCCCGTACTTGGTGCGCGGCTTTTTGCCAGCTTTTTTTAATAAATATGGAGAGCGTATTCAGGTCCGCGGCCGCGATGTTAGGCGAGCGTATTGGTGCCGACGAATGCAGCATAGTTGACGGCTTGATAAATAGGCCTCTCTGACTCACTGAAAGCTCAGATGATGCTTAGCATTTTTTTTAGCAATTAAGTATTTTTAATTAAGGTATGTACATTGTTTTTTTAGACATAATGCAATTGCACACTTAATAGACTACATTATTTTTATTTTTTTTAAATCCTTTATTTTTGCGATATACAATACAAAGTTTACATGTTAATAAAAAACAAGCAAAAATTCGCCATATAGAATATTCAATCTTGATTAGCTTATTACTATATGATTACTTATTATTACATGATTCACATCTTATTAACATGACAAAAAAAAGTGAAAGAGAAACAAACAAGAAAAGAGATCCACCTCATATTCTAATTATATCTCTCGTTCCTCATAAAGCTTTTTTTTTTTTTTTCCCAGCTACTTATTATATGAACGTTATCAACCTGTTACAGGTAAAACGGAGGGAAGGAAGGGCGGGGGGAGGAGGGAGGAAAAGGGAAGAAGGGGAGGGGGGGGGAGAAAAAAAAAAAAAAAAGCCCTCATGGCCTTGTTACCAGCGATTCAATAAACATATCTCGGAATGTCTAAAAGGGTAGATTAAGTAATTTATCTCCTCTGAGGGAAAAATCCTGATAAATGTGGCCCATTTTTAAAAAAAGAGAGTTATTTCTTTTTCGGACGTTGCATTTGTATCCATCTGTTCAATGATGCATTGCTTTTTCATATAATTTTTAACTTCTAGAATACTAGGTACCGAAGTGTCTCGCCATTTATTAAAGATTAAATTCCTGGCTGCCAAGATTGTCATATTCAGTGGTTTTTTAAGCTCAGGAGATAAGGAGGACTCTATAAAAAAGACCACCTCCGCCAAGGAGAGAGAGAGAATAGGAATCTTCAAAACCTTAATAAGCCAAAACTCTATCTTACACCAAAACTGCTTTATTCGAGGACAGGCCCATATCATATGGATTAAATCCGCTGCTGGGTAAGCACATTTTGGACAAGTATTGAAGTTGGAATTACACCATTTAAACCCTTTCAGTGGGGTGTAATAGGACCTATAGAGTAGCTTAATGTGTGACTCTCTCCAATTTGCCGATAGAGTCGTTTGAGTTATTGTAGCTATAGAATTTTCCACTTGATCTACCCTAATTTCTAGTTCGGGGGACAAAAAGTTCCATTTTTGTGTTATGTAGTGCAGATTTGATTCACCATTTTGGGAAATAATCAAATCATACCAGGTTGAGATGGCGAATAAATCGTTTTTAAACAAAATAGGCCAACTATCTAACTTTCCCCATGACCAGGTCCAGCCAAATTTCTCAATAAGTGAAAAGAGATAATGCCTAGCCTGGAGATACGCAAAAAAGTCCTTATTACTTAGATTAAATTCCTCCCTTAACCTCTCAAAAGTTTTTATTGACTGTGTCCCTTGATCTATAAACTGAGTAAGGAAAGTCAAACCTAACTCATGCCACTTTTGAAATATTTGAGACTGAGTACCTCTTTGAAATTCTGGGTTACCACACAACCCTTGGAATTTAGGAATAGAGAGATCTATGCCCAATTTTTTCCCCAGTTTTTTCCAAGCCTGTATGATCGCATAGATGGAACTTAGACGTTTCACTTCTTTCGGGATCGAGTGAGTCGGACAATGAATTAATGCTAACGGGTTATAAGGATAAAGTATATTCGTCTCAAGACTGTTATTCGTAAAATAGTCTTTCTTCAGAATCCAGTCTATTATGATACGTGAAAGAAACACCAGACTATAATTGCTAAGATCAGGAAGAGCCATACCACCAAACCTTCTAGGAAGGTACAATCTATTCATGGAAATTCAAGGTCTTTTGCATTTCCAAACGAAATACCTAAGAGCCTTATTCAGGCTTTTCCAGTCTTTAGTTTTCAGCGCAACTGGTATGTTTTGTAAAGGTAAAAGAATTTTTGGAAGGAGGACCATCTTGAAGAGAGCAATGCGCCCGGTTAGTGAAAGCGGAAAATTTTGCCAGCTTCTCATATGTTCTTTTATTCTAGTTAGGATCGGAGGAATATTAAGATTATACCACTCTTGTGGATTTACTGATATGTTAATTCCTAAATATCTAAAATGAGAAACCACTTCTTTAAAAGGCGTCTCGGATAGAGAGACCTCATTTTTCCTAGCCCACATTAATTCTGACTTGGACATATTGACCTTATATCCTGTGAAAGTTCCAAAGGAGTTTATAATCGAAAGTAATCTAGGAATATTTACTCTCGTATTTGATACGTAAACTAGAACGTCGTCAGCATATAGGGCAATTTTCTGTTCAATACCACCAATTTTTATCCCTTGTAGTGTCTGTCTTATCTTAAGAGCTAATGACTCCATAGCCAGGTCGAATAAAAGAGGCGATAGTGGGCAACCCTGTCTAGTGCCCCTCTGGAGATAAATTAAGTTAGATTCTAATTGATTAATAGTCAATTTTGTTGAAGAATTCTTGCATAGATTACTAATGAAAAATATAAAATTATCCTTAAAACCAAACCGAGACAGGGAAGTCAAAATATGCTGATGGTATACTGAGTCAAACGCCTTTTCTGCGTCGAGCGCGATAATTGCTAAGTCTACTTGATTTTGTAAAGGGGACTCATGAGAGTTATGAATGTAATCCAGGATCAAAAAGAGTTCTCTAATTTTAGCTGCTAGGCTTCGTTTAATTAAGAACCCTGCTTGGTCCTTATTAATAAGGATCCAAATCTCACACTGTAGCCTTTTTGCCAGAATTGACGATAGTAACTTATAATCAGAGTTAAGCAGTGCAATGGGCCGATAGGATTCCTTTTTTAGGGGGTCTTTGCCTTGTTTTAAAATTAGTGATGTGGTAGATGCAGCAAAGTTTAAAGGAATAGGATTACCCTCTACATATAAATAATTAAAAAGGTTTTTTAGATGGGGAGTGATAATCGGAGCCAAAATCTTATAAAACTCATTGGGAAGTGAGTCTGGTCCAGGGGTTTTATCTAAACGCGCGTCCTTAATCGCTTGGAGAATCTCTTGCTCAGATATGGGGGCATTTATTTTATTTGCTGCATCTTCACTCAGAGAGGAATAATTAAGACCATTCCAAAAATATTCTGATACCTCCAAGTTGGGGTTTTTGAAGGAGTAAATCTCCTTATAATAAGTAGAAAAAATTTCAAGTATTTCCTTCGGATCTTTAACTAGGGAGTTTTGTTCCAAAAGTGAATCGATGGCAGAACTTCCCTGTATATTTTTACACAACTTAGCCAAAAACTTACCTGCCTTATCCCCATGACGATAGAATTTTGCTTTAGCTTTCAAATCGGCTTGAGCTGAAGTATGCATTAATAGAGTATCTCTCTCTCTCTTGGCAGAGGTGTATCTTCTCCAGTTTGCATTTGTGGGCTGAGATAAATATTTGTTATATGAATTAGTTAATGCTCTCCTTGCTTCATTGTCTCTAAAACCGGCTTTCCGTTTTAAATTAACCATGTATGCAATTATCTCTCCTCTGATTACTGCCTTGCCTGCTTCCCAGAGTGAGTTTGGGTCATTAACTGAACCTAAATTAAGAGAAAAAAATTCCTCCATTCTGTCATTTAGCCAATTTTTGAATTTTAGATTTTTAAAAAGAAACTTAGAGAAAAAAAAACGGCGTGAATTAACTGACTTAGTATGCATCGGAATATCTAGTATTATTGGGGCGT